>NW_020290735.1:206961-754759 GCF_003184695.1 Aspergillus brunneoviolaceus CBS 621.78 | reverse complement strand
TTAAATAAATTAAATAAATTAAATAAATTAAATAAATTAAGCAGATTAAGCAGATTAAATAAATTAAATAAATTAAGTAAATAAGTTAAAAGAATTAGAATTATATTATAATATCTGTATAATACTATTTATATAATTTTTTTCGGCAACTATACTTTCTAATAATTATCTAATTAAATATTAGATATTATATTTTTTAAAGAATTCTATAAAAGCTTTTTTTAAATTTTTTTTATTAATATAAAAGTAATCTAACTAATTTAATTAATCTAATTTTTATAATTTTGAGCTTAAAATATGATTTTCTGTTTACTAGATTTTTTAAAATAAATAAAATACAGTAGGTGCTTTAGCTGTATTTAAAATATACTAAATTATATTTATATAAAAATATATTTTAAAATAAAATAAACTATTTTTATAAAATTTTTTATTTTTATTTTTTTATATTTATTATTTATAGAGTAGTCTTAGAATTATAAATTAATTATAGTTATCTAGCTTATTTTTAAAAAATATTATTAAGTTTTTTTTTTCTATTTCTTAGATTTTTATAAACTATAATAATATTCTAATTAAAATAAACTTTTTAAATTAGATTTTTTTTTTTTAAATCTTCAGATTACGCGCGTTATAAAGAATTAGAAGATTATTTTATATTTAATTTATAAAAAAAAGCTCTTTACTTTTCAGAATTAATAATAAAAAATAATCTTTTTTAAAATCTGTATATAAGCTTAAAAACTGTTATTTTACTTTAGTCAGAAAAAAATATTAATAATATAAAATAGTTTTTAGAAAGATATATTATTTTCTAATAAAATTTTTTATATTTATTATATTATATATCTTTATATCTTATAATACTCGGAAATTAAAAACTTAGAAACTAGTTCTATAAGCTACTATCTTTATAAGAATTATAAAAAGAAAATACTATTAATAGTATTTAAATAAATAATTAATTAGATACTAAGTAAAGAACTATTATAGATATTTATTTATTTTTTAAAAATAAATCTTTTTTAATTATTATTTTTTCTAGACCTCTGTAGTTTATAATAAATAAAATTTTTAGAATTAAGTTTTATATTTTATAATTATTTATTGTCTATTATTCCGAACTATTAAGTATATTTAATTTAAATAAATAATTAACTTTATAGTTTTATTTTTTTATTAAAAATCAAGTTCTTTCAATCGAATATAGATTAAAAAATATTTTTTAGAATTATTAAGAAATATATATATATAGCTGTTATTAAAGTTTTTAGATATTAGATAAATATTAATTATAATAAACTACTAAATTAGTTTTAATTAAAAAATATTTCTTATTTTAACTAGATATTTTTTAATAAAAAATATAAATTATTATAAAGTTCTACTAGGCTTCCGACCGGTATTTAGATTTTATATTAATAAAAATCTAGCTATAATTATTTTATTAGTTTTATATAAATATAATCTATTCTATTAATTATTAGATATAACAACTAATAATACTAGTAATAATAGTTTAATATTTAATATAATCTTATCTAAATTCCAGACTTAGTTTAGCCAGAGTATCCAGCTTTATAATATTTTATTTTATTTTAACTTTATAATAATTATTTAAAGCTAGTATTATATATTCTGTTTTATTTATATAATTTAGCTTATAATTAATATTTTTTTATAAAAACTTCGGATTAAAATCTTAAATAGTACTGTTAAATATATATAAAAGATTTATAATAAAAGTCTTAAAGTCTCTTCTAATATTTTAAAAATTCTTAAAAAAATATATTCTAAAAGCTATTTATAAAAAGCTAATATAGAAAACTCCTACTATTTATAATAAAGACTAGAGTAGCTAACGGCCAGGTCAGGTCAGGTTAATTAGAATTTTTATATCTAACCGCCAGGTTATAACTAGATTAAGAAAATTTTTATATCTGACCGCGGTATAGCTAAAAAACAGGTAATTAATTATTTTAATTATTTTTAGTATTAAGACTTTTCTACTATATCTATTTAGGCTCTAGTATAGTTAAAATATATTTAGATTAAATAGTTATTAATCTAACTATTTTAATTATTATTTAAAAATATATAGAAACAAGCTTTTTAAATTAGAAAATAATAATTAAAAGAAGTATTAATATTTTTTTTATTTCTATCTAAAAGAATTAATCAGAAAATTCTAATAATATTAATAAAATTTAATTTTTTATAAAACTATTATTCTTATAGTAAAAAATATATATAAATATATATAATTACAGCTTAGTTTGGGCTGTATATTTTAATTATACTATATAATAACTAAAAAACTATATATTTATTACTAGTTAAATTATTAAAAATAAATATATTGTTTTTATTTTATTATTCTTTTTCTTACTCTAGTTTAAATAGTTTATTATATTTTTATTTTTTATCTAAAAAAGTTAAATTGTCTGTATTATAGATTAAACTTAAAAAAAACCTACTATTAAATTACGGGCTGATAAATATAGATAATAATAAATAAAATAGTAAAATAAATAACAAATTAATAATATTTTAATAACTTATTTTTTTATTCTTAACTAGCTATTTAATTAGATTATTTTTAAATTTATAGATAAGATGTAGCTTAAAAAGCTATAAAAAGATTTAAAAATAAAAAAATTTTTAAACAGATTTAGAATTATATAATAAATAGTTAGAAATAGCAGGTTCAGCAGATTAAACAAATTAAACAGATTAAATAAATTAAGCAGATTAAATAGATCGAATAGATTAAATAAATTAAATAAATTAAATAGATTAAATAAATTAAATAAATTAAGTAGATAAGTCAGAAAAGTTAAAACTATATTATAATATTTATATAATATTATTTATATAATCTTTTTCAGCAATTATATTTTTTAACAACTATCTAATTAAATATCAGATATTATATTTTTTAGAAAATTTTATAAAAGCCTTTTTTAGGTCTTTTTTATTAATATAAAAGTAATCTAACTAATTTAATTAATCTAATTTTTATAACTCTAGACTTAAGATATAATTTTTTATTTACTAAATTTTCTAAAATAAATAAAATACAGCAGGTACTTTAGCTGTATTTAAAATATAATAAATTATATTTATATAAAAATATATCTTAAAATAAAATAAACTATTTTTATAGAATTTTCTACTTTTATCTTTCTATATTTATTATTTATAGAATAGTTTTAAAATTATAAATTAATTATAGTTATTTAGTTTATTTTTAGAAAATATTATTAAGTCTTCTTTTTCTATTTCTCAGATTTTTATAAACTATAATAATATTTTAACTAAAATAAGCTTTTTAAATTAGATTTTTTTTTCTTTTTTAAATCTCTAGATTACGCGCGTTGCAAAGAATCGAAAGATTATTTTATATTTAATTTATAAAAAAAAATTCTTTACTTTTTAGAATTAATAATAAAAAATAATTTTTTTTAAAATTTATATATAAGCTCGAAAACTACTATTTTACTTTAATTAAAAAAAGATATTAATAATATAAAATAGTTTTTAAAAAGATATATTATTTTCTGATAGAACTTTTTATATTTATTATACTATATATCTTTATATTTTATAATACCCGGGAATTAAAAACTTAGAAACTAGTTCTATAAGCTATTATCTTTATAAAAATTATAAAAAAAAAATATTATTAATAGTATTTAAGTAAACAATCAGCCAGATACTAAATAAAGAACTATTATAAGTATTTATTTATTTTTTAAAAATAAATTTTTTCTAATTATTACTTTTTCTAGATCTTTCTAATCTATAATAAATAGAACTTTTAGAATTAAGTTTTATATTTTATAATTACCTGTTGTTTACTATTCTAAACTATTAAATATATTTAATTTAAACAGATAATTAATTTTATAGCTTTATTTTTCTACTAAAAATTAAATTCTTTTAATTAAGTATAGATTAAAAAATATTTTTTAGAGTTATTAAAAAATATATATATACAACTGTTATTAAAGTTTTTAGATACTAGATAAATATTAATTATAGTAGATTACTGAACCAGTTTTAATTAGAAAATATTTTTTATTTTAACTGGATATTTTTTAATAGAAGATATAGATTATTATAAAATTTTATTAGACTTCCGACTAGTATCTAAATTTTATATTAGTAAAAATCTAGCTATAATTATTTTATTAGTTTTATATAAATACAACCTATTTTATTGGTTATTAGGTATAATAATTAATAATACTAATAATAATAGTTTAATATTTAATATAATCTTATCTAAACTCTAGACTTAGTTTAGCTAGAATATCCAGCTTTATAATACTTTACTTTATTCTAATTTTATAATAATTATTTAAAACTAGTATTATATACTCTGTTTTACTTATATAATTCAGTTTATAGTTAATATTTTTTTATAAAAACTTTAGATTAAAGCCTTAAATAGTATTATTAAATATATATAAAAGATTTATAATAGAAGTCTTAAAGCCTCTTCTAATATTTTAAAAATTTTTAAAAAGATATGTTCTAAAAGCTATTTATAAAAACTAATATAAAAAGCCCTTATTATTTATAATAAAAATTATTTAGATTAGTTTTTTATAGACGGGTTCTAAAGATTTTTTTTTAATAATAGCTAATTTTACTAATTCTTAATTATAAATTCGGAAAATTGTATAATTTATAAATATAAGCTTTTCTTTTAATACTATAAAAAGTTTCAGTTTATTTAATAATTTAAATTAGATTTAGTTTATTATCTTTTTCTTAATTATAAAACTTACTAGAATTTAATCTATTTTATAATTCGCCGGATATTTAATTTTTATTAAATAATTAAGAGTTTTGTTTAGTATTATAATTATAGTAATATTAATTATCTTTATTCTACTATAATTAAATAAAAACAGATAAAATATCTTTTTAAACTTTTATATCTTTTTTTTTCTTTTTATATTTTATTTATTTAAAAACAGTAGGCCTACTGTTTATAAGATTTATAATATTTATAATAATTTTTTTAATTATTTAGATTATTTAATCAACCGACTGATAAAAAAACAGATTTTTTAAAAAAAAAGATTTTTAAAAACTTATAAAATATATATTAAAAGCTTTAAAAATATTATTATTATATCTATCAGACAGAAGACTATATTTATATAATTATAATTATTCTAAATCTAATATTAAAATTTAAAAAGTTTAAAAAAAATATTTAGTTAAATAATAATATTAACTGGTATTATAAGTACCAAACTATTTTTAAAAAAATATTTTATTTTTATTATAGTTAGAATCCGGCTATTAATATATTATTAATTATCTTCGGGTTATTATTAGACCTAGATAAAGTTTTTTATAATATTTTTAAATATTAAAAACTCTTACCAGCAGCTGAGATATTTATAAAACTTAAAATATATTTAGATATTAAAAATATATAATTTATAAAAATATTTTTAATTAAACTAATATTATTCTAAATATTATAAAATATATTAATATTTTTATTTACTAAAAGTCCCGCTGTAATTAGTTTTTTATTTTTTATTAGATAATTAGAGATTTTCTCTTAGTTGCTACTAATAGTATTAATATTAAATATTTATTTAATAATTCTTAAGATATCTACTACTATTATTAAAGCTATTTTTATATTAATATAATTAAAATAATAATACTTTAGATATATACTAATTATTTTACTATTAATAAAAAATATTAGGATATTTTTAATAATTTTAATCTAAATTTAATTATTTTTATATTTAAAAAGTAAAAAAAAAATAAAATAATTACTATCTTTTATATTAATAAAAATAAAAATATAAATAATCTTAAAAATAATCTAGAAAATAGATTATTATTAGAAACAGAAAAGCTAGCTTTATCTAAGTTTTTAAATATTATATATATTTAGATAAAAATAGAGATCTGATTTTTTTAATTTCTCTGCTATTATAATTACCGTTTTAAACAGTATAAAAAGTAGTATAATCTTATTAGTTTATTTAATATTAAATATTATTTTTTTTATACTAGATTTTATAAAATTTTTTTTTAAAATATAGTATATTTTTCAGCTTTACAAAAAAAAAGATTAAATAGATTAAACAAATTAAGCAGATTAAGCAGATTAAATAAATTAAATAAATTAAACAGATTAAGCAGATAAGTCGGGAGGATTAGAACTATATTATAATATTAAATAAATAAACTAAATCTAAAAAATATTATTATATTATAATTAAAAGTATATTACGCTTTATATATTATTTATATAAAAAAAATATATATATTATTAATTAATCTGTAATTATTAATCTATTTATTATATCTAATCTTTCTAACCGGTAGGTATAAATAATTAAAATAATAGTTATATCTTAATTTAACTATAATCATACGGTTAAAATTTTTTTATATTTTAATCTGACTGCCAGATTATGGCCAGGTTAAGATTAAGGTATAACAGTCAGGTTAATCCACTCTAGTTAGAACTTTATATAATTTTATATAATTAGAGTAAACTGTAGTATAATTATTATAACTTTAATCTCCTCGGCCTGCTATGTATTTAAGCTCTAAGTATAATAATTATTTTTCTGGTTAAATTATTTTTTCTTTTTCTGGTAGACTCTAAATTCTTTATTACTTATTCTAGTTATAATCTTATAAATCCCGGCCAGCAGCGCTTTAGCTTTGGGGTGTTTTAATGCCCCTTGGAGCCACAGGGCCTTGGTAATAATCTTATGTGTATTTAATGCCTGCGGAGATAATAGGCCTAAATGTAGTTTTGTAGTTATTAAGGCTAATACCAGCTCTTCTACTTTTTCGGCTTTTTTATATCTACTAATCTTTACTACGTGCTCTGCCAGCATGTAAGGAAGGACTATATTTGAATTGTCCGGTCTTGTATTAATAAGTATTCGAATAGTATCTTCCGCCTCTGGAAGATTTAGCTTATTCTATATTACGTAAATACCTCGCCACAGTCTATACCAGTGCCTGTAATCTGTCTCGTAGAGTAACTGAGGTGGCGAGAATGCCGATTATTCCCTGGCTAGCTTCGCCTGAAGCAGTGTGAGGAGAAGCTGTATTTATTTTATTTGGTCCTAAGTACTGTCCGGGACAATTGGTAATAAACGAAGCTCGGGATCCGTGAAAATTCCGAGAAAGTTGCGGGCAATATAGTATTTGAAGTTGTTTTAGAAGTAATTTACGGGGACTGGCGTCTTTTATAAAGCCTGTCTGGCTTTCTCCGACGTTGCTACTTCACCCGTAGAGTAGCGAAAGAAGAGACCGGCAACTATCATCGTATGAGCTCAACCCCCTTCAGATAAAAAGATCACAGCCAGTAGGCACTAGAATGACGGTGCGCAGTGGCATTGGACAGGACAGGTTCCTTTCTAACTGGGGGTTAGATATGTCACGTCAGCTCTGAGCACTAAATCCTATGCGTCGTTGTGTGCTGACCGGTCAGCATACACATGTTAGTACCGCTACAATTAGGCAGCCTCGGTAATCTCCGCTTTCTCCCATTCGTTCTTGCCTGACTATCACCCAATAATCACAAGATATACCTGAAAAATGGCTATACATGCCCAGCTTACTCGATCGGCTTTGGTACTAGATTGCGGCCTTCAGCCATTATTGTCTGCGGTCATTAAAGGTTACATCATCTTTATGTGCACCCCTGTTCGACGGCCATTGGAGATGGTTTGCTCCATACGAATCTGGACAAGTGCCTCAGCCTTTTTGTCTAGTCCCGCGCTGTCCCGTCGGCGGATTTCCAGGGACTGAATCGAAGCATTTGTGCTCAGAGTATGATTCGCCAGAGCACGCCAGACACTTAGCCTGGCACCCATTATTTCGCTGACCCTTTCGCATGGGAAGTACCTTAAATACCGACCGGGAGGCACATATTATAGGTAGGAATGGACATCCTACATGCTGGATGCAAATACAGCACTATAAGTCTCAAGTCCCGTTATCGGTACGCCATTCTGATCTCTCATCGCATCATTGTTAAATGGCGATGGCCCTTATACCAGTAGATACTGAGGTAGCAGTCCGCTTTCACCAGGAAGACTTAGTGTTGCCCAGTTTAAGCTGAATTTGAAGGGGTCAGATCTGTCTATACTAAGCTCGCCCGTTTGCTTAGCTGGTCATCTCCCTTTCCCCGCCCGGCTATTTTTGCCCTGCATTGTCCACATGAGCCCCTCAATCGCTGTCCCTGCTGTGGTCAAACTCATCCAGACCCGGATGGGCTGTCTGAAATGACAGAAAGAGTAAAAAGAACGTTAGAGAGCTACATCCTGAATAGGTACGGTATAGGCCTGGGCGACCGTAGAAGAGTGGCGGACCTCTTACGGCATCAGACGTACTGCCTGTTTGGAGCTCAAAGCGTGATAATTCGTGATAGCCTATGCTTCTAGCAATCATATTGATGAGGAGCTATCCAGTGCCCCATAAAGTCTTCTTGAGGTGCAGTACGCACATAACAGGAGAGACTCTAAATTGAAGAGGAGAAGAGGATGGGATGCAGGCCTGAGGGTAGCAGACTCTCACGTGATAGACTTCCCCGCGGCTTTCTCCGCGGGCAAAGCCACGGCCAACTTCCACCGTTTCCAACTCCCAGCATTTCATGAGGAATTCTAATTTACTTCATCCGATACTAACTGACGAAAAGAACTCGGCATCATGAGTGATTCGCAAGGACACAGAGCAGAAGGTCGACCTTATCGGTCACATCTGCACCCGGCATGTTTTTCATGCAAGAAGCGGAAGTCCCGATGCAGGACGCAAAATGCCTCGACAATCTGCATCATGTGTCAGGTTCACGGCACCGAATGCATTTTCCCGAGCCCGGACAGTATTCACCACTGTCAAGGACTGGCTTCGCCGCGGAAATCCAATGTCAACCTGAGACGTCGAGCCGCCCGTGGAAGGCACAGCCAACTTAGCGCACGAGAGAAGGCTGGCCCACGGCACATGCACATAGCAGGTCTGGAAAATAATGACACCCCGCAGAATGAGCAAGAATCCGGTGCCTTGCCAAGCATAGTGGGAATGGTTGCTGGAGCTGGGGATGATAACCCTCACATTGTCAGCCCGGCCGTAGCGGAGGATAACCGATTTCTTGAGAACTATCTGTCAGCCCTGCCAACTGCACAGGAAACATGCTTCAGTCGGTCGGGACCCGAATCTGATCGCTCCTTCAGACCGGTACGATTTAACTTGGTCCCAAGGAGACCGTTGGGGGTTTGTGCAAGCCAGACACTGGCTGCAGCCAAATGTGAAGTGATTGAGAAGTATATGGGGCCCAACATGGAGGAATATCTGGATCTGTCGGTCTCTACTGGCCCTTGTCTTGGCAGCTCCTTTCAGCTGACTGATGCCATTCCTATAGGTTCTTTCAAAGAGCAAATGTATGCTTCCCAATCTTTGACGAAGCTTCATTCAGAAGTGCATATTCTCTTCAGAGGGACAAACTCTCGCCTGCTTTACTGTGTAATCTATATGCCAACTCCTTGGTCTATTGGCAAGCATCCTCCACTTTATCAACGAACCATCCTCCCGACATGCGTTTCATCTGGAATCAAGCCAACGAGGCCCTGCATTCAGAGCTGTTCTTATCCCCGGGGATATCCACGGTAATGTCGATCTTGATCAACGTCTGTGGGCGACCCAGCACTTCAATGTTTGGCAACGGTGGAATGGTGGGCACTGCAGTTGCCCTCGCCAATGCTCTTGGACTGCACCGCGACCCCTCGGGCTGGGGCATATCGTCTCTCGAGAGGAGTCTTCGGATTCGGCTCTGGTGGCTCGTCCTGATTCATGATCGCTGGTGCAGCCTAGCTTATGGAACACCGTTGCAAGTCCATCGAGCTCAGTACGATGTGCCTTTTCCAACGGCAGATGACCTCTGTGCTGTCGAAACCTCGCCATATGGAAGATCGACAGCTTCTGTTTTCGTTGCGATGACCACGCTGACGGATGTGCTCGCCCGATATCTAGAACATATATATGCCGTGTCGAGTAGTTTCCCAGTGGTTGAGCAATCCGCCCTAGACTTGGAACGCATGCTGAATGAGTGGGAGGAGGCATTGTCTGAAGACATGCGCAATCTCGTTCTTCGGGGAATGCATCAGGACCTACCGAGTGCTGCTAATTTTCGTCTGGCTTACCTCGCAGTCAAGCTTCTGCTTCGGCGCATACAGCTTGATCTCAGTAGGAGCTCGGCAGGCGCAGACGACAATAACTCCTCACCCTTCTACATCCCTGCTCAACGGGCCGCCGAAGACATTGCGTACTTTGTGCAAGGGCTGACCGAGGATCAGCTCTGTGGGTTCTGGATTCCAGTGCACGCGTTCTCCATCACGTCAGCCACGATGCTACTGCTTCGAAGTGGCTTGCGTATAAGACACCAGCCTCACAATATGCCGTTGAAAATTGCAAGAGATCTCATTGATGCGCTACGGGTACACAGGGAGAGGTACGGATGGGATCTTGCGGATCACTGTCTTTCGCACTGCAGTGAGTTGGTTGAGAAAGTGGGGATGCACAGTGAACAAACCGATGATAGTCTCCTGGCGCCAGATTGTGCCGATCTACCTTGTAACATTGATATGGACCCGGCTACTCTGGAGGAGCTCTTTGTCGGGATCACTGGATTCCCGGTCGAATTCGATGTCTAAAGTATAGGTATGGGTTTTGAGTAGTGACGAAAATGAAACAATTCTCCCATTCAACTTATGCTTAACGTGGGAGATGAGACATAAAGCATGTCCTACGCAGAATCATGATTGCAACGTGCCTGGCTGTTTAGGATTGCCCCTCTCCCCGCGGCCATCGCGTTTCACCCTTTCTGGCCGCGGGCAACTTATCTCAATCAACCCCACCACATCTCACCTCACAAGAGCCTTTTAAAGACACTCTTAACTTTCCAAAATCTGCTTCTCATTTCAGACTTCATCTCTCTGTCTCCGATTGAATACCGCCTCACAACAAAGTATCCAACATGGGTTCCATTGATTCGACGACCGCCTTTTTCAGCCGGGCAGACAAATATCTAATGTCGACAGGCGTGCCCTACTCACCGGTGGTCATCACCAAGGCCAAGGGAACACGGCTCTACGATGCCAACAACCGTCAAATCCTGGATTTCACCTCAGGCCAAATGAGCTCCCTGCTCGGCCATTCGCACCCAGAGATCGTCGCAGTTGTCCAGAAATACGTCGCGGAACTCGACCACCTCATCAGCAACATGATCACCCACCCGGTTGTCGATTTGGCTGAACGCCTTGCGCGATTTCTACCGGCACCCTTGGAGAAGTCCTTCTTCCTGAACACGGGCTCCGAATCCACTGAGGCGGCCATCAAGATGGCCAAGTGCTACACCGGCAAATTCGAGATCGTGGCATTTGCCGCCAGTTACCATGGCCTGACACAGGGTGCCGGCTCCGCCACCTACTCTGCCGGTCGTCGACGCGGTGGGCCTTGCATGCCGGGCCAGCTGGCCTTCCCGGCTCCGTATGCGTACCGGTCGCCCTTCCGGAAGCCCGATGGCTCGTACGACTGGGAAACCGAGATGGACTACGGATGGTCCATGCTCGACCGCCAGAGCGTGGGGTCGTTGGCGGCCTTCATCATAGAGCCGATCCTCTCTACTGGGGGCATTCTCGATTTGCCCCATGGGTACCTCCCGCGTATGGTAGCAGAATGCAAGAAGCGTGGCATGCTCGTGATCATGGACGAAGCGCAGACGGGGGTCGGGCGTACTGGGCAGATGTTTGCTTTCGAGCACGATGGTGTTGTGCCTGACATTCTCGCGCTATCGAAGACTTTGGGATGTGGGCTGCCTCTTGCTTCCGTCAGCACCACTGCAGAGATCGAGCGTGGCTGCAAGGAGGCTGGCTTTCTCTGGCTAACCACCCATCTGAATGACCCCTTGACGGCCGCGGTGGGGAACAAGGTCCTTGAGATTGTCGAGCGTGACAACATCTGCCAGCGCGCCGCGGAACGAGGCGCTCAACTCCGCAGGGGGCTGGACAAGCTGCAGAAGAAATACTGGTGCATTGGGGACATTCGGGGCCGCGGTCTGCTGCAGGGCATCGAGATTATTGCAGACTGTGAGACTCGGGCGCCAGGACCGGAACTTGGGCAAGCTGTATCTGACCGAGCGATGGTGTGTGGTCTGTCCTGCAACCTTGTCAATTTGCCTGGGATGGGGGGTGTCTTCCGCCTGGCGCCTCCGGTTACGGTGACGGAGAAGGAAATTGAAGAGGGTTTGGAGATCTTGGACGAGGCTTTCCACTATGTTCTGAACCAGCGTAACTTGGTCTAAGCGGTATATATGCTTCATAAATGTGTCGTGACATTTGGTGACCTCCTCACAACGAATACCAGTGGACTCCAGAACGTGTCACACCTACGTAGCAAATGGCTGGTGCATGACCGAAACTCGCTGTCATTTTGTCGAGCTTTTTCGGGCATACAAGCGGCGTCTTCAGTGGCACAACTAAATCATCAATCTGTGTCTATTCAATGGAGCATACACTTACCAGGTGGACTTTTCTTGCCCACTATAATTTAGATAACTAGTCCATGGTAATCTACCGTCGCCCCTATGCAACAAAATAACTCAAAAGCCTGCCAGTGGGTGATGTTCATTTCTTCCTTGGTCATGCAACCACATACAGTATTCGGATCCATCTCACTGCACTATTTTCAACAGTCTCTCACGCGACCCAAAGCCACAGCTTCTCGACGACAGTCATTGAGCCTTCTGAGCCCACTCAATTGCATCAAGCTCAGCTTTGTCTGTGAACAGATCAGCCTCCTCGGCCTCTTTCCACTTGGTCTTCTTTACAAGCTTTCACAAGACAAACAGGCCGAAGAAGAGCGGAAACACGACGTAGGATATGATGAATCCTGCTGTGTTGTATCACGCAATGACATTGAAGCCATTGAAAAACGCCACCATAGTGAGGTACCCCAGAATAAAGTATGTCGAGTACGGCTGCCAGAGAAATGAGAACAGAAGAGAGGCGCGGTCCACATGCTGTGCTTTGAGAGCTGCATGGAAGTGGAGATATGCAATGCAAATGGCGATCCACGTGTACCTACAGCAGGTCAGCAACATCTCCGCGTGCGGACGGAAGATCCACACACAAAATGGAAACTTTCGTTGAATTTTGGAACCACTGAAATGCAACACTGGGGCTCGAGCCCATTGACATGTAAGTCAATAAAGGGATGGACATGGTGACGAGGAGAGTGTAGATAAGGATTCCCCGCTTGGTACAACGCAAGAAGATAGCCGGCGCCTGTCGATTCGACGCCAACGTAAAGAGATACCTTGATCCCATGAAGACATAGGGATTTCCCGCCGAAATGTCCGCGATGAGGATGACAGCATTGGCAATAGACGGAAGAGCCCGGATGCCTGCTAGCTGGATAGCAATCACCCAGGGCGACTCCGCATTGGATGCGGAGCTGGAGCTTAGAAGCTTGGGGTATTGCTAGGGCATTTCATTCCGAGGGCCAGCGACGCCAGAACGAAGAACAAGAGGTGCCAGAAGACTAGTCCAATGGCTCGTCGACGAGGATACTCTGCCTCGACGGCAGCTACAACAACAGTCTCAACGCCACCAAGAGAGAAGGAGGCGTTGACTAGCGTTGAGAAGAGTCCGAGAAAACAACCAGTGGGTCCGGACGCAATATACTCTTTCATCATGCCATCAGACTTCCAGAAATGAAAGCCCAGTCGGTTCTGAGATGGTACTCCTCTAAGATCAATGACTAGAGCGGTAATGAGCAGCACGATAACCCCACAGAGTTTGACAATGGCGCACATAAACTCAGATTCGCGGTAGACCTTGAATGCGAGGATGTTGACGGCCAGCAATAACACAATGAGCATCACAATCCAAACCGCAACACTAGCATGGCTTGCACGCCACCAGTATTGGATGATGCTGCACGCAGCGGAGGTCTCCGCGCAGAGTGATGACTGCGTTGAACCAGGTGTTCCAGCCCACGGCGAAGCCCAGGGCATTATCGACGTAGCGGGAACAGATATGAGGAACAGCGCCAGGCACAGGAAGCCAGGCGGCCATCTCACCAACAGCCATCATCATCATAAGCCCAGCGAAGCTGGCAATGGCATATCCGAGGAAGAGAGAGAGTGGGCCCGACTATCCCAATGCTCGCCCGATCCCCAGAAACAGCCCCGTCCCCAGGTCTCCTCCCAAGGCAATGAAGGTTACATGTCGAGCTTTGAGTTCCCGATGGACATTCCCGTACTTCCCAGTTCTGCATTGTGTGATCTCGTCAAATGCGCCATTCTCCTGTATATTCGTCTCTCATGTTAGTTGCTTTGTATCGACTCCGCGGCAGGGAATGAACAATAAGATTGCCCTACCTTCACGTCGAAGTAAGCTCCCCTAGGTCCTGGAGACTACCCGGACCCCAGACATAAGCATCGCGCCAGACGCTTATCTCTGCTCCGATCAGCTGCGAAGCTTCCCCGCGGCCAAATCCGCGGGCAGAGAATGGGTCGACGCGGTCTGATTATATACACGGTACCTGTGTGCCTCACCCAAGCGAGCCTATTGTGATGCATATCTATGAGCTAAAAAGCCGAGATCCATGTGTCATGTGGTTTCATGGTATCATCTTATCTCGGGGTGCTTCTCCGAGCTCAAGAAGCGGTATCTCAGTCGTATGCGGGTCCTCTTCGGAAACAATTCCCGGCCTCAGAAGATGCTCGTTGGGACCGACTGCCCTTCTGTCAATTGTACGAGACATGACGCCATACAATGTTGTAGCAGACTCCATCATATCGAGCCTAATCAGCGGTCCTTCAAATCAAGAGGTCCACCAGTCTACTAACGAGCACAAATGAAGTAAACCCTGACACAATTATTAGCGCTGTGGGTGTGCTTTGCGTTTATAAACAGCTGTGTCAGTTCCACACTATACCGAACACCTTCTTCATAATTTCGCATTCAACATAGTACAGTGGGATGAACTTTTCGATCACCCGATCCCAGACAGGGCGCCAGGGTGGATTGAACATTGCCCGATAGAACTCCCAGTATTCCGGCCAGTAACCAGCTAGGCCCCAGTCGAGCACAAAAACCACTCCATCAGTGCGAACGAGCAAGTTGCCGGGATGTAGGTCTCCGTGCGTGAAAACGATGGAGTGTCCACGCAACCCTCTGACAGTCTGGTACATGATATATTCTCGAGTAAAAAACGCAGAGTCCGGACGATTCACTTCATCCCGCGAGTCCGGTGGGAGGCGATCCCTCAGCGCCTGTACCACGCCCTCATTGAACTCGGGCTCGGAGGCATACGGTCCATACCGATAGGACTCGTAATCTCCATAGCCACCTTCGAAGATCCCATCTCTACATGGGGAAGAGTCAATGCCGCCAATGAACCGCCCGATGATGCTCCTCATTTGCGTGACGTAGTCTTGCAGCTGGTGCAGAACGTTCTCCTGTTGCGGTTCAGAAGCACGGTCCCAATAATTGTCCAAAGGCTCTCCCTCCTCATGAGACATAACGATGTGCCGGACACCGTCAAGTATGTAAGCGCTCAATAATTTGGGAATGGGTCTCGAGGTTCTACTGGATACCAGGTGCATTGCTTCAGCCTCAGCTAGACGAACGCCGTGGCCATATTTGACCAGCATATCGTCATCAGCCCAAACTATACGAGCGCCCATCTTTCCAGGACAAAGCTCGGTCGCTGACTCGAGATCCTCTGGGTCTAGGATGATTGTAGGTGGTCCGATCTTCTCCGAGAATATCAGTCTTGCTTCTCGTGGGTCTGAGCCGGTGATATCGGCGTTGACCTGCGCCGTTTGTACAGCGCCAACACCAGAATCAGTCTGAGAATCGACGTCTTGTGTGTCACTTGCAGTGATTTATCCTGGTGACTGCGGGTTTTGTTCGGTTAGTTCAGTGCCAACAGGGTAGTCTCCATCGAAGAGTGATTCACCCTCCCCACCATACTCTACTGGAACGGCTTTCCCCAGATAGTGTACCAGATCCACGCGATGGGATAGAAGAGTCGTTTGTGCCAGAAACCTATCAGGCACGTCAAGGGTAAGAAGATATTCTTCCGAGGGATTAATCACGTAGAAGATATCCAGAAGAGAGGGATAATGCAGATCTATTGATGAAACAAGATCATTTAGTTCCTGGATGATCATGTCACGAGTTGACATGCGCTGTGGCTGAGCGGCAGGTGTTGGAGCCAGTCTGAATTCGACCACACAAGCAGCGGCCTGGTCATTGATAGGTTCGCCGGTGCATGCCTCTTGAATCTCCAGCTTGGCTAGGCTTTCCATGACTGCTAGTCCCAGGTGCATCAATCCTTTGCGAGTCATGAAATCCTCGTGCGAAGATGCGAAACCTTTGATGACGCGCTCATCTATGATGACCCAGAGAACAAGCTTGCCTTGCCGGCGTGTAATGTGAGCAATCCCTGACTCCTTGACAATTGCCAAGGCTTCATTCATGGTCTCTGCTCTATTGAATCGCTGCCATTCCAAAGATTTTCTGAGTGACTGAGATGCCCGAGAGATTTGCAGTGAAGGGAGAATAGAGTAAGCGCTCAAGAACTGTACTATGTTAGCCAACGATTCAGACTCATCTGGCGTCTTTCGGGCTATTACCCTACCTTTCGAATGACAGCTTCAGTCCCCTGCCCTCGTTGTTCAAGGTCCACCCCCCAGATGAGACTGTGCCTGGCCTTGGATATAAGACTAGGTAACCGGCTGTAGAGCTAAGTTATCTTTTCAGCATCCATCATGGTGGTGGTCTGTGGCTTGAGTGTAGCGCGGCATATGTCACGAAGAATGTCCACAGTGTCAGGTCGAGAGACAGGAATCCGATTTGTTTGTGAAACGACTAGGCCGGTGATGATAAGCTGCCAGCCGAGGTGAGGCTGCGGTGAGCGGCGGTACCCAGAATTGCTGGGTGGGGTGAAAGCTGAAAGGTGAAAGGTGGGGGTTCGGCACTTTCTTTCTGACGTCCAGCCGCGCGCATAATACACGCAGCTTCCATTGGCCATTACCGTGATTGTCCCCACTCGGCGCTTGTCGTCAGCGATTGTCGCGAGCAGCCCTACTTCCTCCCGGAGAGGGAACATTCTGGATGGAGATGATCAATAGAAACGCCGACAAGATGAAGCCAGCGTGTCTCCAGTCGGGCCGCCAGTGGGTGGACGGCAATCTCCACGCGTTCGAGGGATTCCCGGATGTTAGATTTGCGGACCGCGAAGATCAACCCGTTGGTAAACTGGCCCAGAACCCAGGCTTTCGCGATCGCATCCAAGCCTGATCTGGTTTATCTGGTGGAGGAGCGACAGAGCGACCGGTCTACATTTCCAGTCCATTTTTCTCAACCAGCAAGCCTACCAAAAACACATAAAGCAGCATGTTTATGGTTGATGGTACCGGTCACAATCGCCCTCTCGTGAGCGCTCCGTCAGCACGCGATGACTCGCTGCCCTAACCCCCTACCTTGTCCCAACCTGAATCCCCTTTTTGTGGATAGTGAACTCCATATTAGACTGGGAACGAGCGCAAGTCAGAACCAGAGAGATAGTAATATCTATGCCAGTCACCCAGAAACAATCCAGTTGCTGATTCTCTATCTTCCCATCCCATTCCACTAAGATCACACGGCCTGTTTGGCCTCCTGTGCCATTGCCGCAAGCTTCTCCCTATACTCCTCATACTCTTTGATGTTGCTGATCCCCTTAGGCACTCCATTGGGCATCAGCCCCTGGTCGTTCATCAGCAGATCCCGGACCGCCATCGCTCGCTTCCAAGCCGGACGCTCCACCATCCGCTTGGGCCACGCCTGCACGTTGGGATGGGGAGCCAGGGGGTCCTCCCCGGGCTTGGACATGAGCACAAAGTCTAGTCTTGTGTTCCACGGCATGAAAGAAAGATCGGCAAAAGTACACTTATCCCTGACCAACCAGGTCTTCTCTCCTCCCAGGAAGGTTTCCAGCACGCTCAGCACGCGGCGGACCTGTCCGTTGTAGCGCTCAATGACGGAGGGTAATCTTTCGGGGTGGAGGACGTTGAACCTGACAAACAGTCCGTCAGTTTCTTTCTCGGTTTTGGGAGCAAAAAGGTAAGAAGGATCGGTCGACCGATTGATTTGATTCTTACCACCCTGACTGGCCGTAGTAAGGCCCTTGACCACTCAGCTGGAAGTGCAGATACTGGTTCAGCAGATGGCGCTCGTTGAGTGACTCGTAGATTAGTTCTTTCTCCGTATCATAAGTCTCCTCCAGGTATTGAATGATTGCCCCGGACTCCCACAGGGTCAGGTTGGTGTTCGGGTCGACAATGGCGGGGACCCGCCCGTTCGGGCAGATGTCAATGTAAGGCTTGTCCTTGACATAGTCGAACTTGAAACTTTCGGTCTTATAGGAGACTCCAAGCTCCTCGAGGATGAGAACCACCTTCCATGGGTTGCGCCCAGCGGCTGGCAAGCCGCCCAGGGAGACACAATTAGCCTGATACATTCAGACACAGCCTGCTGGGAAAGGGGAGGAGAGGCAGATCACGTACAACTCAGCCAGACAGTGAGTGGTTGGATGGCCATAGAGGGAGGTATGGTCTCTGAGTATGATTGTTGCTAGAAGTACTGAAGTGCTGTGTGGAAGTCGAAGTGCTTACGGCAACCGGTTTAAATGCAAATACGAAGGGAGGAGGCGAGACGAATTCAGCCAACCTCGCCAACTTCCCGTTCGACTGAGGCTTCCTTCTTACTGAGATGCTTTCTTTGTTCGTGGCAGACATCCTTACTTCATGATCACATCACATCCAACTAGCAGGGGTCATTCCAGACTAATAAGCACAGTACTGCTAAGCGCTAAACTACTCAATACGACTAAGATTCGATCGATTCGTAGTTCGGCTAAGAATCATCAGAGGCTCCATCCCATCGATCTCTTTTCGGCCATTCCATATCTTGCCTTATGCTATATTTGGTCCCCGCAATATAAAATGCATCGCATTGGAGTTCGCTACGTACATATGATAGCGTGAGATCGACCAGCGGCTCGCTTGCAATTAACCGAGCCGGCCCCACTCCATTTGCCGACAAACCCGCCGTGACATTCACTTGACTGGCTTGGATGATTGACTGACTCGCTATATGGCTTACAAATACAAAAACCCGGTTCATGCGTGGGTCCAACTCAGAAAGATAAAGATGAACCCTCGTCCAAAAGTCCAGCACCATGCATCGAGCACGGAAGAGCATGGGAAGAAAAAGCGGTCACTGATAGAATCCGACCATAATGGTATCAAATGTTGCTGGCTTGATCCGAAAGCCGGGGGATTTGGTTGCAATCGAGGCTGTTGACCAGTGGGTTCCAGCCGAGGGTGAGCTGCTGGTCCGGGTCGAGGCTGTCAACTTCAATCCCATCGACGCAAAACTGCAGAGGTATCATACCATTATCCGCGCCCGGGACTATTGCTGACCTATGGATTCCAATCATCTTGCAGGTCTGATCTGTTCCAATCCAAATATCCGCTGGTTGTCGGATTCACCTTTGCCGGAACGGTGATCTCCACCGGACGAGGCGTGGAGTCGGTCCAGAGCGGCGATCGAGTCGTGGTGGCGCGTTGGGGTCAGACCGGGGCCGATCACCGATTCGGTGCCCTGCAGCGATACGCCCTGGCTCTGGAGCAGAACACGCTTCGCCTCGAGCTAGAGAGCACTACTTTGGAGGCCGCCACGGGGTTGATCGCGAACCTGGCGACCGTCGTCTCGGCGCTCAGTATCCATATGGGCCTTGCGAAACCGCCCTTGAATAGTAGTGGTGGCCTACTCCGTCCATCAAACCCCGACGAGGACGCTAGGAGGAAACGAGTTCTTGTGTACGGGGGATCCTCCGCGGTTGGAGGCCTGGCCGTGCAATATGCGGCGGCGGCCGGGTATGAGGTTGTCACCACCGCCTCGCCGGCCAATCGTCCGTTGGTGGAGGCACGCATGGCTGCTACACATATCATCGATCATCACCAATCCCGAGAAAGCCTCCTCGATGAGATCCGAACCCATGGTCCATACGACGGGGGGATCTTCGAGGCCATTGGATCCCAGACGACCACCCAGCTCATGGCGGACTTACTGCGGGATACCGGCGGTCAGTTCTTTTCGACCAGCCCATCCCCGGGGGATGATCGACTTCCAACAAATGTGACCAAGATGTGGTCAGGTTACAGTGAGGACTTGGTCTCAACCCCAGAGAACCGGGAGTCGCGTGCATGGTTCATGGAGCGGTTTCTACCCCGGGTTTTGAAGGATGGAACGATTTGGCCGAACCCGGGGCTGTGGCTCCCGGGAGGGCTCCGCTCTGCTCAAAGGGCATTGGATCTGTTGCATGAGGGGAGGATCAGTGGGAAGAAGATCTTGATCAATCCCCAAGAGTAATTCTCCAAGGGCAAATTGGGTTCATCAGGCTTCTTTGAAATGGAGTCAACTCCAACAGCACACAGAGTTTATCTTTAGATGTCTCCGGCTGCCTGGGGATAAACACGTCCACCGGCTCCACGTCTTTGTACTGTATTGTAATCTGCCGGGTTAGACCGACGGAGAAGCGGGAGAGGAGAGGCGGGAGAGGCGCGGCGTTATGAACGTATTAGATGTAACACGTACTGTAGCATATCTTTATACCAAGACACACCCCATCGTGCGGATGGTGAGACCTCAGCTTTTATGTCCCCTTTCCCCCTTTGGAATCATGGCAGATTCTCCACCTATAGTCAAAATCCCCCCTCAAGTCCGTCGACCGACCCTGGCCTACGGAACTTCGGACATGATAGGACGGGATGTCGAGAATGACCAGGTGGTCTTGAAATGCCCAATGCGATAATACACCCATCAAGGTAGCCCAGACAGGGCTGTCCACGCACATGAAGTGGGATCGTATTCTGCGCTGTGCATGGCCCGCGGGAGATTGATTTACCGCAATCTTCGTCCGCACAGGTATGTCCTACAATGTCGGCAGATATCAGACATCGGTATTCGCCTGCCCTACATGCAGCACGGCAATCTCCGCGCGTTCTGTCAGGACTGCTGCGTCACGGATCAAACCAAGGACCAGTGGATCTAGCAGCCATCACAGCAATTGCTCATGTCCATTTTTTATGGCGTCCTCCATGCCAACATCAGCCCACGCAACCTCTTGGTCACCGATAACTTGATCCTCGAGTTTTGCGACTTTGGTGGATTGGGATTCCGAGAATCTCCCCTCTATTGCGGAGGAAGAGGACAACTTCCGTATCTTCCCTGAAATGTCGCGCTTCGCCCAAGCCAATGTCTTTTTCCTCGGCTGTTTGATCTACGAGATCGCGGGAGGAAAGAAACCATACGCAGACATAGACGACGAGGACTGGGAGCAAACTGCCAATAATTCTGCGGCCGGGAGCTTTCCGCGCATCGACGGAGCGAGATACCAACGCATCATCCAGAATTGCTAGACATTACATTAAGACGATGTACAAGACATTCTCGGGGATATTGAAGCCATGGATAGCCCACCATAAAGCTACGCGATCAACTACGGCCAAACATCTGGCATTTCTCGGCATTTGCCCGAGCTCCGCAATTGAGTTGGCTCTTTCAATACCTTTTCTATAAGTCCTCGTCTGCAAGATGTGCCTGGAAGGACGAGATAGTATGTAATTGATGTACTGTACATAAGCAAATGAGGCGACACAGGAAAAAGAAAGCAAGACAGCGCGAGAGAAGACACAAACATACTGTACAAGTGATCGAACCAATGCGACATGACAGCTTCGCAACTGCACGTCCATGCCAGCAAGGTATATACATTCTGACCATGGGTCATTGAAAGCCGGTGCAATATACGATCGGCAGACCGGTCCGCAGTCAAGCCGATGACGAACCCTTGTACGACCGGACCTCACCCTCCAAGTCCAGGGCAGCCTCCTGCTGATGCTCATCCGGGCCGAAGCCCTCATTCATCCCCGGCCACAGCGTGCGCCGCGTGAAGTAGGCCCAGATGTGCATGCTGGCGCAGCCCAGCCACAGAATCACTTGTATAAGGGTTGCTGCCGTTCCAACACCTTGGATAGCGGATGAGTCGAGCAAGTCGCCGATCTTGATGATGGCCAGCGCAAATCCGGTGTTGGGAAACACGGTCGCCCACCAGGTGATGTCAAACTTCCACTCGCGGCGGGCGTCGAAGATACTGAGCCATCCAATACTCCAGCAGAACAGGGCCACGATCCAGAGGAAGATTGAGATAAACACGGCCATCACCAGCAGGACGTCGGCGGTATTTACCCGGTTGGCGATGGGAATCAAATGGACCGGGAACTTCTCGGTGGCGGTCTGCGCCATGCCATCAGCGCCACTGCCGTGAAAGCCGGCGGCCCAACGGCGATGAACATCTGCGGGCGACGACGCATGGGCGGCAAGCCCTGATGGTGTAGTCCGTGGATGTACTCGGCCAGGATGAACACGGAGATCATGAACCCAAAGCCTTGCAACGCAGTCCCGGCGATTAGCATAGGGATAGCGTAGTGTGAGGGCTGGGCGGATGTAAGAAGAGAGGCGATGGTGCCGCCGAGCATGGCTGGGAAGGATGAGAGGAGACGGACGAGCCAGAACGGCTGCCGAGCGGCCATGCGGGTGCGGTAAAGGTGCCAGTTCATCCCCACGGCCAGACAGATAGCAATGGCCGTGTAGATCCAGAAGCAGACCAGCTGGACCCAGCGAAGCCACACTCCGCAGGCTGGGATACCGTAGATCTCGATGCCGAAGAGGATGGTTGCGAAACCAAGGGCGGCCGTGGCGATCAAGTAGGATTCTTCGGGGTCATTGAACGTGTCGATCAAGGCGCGAGGAACGCGGGAGAAGCGGATGATCAAGGAGGTCCAGATGCCCAGGTAGCTGACGATGTCGAGAATGAAGAAAATCTTGCCAATTATTAGAAGGCCGTCGAACGTGTGCGGACAGTTGTACAGCAGAGTCGCAATACTGCCGGTGCTCATGGAGATGGAGAACCATCCCCAAGTCACTCGACATATTCGATCCAGGAAGCTCACCCTGAGGTTGTCCATGGTCCTGGGGGTGCAGTGTTCCAGCTGTTGTATGGAGGGAATGGGGGAAGATGAACGCGGGCTCTGGGGGTTGAAATGTCTCGCGGGGGAGGCCCTCGTCCTGGAGGTCGGGGGTTCCACCATCGACCCCATGCGACGACGTAGTGGTTGGAAGCGTGGGCAGCCGAGATGCCGGCATAGCCGACATAAGCAATGCGCGGTTTTTGTAATGGGCAGGCAACCTGGGCAGGAGGACTACGGACTAGGTGGCCTCTACGTCCAGCTCTCTTCTTCTCATCTCCGCGGCGGCAGCCCTCGTCGGTTCAGCTTTGTGGGACACAGCAGCATGGCTGCCCTCGATTATTCATATAAACCATTTTCTGGTGTCATGAGAACTGTTTCGGGAACCGTGTTGGTGAACATATCACAAGTTCATCACATCTTGTGAATTGTCATCCGGTCTTACTACTATTATTGTCGGTGAAGGTATCGAGAGAGCTCACTCGGACTTGACTTGGCCGGTGATCTCTCGACTCGGGCCGATAAAGTCCTGTCGGCCAGGCTTTCGGAGAGTAAGTACTTACGAACAAGTGGTAAATGATAAACATGACCGTAGTCGGGTAAGGCCAAGCATTCTCGGCAAAAGCTTGACTTTGCCACTCCTTTGGGTCAGCCCGGGGGTGGATTTCCCCTGGAATGAGGCGCCAAAGTTTTCCGGGGATTTGCAACTCCGCGCCTCGGACGAAAATCACGCAAGCTGCCACTCCAAGGCATCCACGTTACCTTTGGGCTTCGTCCCTGGCATTGGTTATATATCGCCGCTGATAGCCTACTCAGCATGCAGAACAACAATGACAAGGAATTTATTGACATTGGGTGCTTGTTTTCCGCCACCGGTGCAAGCGAGATTCGCGAGACCTACCGAGGCTATGGTCCATTGGACTTCAGCCGACTTCGACGTAATTCAAAGGACTTCGATTACTTCACAACCCGTAAGTGAACATACCCAGTGGCAGAGTACTTGGAATCCGATGGGGCCATGTTCGCAGCCTGTTGGGTAGGGTTACCGGGCTCAAGAAACTCCATCCGATCATGTGACTGGTAGCCCCTGATGGCCTGACTGTTTTGCGCTTCACGTTCAAGATATATGAATAACAGTCTTGGCTTTGCGCCGACTAAGTCATTAGAGTCTAGAGTTGGGAGGATTTCCTTGGTTTTATGACAACCCTTCAACCCTTCATGTTGTAGTGTCAAACAACAGGGTCAAAGAGTATGTCCGTTGCGCTACATTGGTAGGTAGGGACGATCGGCAACAATTGTCTCGACCGCATAATGACCTGTGTTTGCGCTCATTCGGTCACGTTGTCCCATACGTGGATCTGGATGTTAGTCGAGCAAAGAGGCAAGTTGCACCTGCAGTGAATATTTCCACCTTCCCACCCCACCCGTCTTGCTGCCTCGCTCGGTCGGTGGTTTCAGCCAAGGGCTCGGAATCCCCTTCAAGCCGCTTACCTAATCCCTTTCGACACAACCGGGTCGACCGGGTCAATCACCGTGATAACTTCATCACGGAGTTATCTCCCTGTCTGCTACAAATGTCCGGGAGGCAGCGCCGAGAGAGGGAGGTGGGTCCGAAAAGGGATATTGGCGTAGCAGTCTGCGGCACTGGTGCCTGTCATCGGGATCGAAGTAGATTAATTCTCAGCCTTGGCTGACGGCTTCAGGGCATCGAGACCCATAACCCCACATTCTTCAACTCCTCTCCCCTAGGGCTGAGGGTCTTTTTCCAGACAATGTCAAACAGGGGACTTCTGCAAACTCTCCCCATGGCCAGCCCTCAGGAGACGCCAAGGCTGAGGTCTAACCACCTCCAAAATCTATAAAGCGACCTTCGTGCTCCCTCGTCGACCATCAAACCAGATCAATCATCGCACCTCCTCCCACCTCATACCTCCTTCATCATGTACACTCGCGCTCAAGTCCTCGCGGCCGTCGCCGCCCTCAGCGCTACCACCGTCAACGCTGCCATGGGCCCTGCCTTCAGCACCGGCCCCGTCGCCTCCAACTCGTGGATCCGCGAGGCCACCTCCACTCTGGTCCTTCCCAACGGTCCCAGCGGCGGCTCGACTGATGCCATCACCTCCCTCTGGGTTGGCATGGGTACCTCCAACGGTGACCTGATTCAGTCCATTGCCGATAACTGGCAGCAGAAGGACTGGACCATGTACGCCTACACCTTGATGAAGACCGGTGGTGAGTATCCTGCTCTGAGGAGATGCATGATCAAGAGGGACAAATTACTGACCCGAGTGTCGGTGTAGACTACAGCCAGATGCCCATCTACGGTGATGGCCAGGAAGATGGTACCAAGGGTGACAAGGTCACCATGCACTGTAAGCCTCCGTGGGCAGTTTTTTTCTTGATTCATGACTGAAATATCCCTCCAGACAAGTTCGACGATGCCAGCGGCAACTACACTCAGACCGTTCAGATCAACGGCAAGACCATCTCGACTCTCTCGACCAGCGACGGCCACGCCCAGGGCTGGGGTAGTGCCGTGGAGTGTGCTGAAAACAACTGCGGTACTGTTGGCGCTCACTGTAAGTCTCTCCCCGTTAAACCCCGTCGCTGGGAATGTCACTCACGAACTGGCTCTAGCCTGGATCGACACCAAGATCATCCTCGACGTGGCGGACCCCAACTATATCAACACGATGGCCAAGGGTAGCGGCGTGACGGGTGAGATGACCACCACTGACGGTGGCAAGACCTGGACAGTCTCCACCATCAGCATCCCCGAGTTCAGCTTCGGCAACTAAGCGGACGAGCGCGTCATCCGTCTCGGGGCTCTTTGTACTATATTCTATTCTCTTACCCTTCTGCCTGTATCTAGTTTCACCAATTTCAATTGATCCCTCAGTCATGCTCGCGCCAGCGTGAGCGACATCAACGAGCAGATATGCGTTGTCTTGGTAGATGGAGAATAGGCACTGGGGCACATGTCAGTTCTCCCTTGCAGCGAAGTCGGAGGTCTTCTGCGATCCTCCCGGGGAAATATACATTCGGGCGACATCGCGTCGGCAGCAGCCTCCGATGCCCCGTCACTGACTCAGAGACATGGCATTGACTTTGATATGGGAGCAGCTCACCGAGTAAAGTCATGCACTTCTATAGATATCACCTATGGCTGATCAACAATTGATGCAGGCAAATGTGGTCAGTTTCTACTTCGTAGGTAGTACTAGGTACTGTAGTTAATTCCGTTAACTACTACCTAGTACCTTACTAATCTCAATGCACCTGCCGAATTCGGGGCGGAGCGAGCCCCGATGCAAACCGGGCAAAGAGTGCAAAACATGCAACAGCGGCAAACCATGCGGGGGGTACCGCAGCACGTGACGCACATCGCGCGTTCCGGTTTAGTGCTTACTAAGGGATTCCTCGACGGTGGGAAGAACCTCGGCGAAATCTTCCCATCTCCCTTCTTTTCCCCCCCTTCACCACGCGATGCAACCATGGTGAGACACCATCAGCTTTCATCTACAAAGATGCGATCGGCGTCCTTCCACACGGCTCAACGCCCTGCCAAGCGGATGAACCATTTTTTGAGTCCTTGAGTCGACAATAGCCTCCCAGTTGCCTACCCCTTATTTCTACGCTGGCTGGCGCAAACTACTGCAACTACCGCGAATCCCGTTATACTAGAGTCCCAAACACACTTCGTGCAGGCTACAACTCTGCCACAGAGTCATGAATCGCCTCCCTGTCCTGCTCCCCCAATGACTTCTCGAGTTTTCGGTCAGCAAGGTGGGGAATCGGGCCCAGTTTTCCCAGTGCAGCGCTGCGATAGGCACAAAAACCCCACCCAGGATCTAGATTCACCCATGTGGAGGCGGCTTAGATCCTGCCCTCTCCCGATCCAGATCGCACTGGACACGATGTGGCCAGGAGTCCCGGTGGGAGTGCGGGCCCGGTTTCAGTGCTTCCAGGGCCTGGTTGCTCTTATCACTCGAACCAAGGCGATCTCAACCCGACTTTCCAGCTAGCACTCAAGAACCTTTGGGTCCGCCGAAGTTTAGATTGATTATCCCGTCCACGCAGTCTAGCGTCATTCATTCAAACAGGAAAGGGGAAATTAAGTCGCCAGCTGCATCCGCCACATGGTTGGTCCCCTCCCCCACGATGATCCTCCAGCCTGCGATCGGCTCGTGGACTGGCCTTGAGCCCGCCCCAAATAAAACCGGTCGGCCACTCCCCTCTCGACTCCAGTGATTTCTTCTTGCTCTCTTCCCCGCTGCGACTTCGCTCTCACGCTCATGGCTGCTCAGGAGGCCGTCTTCGCCGTCTCGGCCCAGGCCACCCAGCTGGGGAACCGCATCTCGGTGCACATGCTGGACTACCTGAGCACCGTCCAAGACTTGCCCGACGGGTTTCGCGAGTTGTCGCAGACCTTTCTCGACACTTGTCGCGCCCTCTGGGCCATTGACGCGGGCCTCACCGATTCCACCGCCGCCAACCGCCCCCTACCCGAGGTCATCGTGGAGGAAGTGGCGAAGAAGTTCGTCGCCGCCTATCGCGATTTCCAGCATCTCGACAAGCTTGTCACCAAACTGATCCAATACGAACATCGTGGCGCCCTGGGGAGGCTCCAGCGAGGATGGCACCGCCCCAGCCACGAGCTCGGCCGCATCCGCGAGTCCCTCCAGAAGACGACCGAAACGCTCCAGATCAGTGTCCTGGCCTTCCACTGGACTCTCGGGGAACAGCCCTTGGTGGCCGAAACAGTGGGAATCGGGTATGCTGGGCTGGCGGCGGCCCTTGACCGCATGGCTAAAGGTCGGTCGGTGATGGGCATCAACAAGGCCAAGTCCCTGGAACGCGTAGCCACGCAGATGACCTCGGTGCCTTCGTCTCCCGTGCCCTCGGTGCCTCCGAAAGAGCCACTCGTCCAACCCGCGACGGGCATCAGCAGTCCGCCCCAATCCAACCCCGATGATACCCTGTCCTCCGTTCTCTCCCTCGATTCCCTCCTCCTCTCGAACCACCACGATCGGGATTTGCCCCCGTCTCCCCCGCTCGAGCCCTTGCCACGATTGCCACGACCAGACAGTCCACCCCTTCGGACGAGCTCGCGAGAGTCGCGCGCCGAGACTCTCATGGCCCCCGAGGGCGATACATATGGAGAGATCCTCACGCAGTCCCGGGCGTACACTTCGTCCCCCCGACCGCCGCATCGCACGCCCAGTCGCACCAGCGCGGCCAGTGCCACACAGCTACGCAGCGCCCTGGCCTCCGCCGTCCGGGCCCGAAACCACAAACTACTGGAGCAGCTCCTGGACAGTGGAGTATCACCCAACTTGGGAGAACAGATCCATCCGCTGAACGAGGCCGTGCATCAGCGGGACTTTGAGGGGATGCGGCTGCTCCTGCTTTTCGGGGCAAATCCCAACGCGCCCGATCGGGAGGGTAAGACGCCATTGCTCGTGGCAGTGGAGGAGTCCTTTGTGGACGGCGCGACCTTGTTGCTAACATACCGCGCCGATGCCAACTACGCCCCGGAGCCGGGGCTGGACTCGCCGCTGAGCCGCGCGATCGCGAACGGCAAAATCAGCATGGTGCAACAGCTGCTCGCGCATGGAGGCAGCCCGGATAACGAGACCCCCGACGGCAGCACAGCGCTGATCGAGCTGATCCATCACCGTGCGCCACCCCAACTGGTGGGCCTGTTATTGGAGGCTGGCTGCGACCCCAACCGCAAGGGCCGCCAGGGAAAGACGGCCCTCAATGAAGCGGTGCAGAGCGAGCAGGTCAATGTGGTGACAGCCTTGCTGGAACATGGGGCGAACCCGAACTTGCCTGGCCCCGAGCATGTCCTCTGGCTGGCCATTTATCGTCCGGCCTGCTTGCGGGTGTTGCTTGCTGGCGGAGCTGATATCAAGAAGACTCCCGGCCTCATGGAACAGGCTACCAGCATCAATAACATCGAAGCGGTCCGCATCCTGCTACAAGTAGGCGTCGATCCCAACGCCAAGAAGGATGGCATCTACACGCCACTCTGCTCAGCCATCCGTGACGATCGGTCCGACATTGTCAGCTTACTGCTGGAACATGGTGCCGACGCAAACGTTATGGCGTCCGAGTATCCGGCCTGGAAGTGTATCACTCATAATCGTCCTCGTTACCTCCCAGCCTTGCTGGCTGCCGGTGCTGACCTCCATCAACCGCCGGGGATCGTGGAGATGGCCGTCCAAGTCAACAACCCAGAAGCACTACAGTGGCTGGTTGAGCAGGGAGGGGCGAATGTCAACGATCGCAATGCCCAAGGACATACAGCCCTGACCACCGCCATCCGGGAGAACCGGTCCGAGATGCTGAGCTATCTGCTCGCCCACGGGGCTGATCCCAATCAGCGAGGCCAAGATTGGCCGGTGTGTATGGCGGTGCGTTCGCCCGCTCTGCTGCAGCGACTGCTCCCGATGGTTCCTGATCTGTCCGCCCACAAGGGCGTTATGGAGATGGCGGTCTTGGCCAACCAGCTAGAGAGCATCAAGCTGCTGTTGGCTGCGGGGGCCAGTGTCGAGTACAAGAACGGTGGCGTCTTCTCGCCGCTGACGACCGCGCTGCGTGAGCGGTACGTGGACATTGTGCGCTTTCTGTTGGAAGAGGGCGGCGCCGACCCCAATGCCCCCGGCGAACATCTTCCGCTGGTCAAAGCGGTTCGTCGTGTCATCAACCGCGACTATTCTATGGTCGAACTTCTTCTCGAGAAAGGTGCCGATCCCAATCAGACCTACCGGGATTGGAACGCAATCATGCAGGCGATCGAGTACCGCGACCTGCACTTGTTGCACCTCTTGGTCCAAAAGGGCGGCGGCGTTGATCTCACACAGCACGATGACGCCGGCCAGACGGTGTTGGAGATGGCGGATGCTTCCGGCTGGTCCGAGGCTACGCAGTTCCTCCTCGACCACGCGCGGCCGTGATTTCGATTCCCCATTCGGTTTCTCACTTTTCACTAATCTCATGTATTAACAAATAACAACGCTGCCATGTCCAGCCCGCCACCTTGATTTCCTATGTTTCTTCACTTGAACTCATGTCTCGACAACTCGGGCTCGCGGCAATTCTCTTTGCTTGATCTTACTGCTATTTTCAAGATTCCCTTACCAGCTTCGTGCTCGAGCACAGACCTCGCAGATTAACGATATGTCACATACCACCGAATCCTATCATGTTCGATCTTCTTGTGCTGTTCTTTGTCCGGTTATTTCTCCCTTGTTGTGTTCCCATTATAAATCCTAATTTACATTCCCTTAATCTATATTTTGTGAACTTGGAGGACGAACTTTGAGCCTCTCTATAGTTTTCGTAACGTCTTGATACGTGCCGTAGCCAGGCACTGGCTGCAGATATATGGTGCCAATTGGGGTATGATCACTATATTGTACCTTTGCCAGGTTGTCAGATACTGGATACGCTAAGGTTATTACTCCACTCGGGTTTGGATTAATCTCGTCGACTTAAATCCGATTGCTAATCCCTGAGCGACGCCACGAGAAAATTTTGCATGAGATTCTCCACCGTCAACAGCACCTGGCCCAGCAGCAGCGCCGCCTCGTTCTCCGGCAACTCCAACTGTTTGACCATGGATGTGGCATCCTCGCGGGCGCCCCGGCGGACGTTCAGGAGGGTCTTCATCACCTTGACTTTCATTGAGCCGCCGGCGATCTGGGTGACCGCCCGGATAAACACCGAGTCGTCCGCGACGAGCTTCCCAAATACCTCGCGGAGGAACTTCATGACTGTCTCGAGCGTCTTGTTTCCCAGCGTCTCCTGGAAGAGCGACAGCCCGCGGCGTTGGAACTGAAACACCACGAAGCGGACGATTTACTCGAGGCTGCGCAGTTCGTGGGCCGACAGCCGCACCCGGAAGGAGTGCAGCTTCACCTCCACGCCCAGCACACGCGCGGTGGCCTGCAGCTCGCCGTCGAAGTAGGGGTTCTCGGCCATCCACGAGGTGGCCAGGTTGAGGTGGATCTGGGCCTTCCCGAGGTGGACAACGAGGAGCTGGTCGTGGATGACTGCGCTGACGGGCGTGGGGAAGGCGCTCAGGTCGATGTGCAGATGGTGAGTGAGAGAGGAGTTGGAACGTTCGGCGCGCAGGTCGAAGCGGCAGCCCACGGGGCCCGGGGCCGTCTGCTGATTCAGGTCGACGACGGAGCCGTTCCGGTCGACCCGGGTGTAGATCGCCCAGCGGATGCCGAAGACCTCCAAATCGCCGCACATGAAGGCCGGGGATCGATCTGTCTGTAGGTCGCTATCACCATGATGGGCCCGTAACCCCTGGGTCGGGGTCGGGATGACGGGGTTCGCGGCTTTCTCGCTGTGCCCGATGTTGTTGCGCGTGATGCGGAACAGCGCTGGCACGTCCGGGCAGAGGATGACCGGCGACATCAGGGCAAGGATTTAGAACGAGGACGGGGAGATAGGAATCGGCAGGATTGCCTTCACAGAAGCGGGTATTGACACTAGGGCGTTATCAGCCAAAGGAGTCCAAGAAGAAGGCAGAGAGACAGGCCCGGGAATCCCGACCTGCTTCGGAGGTCATTGATGGAAGCGAGACGAAGCGCGCCGCTGAAAACCCGGGTTGAACGTCGCCTCGACTGCAATGTCGGCCATTTCCAGTCCCCCGATACAGCTGCATCCCGTGATTGTCGAGGTTGAGCCCCATGGCGGCTTCCACTCGGACCGCCGACCTTCTCACCTTGACCCCGGGCAGGAGCTGCACCGAATTCAACTAGGAGATCAGAATCAAAGCCCCTAAGGGGTTTCCTCTGGTCGGGGATGTGGTGGAGGCTTAGGTGGTGCTGACTATAGTTGTTGTATTGATGCCGCGCGAGTCCTTTTTTTCTTTTTGGTGTGTGTTTGTTTTTTTCTATGATTTAGTAATCCTGATTTATAGATTTAATCCTATACAACAGCAAGGAGTGTGTACCTCCAGCCGAGATCAGTAGACCATACGCATTGAGACATGAAGAAACAGATAGGAGGTGGCTTGACAACAAGCAACGAGGATTGTCCGGGTCTCATCATAAGCAGGTCGCCTAACGCAGGCACAAGATAGAATGATAAACTATGATCACGCCGTGTGTTACCTTATTCCGAGGCATATATATTGTATATCAATATACAATTAAGACTAGAATGCCTTGTTGCCAAGCGGGACGATAACTGTAGAGGGCCATTCGAATGTGTTCCAAATTGATATTGAAGTGCTGGTATTTGTTTTCTAACTTCGTGTTTGTAAAACAAAGTTCCGCTGTTGGATATAAAACAAGACAGCTGACATTGCAGCACATACGACCACAGGGTGTGGCAAACAGGGCTTCCCGTCCGCTCAGCCGTACTTAAGCCACACGCCGGGAGGTTAGTAGTTGGGCGGGTGACCACCAGCGAATCCCTTCTGTTGTATGTTTTTTTGCTTGATCTTTTGCTATTCTATACTCTCTGGACGGAGTTGGCAGGATATATATATGTATATATATGCATTGAAACAGTCGACAAGTCTCCATCGAAGTTAAGCCGCCGATGCAGCTCAAGAACATGAGAACGACCTCACCTTCCAAGCAAGTAGTGTCTAGTGTCACCAAGCTACTGACTAAAAAATGACTCGTTGTCCCATACATGTCGCTCGCGATTATCATCCTCATCCTCCAGCTCCTCGTCCAGGTCTGCCTCGATCACATCGCGCCCGGCCACGCACATTCCAGTACATCTTCTCCACCGGTTCTCTTTCTACAGCGAGGCCTTCTTCCACGGGCAATTGAAGTCCCCCAGATGTATCCGTGGCATGCAAAGCCCCCTCCACTATTCGTGCATCTATCATGGTGTGGTATCCCACGACGACGAAGATGTCCCATCCGTCATCGAGCGAGCGATTCGTGAGCGTGGTGTGAAAATACCAGCCTCTCAATCCAGACAATCATCGAATGCACGACTGCAGGATTCACGCCAACAGTACCAACCCTACATCCTAAGCAGGGATGTTATCCTCACGGGCCCCGAACAATCTCCGGCCTTGCAGTAGTCGAACGCATGAAATAGTGATACCACCAGACCGGCGCTCATCGAAAGTTTCACAGCTGGACTGTGCCTAACCTTGTCCCGCGTCGCTACCAGCGGAATGCACAGTCGTTCAATCTGAGAGTATCGGGCATGACCAAAGATGGTGCAACAACTCGGAGGATGGGATTTGGTCTTGGTTTGAGGTATTGATTTGGACTCCGCGAGCGGATGGCACGACCCCAGACCCTGCTTTGCTTTTGGAAAACGTTTGTCAGTCTGAGAGGCAGGTAGAAGAAATACCGCCCGAGAACATGCCTTTTATGTACTAAAAACCTGGAGGAGCCACTGCAGACCGGCTGTACTGTTTTCAACTCCCCAGATTGCGATCGGGATGCTCTTTTGCTAGGCCGAATGCCATGACTGCAGTAGCCAGTACTCTGTCCGTACACTATATTCTGTAGGAACCTGAGGTATCGAGCACTAGGCCCTGCGCGGGTGGCTTGCCGAAGCCGGAGTATGCGGCGTCTCGACTAACGTTACAGTTGAAGACGCGTACCACTGGTGTATCGACTCTCCAAATGCCACACATACTCGCGGCCTACATGATTCAAGACATTGCACTTGACCTGCAGGACCGGCTCGATGCTGCCTCGACCTCCCAGTGCTCGGATTATCCGTCGTGTTCTCTGAGATTGCCCGTCTGATTTTGAATCCATTATAACTGACTGACACTCCACTGGAACATAAAACCTTTCAGTGATAGAAATCGCAACCATGCACAAATCATAGCAAAGGATTGTTTGTATCGCTCGATGACACCCACGACCCCTACCAACTCCTGCCATCCGCGCCCTTGGTCAGCTCCAATCCCTCCTCCGTAACCCGGCTGCCAGTCTTCTGATGCTGGCCACGAGCATGGCGACTGCTGATCGCAGGGAGAAAGAATCCCGGAAACGCAAGGGTCATGAGAATCGCACCAATAGCCACCATACTGATCCTAACTCTGTTAGCACAAGAAACGCAATTTGTCAATCGATTGGCGCCACTTACGTCCCGTCCAAAACCATAAACTTGGTCTCATCTTGCATCATTGGATTTCCCCATCCGCCTGCCATCTCGGGTATTCTGAGCAATGTTAGCTGGTGATTTGACATGGGTCAAAGTTTCAAGACCATATAGACAGGACACACCTGTAGATGCACCGAATCAAGATTGTCACAAAAGCCACCGTCTGACACCCCGCAAACCCCGCAAACCCGCTATGGCTCACCGACGTCCATGAGAGAGGGTTATAAGTGGCCTGCTGTCTCCGATGCAGATACGCTTTCCGTGCATAATCGATCGTCAACACCCCACACACCGCCATCGTGGCCGCCTGGAAGGCAATACCGGCAATCATGATGTTCGTCCCCACGCGTACCGTGCTCTCCAACCCCTTGCCGTTCGCCGCGGTCGCCTGGAGCCCGCCACCGGCCAACTGGGTGCAGAAGCCAATCGCGTCGCAGATGATAAACAACCAGGTGTAGAGCTTCGGGTTGAGGAGGGAGAATTGGGGACCGCAGGTGAGCACGATGGTCTTGACGGTGAGGTAGAGCGCGGCGGCGAGGAAGGAAGGGGAGACAATGAGTAAGAGGGTCTGGATGATGAAGCCCCCGTTGCTCCAGGGGTTGGCGTGGAGCATGAGGCGGCCGATATAGCCGACCACCTCGCCTGCACATCCCAGAAAGACCAGGGCGGAGTAGAGGCGCACTCGGTAGCGGAAGCCCAGGTAGATCTGGGCCAGAGCGCAGATGGCGAAGACGAGCAGCAGGAAGATGTTGCCGCCTAGGTTGGGATAGTAGCCCAATGTTGTGGCCGAGACAGGGCAGGCTGGAGTGACGCTGGTGCAGTTGTCCATGGCTGAGGCTGGGATTGATTCGGCTCACGCTAGGGGGTGCGCAAGGGTATATTTAAGCTTAATCCAGACGCAATGCAGAGCTTTCCTCTTGCGATAGATCCTGTTACTAAAATTGGAAGCATGATCGTGTGTAGTTGGTGGAGTCAATCGGGATTAAGATTCGTTCCTCGTTCCGCGTTCCTCGTTCCTCGTTCCTCGTTTATCGTTTATCGTTCAAGGCCCGTGGCGGCACGCCTTCTGATAGGTTCGATTCATCTATCTCCATGGGTACCAGATCGCTTATAGTTAGTAGGAATTGCACCTACTAACTTCCCAGTTGCCTCAGAGGGGACCTGGTCCCGGTTTGGACACCATTTCCAGTAGTTGAAGCTATACCATCATGCAGTGGCAAAGTACCCGGAGACAGACAGATACATACCTTACCGTACAGTACACATCGGAAGATCATAGGCCCGAGATGGAATCCTTCGGTATTCCGGCTGAACATTTCTCTTCTTCTCCGTACTGTACCTGTTTTACCCCAGCATGCCTGCCAAACGCTTCCATCGGAAGTCCCGCAATGGCTGTCTTCAGTGCAGGCGTCGCCGCGTCAAGGTACGTCAGCCTGGTCAAAGACTGTACTTTCATTACTTCACTACTAACTAAGCCACTTAGTGCGATGAGACACGCCCTGCTTGTTTCAACTGTGTGCGGGCTCAATGCCCCTGCCTCTACCAAGACCAAACCCATATCCCTGTATCCCCACAACCACAACCTCAACCACAACCACAGCCACAGCCACAGCCACGACCACCACCAACACCAACCAATGATGCCTCCCCACCCCTATTCGACTCACTCGATCTGGTGCTAATGAACCATTTCACCGCCATAACAGCCCTCTCCCTATTTGATGGCCCCAGTAACCTGCATGTCTGGCAAAGACACATCCCCTTCGAAGCCGGGTCCAACCCTATGCTGATGCACGGCCTGCTCGCCGTGGCGGCTCTCCACCTTGCAATCACCACCACCAGCTCACCTCATACACCAACCAGCAATGACACCTACCACGTGCGCGCGCTGCACCACCACAGTCTCGGCCTGCAACTTTTCAACACCCAGCTTGCGAGCCTGTCGCCCGGCCACGATGGCCCCTTCACCTTTGCCATGCTGCTTATCGTCTGGGCCTTCGCTGCCCCAATCGCCGCCAACGATGCGCTCACGCTAGACGAGATCATTGACTCGCTCGGTCTCATCCGTGGATGCAAGGCCCTCTTCCTACTGCACCAGGAGACCATTCTGGACCGTCCCGTGGGGCAAATCGTGGGGATCCGTCCACAGCAGACGCACCCTGCCGCCTCTTCCCCCGAACCCTCAACCTGGTCTGATATCCACGAGCTTTTCGACGACCTGCATACGATAGCGCTCGACGACCTGATCTACCACAACGCCATCTCACACCTTCAGACGGTAGTCTACAAGGCCTATAATCCAGTGACAGGGCCGCAGAATACGCGTCTCGTTGCCGCGTGGCCCGCGAACGTCTCCGAGGAGTACTGGGCGCGGCTGCGACGCCACGAGCCCGTGGCACTCCGGGTGTTCATTCACTATGCTCTGCTGCTGCAATACTATGAGCAGGACCACTGGTGGATGAAGGGCTGGTCGAGCAGTGTTCTCACGGCAGCAGAAAGGGCGCTCACGGCGACGCAGAGAGATCGGCTGGGCTGGGAGGGGTGTTGCAGGAAGATCGTGTCCTTGAAAGGCAGCGGGGGGAGCAGCCACCAGAAAAACGAAAGTGCGAACTGCACGGACTAATCAAGCTACTGGCGAGAAGCCGAGCGTAATACATAGAATTGTACAATGTGATGATGACGAGTCCTTCGTTTCGACTCTTTCTCCTACTGAGAAGACAGACAAGGTCATGTCGTTAGGACAACCGTAGGGCTCAGCCTAGGGTACAGTGATAGGGCTTGCTCCAAGACGCGTCTATTCCTCGCATGCGTTCGAAATGGGTCATTGAATGCAGTCTACAGGCGAATACAACCACCCGTTGATTTCTGATTTCTTCTACGACCGCTGTATCTTGGAAGATTTGTATTCTAACCGTTGCATGGAATCAGCCGGGTGATTACACTGTAAGGTAAGAATCACTAGATTACCGACAGAGCTGCTTAGGGCTAACTCGGGGCTACCGCTTCGGCTAAGCCAAAATGCGACTGTCAGAAGCCGCGAGTATAGGCAAGGCGAGTTCACCAACCAAATCAGAAAGAATCTAGTGAGCATATAACAAGAAGTCCAGGTGGGTGGGCAAGCCCAGGAATGAAGTTGAGCACCTGTGGACTAGTCCTTGGCCGAGCTCTTTTACCGAGCAATTCCGGCTAAATGGAATCCATGCGGCTGCTGTACCTGCATGCAATTAGTGAAACCACAAGAAATACAGGCTGAACGGGCCGTCACGCCGTCAGGCTAATCCCCACAGACCCTGCGTATTCCATCACTTGCAAGTGCCGAAATGTGGGGTTACACGCAGCTTTCTTCAGGCACCCGTGATCCCTCTGCGTGCTCTCCGCGCCGATTTGGGGTTGTCTCAGCGCCACCCACCGATGGTGTCCGATGGTTGGTTTGGTTCTGCTGGCTTGGCCTTCTGGGCATACTTGCACTGCATGAGTGATTGGGACAGGGAATAGATTACCGACAGCACTCTATCCCCTTTCAGAACGGAGTAGGGCTTCCTCGGGTAAGCATCGACCCATCTCATTTCCCCTGTCACTTCGACAAGCCTCATCTTCCAGAACCAAGAGTTGGAATGGACACGGAAGACGGCGGTGCGTCCCAGGGCAGCGCGGCAGTTTATCCGTGGGCCCGTGGGTATGACATATAAAGTTTTGCTCGTCTCCGTCCACTGGAAGAGGCCGTGAGAGCAATCGAGCACAAATCGTCCTCTATCTTTCCTGCTACCTTGGAGAACTTTTGTGTCGCGTTTCAAAATGCGTTATGCACTGTCGGTCGCGGCGGCGCTGCTGCCATACGCAATCCAAGCTCAGCAAACCCTCTATGGACAATGTGGTGGTCAGGGCTACTCCGGACTCACCAGTTGCGTGGCGGGAGCAACATGCTCCACCGTGAATGAATGTAGGTGCTCTGTGAATCTGAAAATCTGGCAGTTGAGTGACCATGGCCTTTAGACTACGCTCAGTGTACACCAGCAGCAGGCAGCGCCACTTCCACCACCTTGAAGACAACTACGACCACCGCTGGGGCGACGACGACGACGACTAGCAAGCCTTCTGCTTCCCAGACGTCTACCACTAAAACCTCAACCAGTACCGCCTCAACAACCACGGCTACAACCACGGCTACAACCACGGCCAGCGCGAGCGGCAACCCGTTCAGTGGGTACCAGCTCTACGTGAACCCCTACTACTCCTCCGAAGTGGCCTCCCTGGCTATCCCATCCCTCACGGGGACACTTTCCTCGCTCCAAGCAGCAGCCACAGCCGCAGCCAAGGTGCCCTCTTTCGTCTGGCTGGACGTGGCTGCCAAGGTGCCGACAATGGCCACCTACCTGGCCGACATCAAAGCCCAGAACGCAGCGGGAGCCAACCCCCCCATCGCCGGCCAGTTTGTGGTCTACGACCTCCCGGACCGCGACTGCGCTGCGCTGGCCAGCAACGGCGAGTACTCCATTGCCAACAACGGTGTGGCCAACTACAAGGCCTACATCGACTCCATCCGCAAGGTCCTGGTGCAGTATTCGGATGTGCACACCATTCTGGTGATCGAGCCCGACAGTCTGGCCAACCTGGTGACCAACCTCAATGTGGCCAAATGTGCCAACGCTCAGAGCGCCTACCTCGAATGCACCAACTATGCCTTGGAGCAGCTGAACCTTCCCAACGTGGCCATGTATCTTGATGCCGGTGAGTTGCCTTATCTGAAGGCGTCCTGGGGGAGAACCCCCAGACCCCCCTTTCTTTCAGCTTCCCAGCAAATGCTCCCTTGATTCACTCGGCAATCCCTTATTCCTCCTCCTAGAGCGTCCTGGGGGAGAACCCCCAGACCCCCCTTTTCTTTCAACTTCCCAGTAAATGTCCTCCCATTTCATTCGCTACAATCTAACCAAACTACAGGACACGCCGGCTGGCTCGGCTGGCCCGCGAACCAGCAACCAGCCGCCAACCTGTACGCGAGCGTGTACAAGAACGCCAGCTCGCCCGCCGCAGTGCGCGGGCTGGCCACGAATGTCGCCAACTACAACGCCTTCACCATCTCCTCCTGCCCGTCGTACACCCAGGGCAACAGCGTCTGCGACGAGCAGCAGTACATCAACGCGATCGCCCCGCTCCTGTCAGCGCAGGGCTTCAACGCCCACTTCATCGTCGACACTGGTATGCCCCCACCCACACCCCCACTGGCAAAGCTAACGGATCCCAAAACCAGGCCGCAACGGCAAACAGCCCACCGGCCAACAAGCCTGGGGCGACTGGTGCAACGTCATCAACACGGGGTTCGGTGTGCGCCCGACCACCAACACGGGCGACGCGCTCGTCGACGCCTTCGTCTGGGTCAAGCCCGGCGGCGAGAGCGACGGCACCTCCGATAGCTCAGCGACCCGCTATGACGCCCACTGCGGGTACAGCGATGCCTTGCAGCCGGCGCCGGAGGCGGGGACCTGGTTCCAGGTATGTGTCCTATGTTTTCAACGTCTCGATTGGGTGTAGTGGACTAACGGAGGGGGTGGTGGCAGGCCTACTTCGTGCAACTGCTCTCGAACGCCAATCCGGCTTTCTAGAACCGGAGGGAGGAAATTGGACTGTTGGATGAGTCGGGCAGAGCGTTACGGTGTCTACAGCGAGCATAGGTTGTATGGTCTGCTTGTATGCTTGGGAAAATCAGTAGCTGTAGGACTCAGCAGGGCCATAGTAGCTAAGGTTAACAATGAAGATACGTTGCAGCCTGAAGCATATCTGCCGCCTGAAATCTGCGCTGTACTGATAGTGTTAGATGTGTCTTCGAAGAGCACGGTATTGCGTCGTGTTCCTGGGGAGTAGCAGCAAGAGAGACTCGTGGAACGCCCGGTTCCGGCAGAATTTTGCTCGAAAGAAGCACAGCTTAGACTAGGATAAAGTAGTCGCCATATATAGAAGCTTGTGGATGGGTAATCAAGGTTACCTTCAAGCTACCCCAATGCGGGGCGGAAATAATAGATACTATGAGATTGTTGTTGGGGTACAAGAAGAGCTACCATGAACGAAGACGAGATACCCCTGACTGCAATGCCCTACGCCATGAGAGCGGAGATGAGTTCCGCCAAATGCAGGAAATGGCCACCCGCGTTCATTGAGCTGAGAAGAGATGGAGCGATAGTGGAAGTATGTTGTCATTTTCCAGTCTAAAGTACTTGAATCGTATCACCATTGAGGAGCGCCAGGGCATCCGCATCTCTTCTACAACTTTGCATTATGGCACCCAGAGGAGCAAGACGCAAGGACGCATAGGCCAATTTCGTGCATTCCTGCGGGGATGAAAAGGCCTAATACCACACACACCCCTGGTCGGTTACACAGCACACATCGCAGGAGTGCCGGGAGAGCACCATTTAGTAATGACTCTCATCCGAACCGAACACGGCCTCGATATCCGACCGGTAGAGCTCGAGAGAGCGGGCGCGCTGCGGGTTCCCTTTGACGCTGAGTGGCAGGGGCCGGGACGGGTCGGTGAAGACGACAAGATCTCGGCGGAGGGCGGCGGGGATGGGACACAGCGCGTTGGCCTGGTCGAGCAGCAGCTGGAGAGTGTCCCAGATATCTGTAGTCGGAGGACACACACGTTGCGCGTCGGGGTGGAGGTCCAGCAGCAGGGCAAGGCCACCGTGGCGCTCCTCGGCAATTAGGGCCCAGCGGACGGCGGGATGGGCCTCCAGCACCCACTCCATGTCGCGGGGCAGGAAGCGACGCGGCGGAGAGCCCACGAGATCCGCGCGGCGGCCACAGTAGCGCCAGTAATCTGGTTGCGAGGGATGCCGGGCGAACAGGTCGCCCATGGGATACTCGTCACAGTCGCGGAACATGGCGAAGACGGGCTGGGCGGGCGCGTCGGGACGTCGCAACAGCACCAGCTCGTGGTAGGGCCCGCACACGGGGCGGTACTCGTGCGGCACATCTGGACTCAGCTTCAAATAGGCCCAGTCGGCCGGGTCGGGCAGCACCTCGGCGGGCAGTGTGCCAGACTCGGACGAGCCGTAGATGTGGGTGATCTGGGTGTGCGCGGTGACCTGGGAGGCCAGGTACGGCGGGCAGGGAGCCCCGACGATGGCGAGCTGGCGCACGCGGCGTAAGTTGTCGGCGTAGGCCGGGTTAGCGCACGTCTCGGGGAGGGTCTTGGGTCCCGTAATACAGGCAAAGACGTCGCCGTGTTGTAGAAGCTGGTCCATCAGCGTTGCGGTCATGGAAGGACCAGGCCCAGTTGTCACGCCGGGCAGCACCAAGGTCAGATCGAAGCAGAAGTTCATGCCTAGGAAGGGGAACAGGCCCGCGGCGATGGAGAGGGGCGTCAGCACGCCGACGCGCTGGCCGCGCCACTGCTCGTAGTTGATCAGACTGGGATCCAGCAGCTTCTGAAACCCCACCGGCTGCAGGTAGACAGTGGCATGGGTGAAGACTATGGGCTTGGCAGGCCCCGTCGAGGCCGAGCTGTGAATGATGGTGAAGGGATCGTGCAGCACTTCTGCCAATGTTGGCGTGAAGGCGTACACGGGAGTCGGGGCGCCCTCGGCGGCCAGCCACTCCTCCAGCGGTGGGGTGACGAGAGCGGTCAGCCCGGACTTGAAGGCCCGAATGGCGTTGACCTTCTGCATCGCCGACGTGTGTGGGCTGGGGGGATACAGCAGGAGCTGGCAGTCAGTGTGCTCCATGAGCGACAGATGCGTGTCGACGTCTGCGCTGGGGTGACAAGTCAGGGTCTGCGTGGGCCGTTAGAGTTGGTGATTTCCGAAGATGTGCCCTAGCGAGAAGATATGTCTGCGTCTGTGTCAGCTTACCTGATATCCTGTTTTAACTGCGGCCAACGTGATAATGAAGTACGACAGGTCTTGGGGAGCCACATAATGCAGGGTGGCCCAGCGGGTCGGAGCGCGTCCCAGGTGCTGCTCAATCCACCACGCGGCGCGATTCACCGCACTGGAGAACTCCTGAAGGCTGTAGTCACGGTATCCTTCATCTGGCCGGTCCTTGTTGCGCGGTAGGGAGACCATAGGGTGGTTCGGACAAAGTTCGGCGAGTTCATCGATCAGGCGCGGCAGCGGGGTCGTGTGCCATCGCTGCGAGAAGTAGTGAGATACAGGGAGGGCCATGGGAGGAACGGAAGTAGTAAAGGTATGTGATGTGCAGATCACAATGGAACAGAGTGAGGATGGAGCCTAATTGAGGCAATTGATTGACTACGAAGAGATACTGAGGGGGGAGAGGAAGGGGGGGGTGTTGAGCAATTTATAGGCCGTGGGCTAACAGAAGAGGGGCCAGCTTTTATCAGGCGGCTCAAAGCCACATTCATTGCCCCACTCCTATCCCATTGGCATCATATAATGGGAGCCATTAATATAGCTAGTATGCGGGTTGACACGCCTCTCCGGGCGGAAGGTCTACGGAGCCGCTGAGGGCGTCAGAAACGTCTGCAACTTAGTCCACCATCCCGCTTACGCGTGAACAGACTACAGTGTCAATAGAGAAAGCAGACCAGAGCGCCCTTAGATCCCACATGATGCAAAATATCTACAATACACAGAAACACACTTAACTCCGCCAGCGCTATACCGACTCGGCCTCGAATCGGACCTCATTTTTGACCTGAATCTGCCCCAGCAACAGCTCCTCTCCATTATTGCTCTCCGTCCGACTGTTACTGCGCACTGCGGTGGTGTGTAATTGATGCGTCTGGGGCTCGCCCCCTGACCCGGACAGCGTCTCGAATCCCCGCGCGGTGACGTGGTTGGAGGGGAAATAGCGCTGGGAGGATTTGGACGTGTCTGTGGCTTCGATGTTCAATTTTCGCATTGCCCAGCGGACGATGGGACGCATGGTGGGCAGGCAGGCGGAGATGACGCCAAAGGAGACCTCCAGCGAGGTCCAGATCACGGTGCCGTTCATGGCCCCTGTAGGGTGGTGCGTAAGCGACTACCGTCCCGTGGTTCTCTTTTTTCCCCTCTTTGCGACCACCAGAACTAGACTTACAGGTGAAATCCGGGTCATCGACTTTGAACTGGGTGGATAGTCGAATGCAACTGCATACCACCACACTAGTCGACCGATTCGTTAGCATTGAGTTCCACTTCGAAGCAGCAAAACACGGGGGAGGGAACCCACAAGCCCCCCAGGAGAAAGATAGCCGACAGAGTGACCTTCTGGATGCGGGTGGTCTGCAGCCCCCAGACCATGCGCAGGGGCAGGATCAAGATCATCACATCGGTGCAGATGTTGGGGACCGCGTTTCCGACGTAGAAGGCCTTGCTGCTGACGCAGGTGGCCGGCACCGACTTGTCCCAGAAGCCGTTCAGCGGGCGGCAGGAGAAAATGGAGATGAACCACACAATGACGGCCCAGGCGACGACCAGACTGCCGACGACATAGACGGCGATGCGGAAGGGGCGGATCTGGAAGATGCGGACGTAGTAGGTGAGGATGGACAGTTTGACGGAGAGGATGGTCGCGGTGTAGATCATCTGATAGGCATACATGCACTACACGCGGATGCGCCCGAAAAGGGATGAGTGACTGCACTGCACGCGAGCAGGATAGAGAGTGAAGAGGCGCATAAACGAACCTTGAGGTACTTGTGGATGTTCCCTGTGGGCACGACCGCCAGGTGACGACCCGATCCCAATGCAACCACTGTGTCCTGCTTGTCAGTATCCAGGGCACATCTAGGGTTCCAGAATAATCGTAAATAAGAGGGCAACCGACTGATGGTGGAAAGACTGAAGCAACCCAGCGAGCAGGCCAATCCCACAATTATTAAATAGTCATCCAGGCCATATCGCAGCCGGGTCAGAGATTTGGCCAGCAAACGGAGAACAACGGCGATAATGGATAGGACGGCAAAGGGGATGATGGCGCCCAGGGTCTGGCTCTGGGCGCTCTGGTTGAGCGAGGCAGTGGTCATGGTGGTCGTGGTGGTCAAGACGACCAAAATGACCCAGGTGACCAAGGCACAGAAAGTACCGAAAGTTGAACAGACCACAGAATGCAAAGAGAAGAGAAAGAGAGAGGAGATGGGAGAGGAGAGGGGGGGGATAAGCAAAAGATGGGGGGGGAGGGAAAATGTGCAGAATGTCTACCTACCTACTATCTTACCCTGTCTTCCCACGTTCCATTGTCTGATGTGCAGATTACCGGGGTCTCTGACTTCGGCCCCCTCAATGCACCAATAGTGGGCCCTGATTGTTCGCCTTGTTGTCCGGCCCCCAAGTTACTCAGGATAAGTCAGTCCAACAGACTTGAATTGCAGTGACGGACTGGCCCCTGCAGCTAAGGGTTTCTGCGTTAGAGGGAATCCGGTCAAGTCGGACAGACCCGCGAATGGCACGGCACGGAACGGAGCCCCTCAATGGGCCCAGTTGGACCCAATTGGACCCATGGTTGGGGCCAAGGCGGACTCACAAGTGAATGTGCGTTCAATAGCGTTAACTAATTAATTAAACTAATTTGATGCACTGTGCAGGGATGTGCAGCGAGAAGTGCAAGACACGTGGTGGTTGGCTTGCCAACAGTCACGTTGACTGACTGGCCGCTGACTGGCGGGCCATTGATTTAGCCCTACTTGCTTAACTTACTTAATGCCCGCCGCCCACTGCACCAGCGCCAGCATTCTCATCCTCCTCGTCATCCTCATCCTCTTCCTCACTACTTGCATCCTGCTCTCAATTCCACTGTCTGAACTCACGGCCTCAACATGGCTGCCTCGAATCCCACCTTGATTTTCTGCCCGGGGGCCTGGTATCCGCCCACGGCTTTTGAGCCCCTGGCCGCCCAGTTCCCCGACCACACCACCCATCTCGTCGCCTTCCCCTCCATCCAGCAGGCCACCACCGTGCAAGACCTGCAGCCCGACATCGACACACTCCGTGACCTGGTCGAACAGGAGGCCAATGCCGGGAAAGAGGTGGTGGTCATCTCCCACAGTTGGTCGGGGTTGCCCGTGAACAGCGCGCTGGACGGGCTCAGCACGGCCGAACGACAAGCCGCCGGCGCGACGGGCGGCGTGAAAAAGTTGATCTTTATCTCGGCGTTCATCCCGGAGGTCGGCGAGAGTCTGATTGGGGCATTTGGAGGGGTCCCTCCGGACTGGTACGACCGCGATGTGAGTCGATTATATCGTCCCTCCGATCCGATCGGATGCTAACCCCCGCCGCAGGAGGCCAACGGCACCGTCAGCGCCGTCGACCCCTACAGCCTCTTCTTCCACGACGTCCCTGACGGCGAGAAGTGGGCGCAGACGCTGCGTCCGCACGCCTGGGCGACCAAGAACTCGCCCGCCCGCAGCACCGCCTACACCCAGATTCCGAGCGCCTACCTCCTGTGCGAGCACGACCGCGCCATCCCCCTCTTCGTGCAGCAGTTGATGGTGGACAAGGCCCGCGCCAAGGGCGCTCAGATTACCACAGATACTGTCGCTACGGGCCATTCCCCGTGGCTGGTCGATCCCGCCCCGGTGGCTGCCTTTGTGAAGCAGAATCTAGCGTGAGGGAAGGCTTAATCGTGGCGACAGCATCGATGTACCATATTGAAGAGAATATACTCTGTACATGCAGAGAAGAAGCTCAATCCACATGATGGAATGCTCCGATCACGCCTCAAATTTTTGGTTCCAATTTTATTTCAATCGTGTAGATAGCATTCATCAAGCCAGCACCGCCTCAATGACCTGGTCCGACCCCGGGGTCAGCGCATCCAACGGCTCAATGCGGCGCACCTGCAGCCCGGCTCGCCCTAATATCCCCCGCCACTGCGCCTCGGTGCGCTCCATGCCTCCAAATGCCATCATGCTCACATCCAAAAACGCCGCGTAGGGGGACGCGCCTCCTCCGTCCGGGAGCACCAGGTCGACAATGACCAGCCGCGAGGACGGAGCCATCGCTGCCACGGTGTTCTGCAGAATGGTCGCGACCACCCCATCGCTCCAATTGTGGAAGATGTGACGGAAGAGGTAAGTTCGGGCTCCTTGAAGAATCCGTAGACGATAAGCAGGGGACAGAGCAGCAGACGAAGCGCACTTTGAATTGAAGCAGACATACCGTGAACGGGCTGGGGCTGGAGGAAGTTGTAGGGCATCACCTCGACGCGGTCGCCGCCGTCCACCCCCTCCAAGACCTGGGGCAGGTCCTGCAGCACGATGCGACCGCGCGGCGGCGGATCCAGCTCGTCGCTGACTTGGCGGAGCACGGCGCCTCGGCCGCCTCCGACGTCGACGAGCGTGACTTCTCTGGTTTCATCATTCGAAGGATCCTCCGGGGGCGCACTGAGCAGGCTGCGGAGGAAGGGCTGCAGCTGGCACACGGCGAGGGCGGCGGTGCTGGATTGGAAGGCGGCGAAGATGGCGCGCTGCTCGGGCTGCGACTCCAGCCACTCGAACATGGTCTGGTCGGTTTGGTGGGCGAATCCGAACAGGGTGGGCTGCGCATCGACGGGGTTCTGCCATTTGTGGGTCTCGAGGAAGTCGGGGAGCGCCGTCATCAACGTCGCGGTCTCGGCCCTGCGGTCGATCGGTTACATTAGCACGGTGGGCGGCAAACTTCCAGATACGGGTATGATCACACACATGCCCTGGATCACGGCCCGGTGTTGGGGCTGGCGCAGCGTTTGCGATTGTAAGGTATGGGCGTAGACCCCCGGGCTGGGTTCGGTGAAGATGCCGATGGCGGCCAGGGTTCGCATGAGACGCACTGTCGCGCCCCGATGATTAGTCCGACCAAGATCTTTGGAGTTATCATGCGCACGCCATCACCTACTAAGAAGCGCGACATCAATGCCGCAGCGTTGCGCCAGATCCGGGGTGCTGGGAGGGCCCTCGTCGAAGCGCTCGAACAGTCGGATGCGCAGGGCGGCGCGTAACACCCCATGCGCCACAGGCTGGCGAGTTTAGACCTAGCGCCCGGAAATCGAGCAGAGGAGAATCGAAAAACGTACTGCCTTGGCCAGATGCATCAATTGGCTCTCGGGGGTTTCCAGGCTGGTCAGGAGATTACGCGTCGCGGCAAGTAGTCGCGAGTGTAGCGCATCGCTGGCGGGGGGAAGCTGGCCGGGGGTGTTGGTCGCAGCCTCGAGTTGACGGGCTAGCGCCAGCATCGGACTGGCGGTCTCTTTAGTCATGATGGTTTCTGTCAAAAGTGACACCAGGGAAGGCTTGCAGCTGATGGGAATTCGGAGAGGGGGAGGGGTAAGTAGAAATGAGGCGATACGCCAGCCTTATCAACGCGGCCCTAACTACACTTTTTGTATATCATGGCGACGTTTTTGGGGGCCGCTTCGACCACTCGCAAGTTCCAGCCTTTCGCGACCGTTGTCTCCAATTGTTGAATCTAATCCTCTGAGTTTCGTGCCCCTCCGGCCTTTACCCCATTCTCGTTAGGCTGGCCTGACCCCACTGTGCTCGATGTTGTGCCCAGTGTGGTGCTAGCTTCTTCACGCTATAAGCTAGTCGCTATAGTCCGCTTACTATAGTCTCACGCTACAATTCTTACGCCCTAGGAAGACTAGTGCTCATTCTAAACCTGCTAAACGTGCAGACAGATCCTATATTATTGGTTCGATATTATATTAACTGCCTTTCCCCCACGGACTTCCGGCCCAACGCCACCTCAATGGTAAAGTCGAAACCCGCCCCCTGGCGACACTCGTCGGCAGCCTGTCCGATAAGGGTGCGCAGACGCGGCCCGGCCGCATCCGCTGTACTGTTATCCATGGCCAGATAGCTGTATTCCTCGTTGGAGTTGAACTGGAGCTGGCTCCAATAGACGCGGCTGTGCGGGCTGCACGGATGCAGTGCCTTGCGCACATCCACCATCCCATGTTGCGCGAAGAGATCGGGAAGGCCGGGCACCCAGCTATTCGTGCCGTTTCATTAGTATTGATCCGAAAGGGTGTCTAGTTATGCGTCCGTGGTCCATTGCTTACCGTCCCAAACCCGTTTGTTTCATCAGGTTCATCATCTCGTCCAAGGCGGGGGTCTCCCGGCCGCCCACCGACTGCACCGACCACGACTCGTAGTTGTGTTCCGACCATTGCAGCCACCCACCGGGCTCTTTCGTTTCGTAACCGGAAAGTTAGAAAGAGACCATGAAAGGAAGCAAAACAAGCGAAAAACAGGCAAGACTCACTCAGCATGCGTAGCATATTCCGCAGCACTGGACCCGGGTCATCGTTGCGGATCACCACAAAAAACAGCCGCAGATGCACGACGTCGTAGATCCCCTCCAGCTCGGCGGGCAGCGGCTCATAGAGGTCCAGCTCGCGCAGCCGCACGCCATCCGGCAGCCATTCCGGCGGCGGACATTGGGCGAAGGAGATGTCGAAGCCGTCGATCTGCGCGGCGGGATACTCGCGCTTCACGTCCATCATCCAGATGCCCGTGCCCGTGCCGATGTCGGCGATGCGCGGGGCCGAGTCGCCGGTCAATCCGATGCACGGATGCAGGCTGTAGCCCAGCGCATCCTTCCAGAGGTGGTTCTGGGCGTTTAACCTGGGTGTGTTGGGTTAGTTTTGATTTCCCTCCCTCCCGGGGGGCCCAGCCGACCGTGGGGTTGTTCTTTACCGAGCTGAGGAGTGGTAGTTGCGGTGCAACGCATAGCTGTTTGTTGGAGGTGACATGGTCGGGGAGAGTTCGGATCTTTTTGATTATCTCTGGGTGAGGGCAGTGGGCGGAGCCGATGAGACAGTTATAAGCTTGCCCTAAATGCATATTATCACCCCGAACGCCTTGCCAGCCAGCATACCGTACTAGTCGTGGGCCGCAGGATACTTTAGGCTTAAAGAAAAGGACAACGAACATTAATTCGATAAGACAAAATAGAGCAATACCACAATACCACAATACAAGAATACGCCCCTGCGCAGTGAGTGGGGCGTGGGGGCCAATGCCGCTGAAGTGCTGAGCCCCGCCACAATGGGACCGCATGGCACCATGCGAGTCAGTAGCCTCAATGGCATCCTGTCCGTGCTGCGGGTTCTCATCTTCCTCCTTCAAGACAAAGGATTACAATCTTCAGTCAAGGCACCATGGAGCCGGAAAGGAATCATCGCAGCTTAAGCATAATCCCCCCGTTGCGCGATCGAAGCGGCCGCGTGGATCTTAAATGCGGCGTTCAGAACTATCTGTGTCGCCCCGGGCATGGAGCATTCGATATCCTCAGCCTTGCCAGCCCCGAATTCCTGGGACCAGAAAATTGTCAGTTGCGGCTTAAAGAGTAGCTGGAACAGGGATTGAGAGTCTAGCCCGATGCTTGTACTGCACATGAGTACACACCTGCCGACCCACCAGGTCGATTTCCAGCCCCATGATTACCAAGATGATGACAGAGGGGCAATGGTTGTACACCGTCATTCAACAGATGCTAGCACAGCCTCATTACATGTGCTCTGTAGCGGCTCTTCTAGGTCAATATCGGAACTAACATCGGAAGAGGCATTGGCGCGCATGGACTGGATCGTGGCCGGCTTTGGCTCAGTGCTCGTGACAAGCTCGATACAAGACTGTTGAAAGCGAAGCTTCAGTAATGCATCGTACTAATATAGCCAAGGCTGATTAGAGTAGGCTTATCATTTCCACTTCTACTATAGTTAGAATTTTGATTGACTCTCCAAAGATGCTCCGTGCCCCACTTGTCTGGATTGTTTGTCTCCTCCAGCTTCGTGGTAGTCACGGAGTTGGGCTCGGAGTCGCATCTCTACCGAGTTTGAAGGATGCTACTGTTTGGATCTAGATATGTTGCACTAGACCGCCTCGGTCGGTTCTCGTAGTGTAAGAGTATGTTACCTGAATCTGATGCTGTAAGTATGTGAACTTCGACACTAACATTGATGTCCACTGCTTATGTGCGGCGAACGGTGTAGGAGGATGGTAGTAATATGGATTTCAACTCACTCAGAACCGTCTACTGAGTGTGAGTGAACTAGATATCGTATACTACCCACCTTTCGAGTCCTACCAACTATGTCTTGCCACCAGAGCCAGTCTAAAACGAGGGTTTGGGTTTCTCGCTCCGGACATGCTGTATATATTTTAATCCCGTCATGTGATTGACATTGAAACTGTAGCTTTGAACGGTAGAGCTATAGCTCTTCTCAAAACGTCGCCTGATATTGTTGTGGGCCTGTGCTTCTTCTAGAGTGAATGAGAAACAGTGATGCTCTTGGAAGAGGAGGACAGTCGCATTGGATCTTACAGATATAGTTGTGTCATTGGTGCAAGTAGATCTGAGTTAGAAGTTACCTTAGTTTATGACCTTTGCTCAGCTAGAAATCTTGTCACTCTCATTGATGTTTAGTTGTGATACCATCAGCAGGCGGTATCTGTCACGTGACTTAACTACACCTGTGATGGTCCTATCCACAGCGCAAGCCAGGCATGACTACGGCGTGAAGAAAGCTGATTGTACCGTGGGTGGCGGAGAGAGAAGAGAACTGAATGTCGTTATAGAGCCTCACTCTTGAACCACCAACCATACCCTCACCCGCTGTGTGGGATTCGTTCCCCCGCGGTTTAAATCAAGAGTTGCTCAACTGGTTAACCCAGGTATTTATCTCACCCCTCTCTGCTGGGGCATAGGGCTCCATTGCCGTTGAAGAGAACCAAAGTGATTCAAGCTGTGATGTCAACGTGGCTTTTACTTCCCCGCATTCCAGACCGGAGAGAAGTCCCACCTAACCTTGCCTGGATTAGCGTGAATCGGAGTAAAGTCCAGTTACCTATCAACCGATAAACAGTGCCACTGATTTGCAGGTGCACTGATTTCCTGCTAGCTACGAGATAGAGACTTCTCCCCGCCTCGGTTATCAGTAGAACTCACTACCGAGTGGACTGAAATCCGATTCGTTGACTCTACCGCTTATCGAACCCCTCCCCGTCGCGTCCCTGATAACTGATAACCCCTACGACGCATCTTCTCTCCTCCGTCGCTTCCTCTCTGTCCTAGATGCTTTGATACCATGACTGCCTCGGGTCGTGTCTGCGCTCGGTGCGCAGTGATTGTGAGTCCCCACCCCCTTACTGCCTCCATCTGAGACTGATCTTGGGCTGACTTGGCATAGAAACAACGCTGTGATGGCACCTCGCCGTGCTCCCGCTGCGCACGTATGCTTGCACTTCTTCAGCGTCCGGGGTATTCCAATACTGACTAGCCAGGCCTTGGTCATATTTGTGAGCCCCAACAGCCTGGCAGACCGAATGCAGAAGCCCAGACGCTCGCGAATCGCCGGCCCAGAGCCTCTCGGTCCCGGGACGGATGTGTCTCCTGCAAAGCGCGGTAAAGGGATCCATGAGGACGCAATTGACTGCATGAGCATGCACACTCGCTGACTGTCAGCCAATAGGAAGAAGAAATGCGATGAGAAACGACCTCGATGTAGCGACTGTCGTCGATTGAACCTACCATGTTATTGGAATACCCCCAGGGCACGGTCTCCGCCACCGGTGATCGTCTCCCCGCTGCCCTCGCCGCCTGAAATGCCGTTATCCGCAGCTGCGCACGACCTCATCCTGTCTTCCGTGTCGGATCCAACCCCAGAGCTCGATCCGATCTCTCCTTCCGATCATCTCTTATCATCCGTCGGCGATGATCCGATATTGCCCTTTTCGCCGTCCTGGATCGATGTGGAGATGATCCTCGGACCCGTCTCGCCACCCCCAGACAGCCGGCTCAATGCCCATCTGCACAATGACGACGATCGCTGCCTCTTCAACCACTATGTCCAAATTGTGGCCCGAGCCCTGTCACGGTCCACGACGAACTCCACCGCCAACCCATTTCTGGCGACTCTGCTGCCCATGGCTGCCGCCTCGGAGACTCTCACCAGCGCCCTCTTAGGGCTGAGTGGCTGCCACTGGCGGCGCGTCTACCCCCAAATCTGGAACCGAGCCCTAACGCGACAAGGACGGGGTAAGTCTGTTCTGAACACAGCAACACCTAAGCTCAATTCTCCATGATGTATCGACTGTAAAAAGGCCACTGACCATAACAGCGCTGTCGCAAGTCAACAACCTGCTCAGCCGTCGACCGAATCGACAATCCTTCCTCGAGGCCTGCACCTCAATCCTCCTACTGTGTCTCACGGAGCTGTTCGAGGGCACTTCTCGCGCCTGGAAATGGCACCTCAAAGCAGCCGGGCGCCTCCTCGGCGCGATTGACCGGCACCGGCTGGCCTCAACCAGCGAAGGGACATTTTGTCTCCAGCTGTTCCACTACCTAGACGCCATGTCCACCATCTCCCGGTGCAAGCCCCCGCTACTTCGGGCAGGGGAGCGCCTGACCGACCTCACATTGGGATCCTCTCTCCCGTCCTACCTTCCCGCCGCCGCCAGCACATCATCACCATCAGGGGACACGATATCCGGACTCCCCACGAGCTTACTGGAGTCCCTCGGCCGGGTTAATCTTTTAGCAGCGCACCGCAGCCGACGCATCGACGACCTCTCGGAGATCGGCTTCCGAACGGCCGCTGCGCACGTCCGCGCCGGCCTGGACACCTGGCGCCGGGAATCCGAAGCAGTCCGCCCAGACAACGAAGTGGACCATCTGGCCACGCAGGCCTTCGAGTGGGCAATCCGCCTACGCCTGCATCAGATCGTCGACGGCTACGATCCGCACCACGCCGAGGTCGAGCAGGCCGTCGCGGGCATTGTAGCGGCGGGGCGGAGCATCCCCTACGGCAGCCCCGTCGAGGGCAGTCTGCTCTTCCCGCTGGTGATCGCGGGGGCCAGCAGCCGCAGCATGGAGCGACGGATGGGCATCAAGGAGCGCCTGATGGTGATGGAGAACACGTTGGGCTGGGGGCATATCCTCCAAGCGCGGCAGTTGCTCGAAGCCGTCTGGGCGGACGACCGGGCGGACGCAAATTGGGCCAGCGTTCGCTATAGTCTGTTTCCGGGGATGGTGTTCGTTTGATAGCCTGGATTGAACTTCATGTTAACTTAGTTACAGCACACCTTGAATGCACCTTGTTTAGTTTTTTTTTTCTTTTCATAATTGGTACGAAGTCGAAACTTGGTATGTACATATTACCCCCGTCTATCTACTGCCCTTGAGCTCCTCCAGGTGCACCTGCATGTTATACCCACAAACCTCCTCGATCGTCAACTTCCCCGGCCGGTCGGCGGACGAGCTCCAGCCGATGCGCTCGTTGAGGTCCTCGCGGGCCCGATAGCTGGCGGCTTGGATGTGCGTGGCCCGCGGCTTGCGCAGTTGCTCGTACAGCTGCAGTCCCTCGGCCACGCTGTACTCCTCGGCGAAAGTGCGGTGGAAGATCAGCCCCAGGGCGCCCGCGTCCTCGAAGGCCATGCACGAGCCCTGCGACTGGTCGGGCATCATCGGGTGGGCGGCGTCGCCCAGCAGGCAGACCTTGCCCTTGACCCAGTAGGGGTACGGCTGGTGGCGGTACACTATTCGAGATCAGCCGACGGCTTTCTTCAGCCTGATGGAGCGAAGGGGTAGGGGGGGGGGGGGGGGGGCCTACAGCGCCACATCTTAATATCCTCAGCATTGATCAGCAACCGCTGCATTCGCTCATCCAGCCCCGGAAACGTGGCCACCAGCTGCTCCGGGGTGGCGGAGATGTTCCAGCCATCGTCGCGGAGGTTGTTGTGCTCGGCCGGGTAGAAGCAGTAGCAGCTCACGACGTCGCCATCGCTGCAGGGAGACATGACGATCTTGTTGATGCCGATGCCGCCCCAGTACTCAATCGCCGCGTTGTCGATGTAGTCGTCCAGCCCGAGGCGGCGCAGCTTGTCGGCGCCGATGATGCAGCGGTAGCAGCACGAGGTCGACATGACGAAGTCGGGGGTGATGCCCATCTGGAGGCGGCTCTCGGACTACATTAAGGATTTGACGTCAATTGTTAATGTTTAAGAGCCTAGGGTACAAGCGCCAGAGCTTGGGTGCGTACGCGAATGCCATCTGCAGCGACGATGAGGTCCGCCGACGCCGTCTCGCCATTCTCGAACTCGATGCGACCGGCTTCCGCGTCCAGCGCCACGGCCTTGTGATTTACTTTCAACACGCACTGGGGACCGTCTCCCGGCTCGTCAAAGGCGGAGCGGAGCAATTGTTGGTGGATGTCAATCCGGTGGAAGTTGTTGTACTCCTGATGGGGTCCATGTCAGTGGCATTAGGGCTATGTGGGGGTGAATGCCCGACGGACCGTGCCAAACTTGGCCTTGTAGTCCCCCAGACCGTATTCTTTCTGCACTTCTCCGGTCGTCCAGTCGTGCATGATGAGTTTCTTGAGGATCACCTGTGTCTCGCGATGAGTACTGGCTGATGCCAGAGCAGGGGGGACTGACCGGCTTCGCAGCTTTGACATCCACCCCCCATTGCTCGAGGAAGCGGGATCCATTGGAGGCGGCGCTCAGCGAGGCGCCCACTTCCCCAGCGAAGTCATATCGCTCGTACACCGTGACGTGGTGTCCCTGACGACGTAACGCCACGGCTGCGCTGAGGCCACCGAGGCCAGCGCCGATGATGGCAATGTTCAGCGGGGAGTCAGTGCGGGAGGGCATTCTGAGTGTACAGATCAATATTTCAATAATGGTTACCGCTGAAGTTTGTCTTATGCCTCATCGTCGAGTTCGAGGTTGTGCTATAAATGTATCCTGGGCATTTTCGAAAGAATGGATCATGCATCCGACTCTTATCGTGCAGCCGACGGCTCGTATCTGGTGGTTTAATTATCTATGCGACGGCCGCAGGACTAGTCGGAAGCTTATCGCCCTGGTTGCCTCCAGTGACAGCCAGCATCGATACCTCGTTGCAATACTACAGTAGCTACAATAGACCTTTATTAAACACCTTCATCATGCCATCCGCGCTCTTTGTCCTCCGATGCTGCTACCATCGCTGCATACACCATGACAGACACCAAAGAGGAAAAGCTGGCCGCCGTCGACTACGGCCTCGGCGATCTGCACGATGACTTAGCCTTGTTGCGTCGGATCGACTGGCGCATCCTGCCGACCATGTTCTTGACCTACCTGCTGCAGTTCCTGGACAAGGTGGCTTTGAATGTATGTGCACTCTGGTGGTCTCGTCGGGAGACCAGTTGCTGATGGCTGATGGGGCTAGTATGCCAACGTGATGGGGATGCAGGATGATCTCGGGATGCAGGGCAATGACTTCTCCTGGCTGGCTACGGGGTTCTTCATCGCTTATGCGGTCGCTGAGATTCCCCAAGGTCTGCTGCCCTACTCTGCTGCTGCTGCTGCTGCCGCTGCCGTGTATCCGTCACTGACCATAAGCAGGCTTCCTGCTGCAACGATACCCGGTTACCAAGGTTCTCGGGGTCAATATTCTCTGCTGGGGAATTCTCTTGTGCTGTTCGGCCGCGGCGCAGAACTTCGCCGGGATGATGTCGCTGCGAGTGCTTCTCGGTGCGCTGGAGGCGGTCATTGGTGCGTCAGAAATCATTCCCCATTCGTATCTAATGTATCTGAGTCCATTGCTCATCTGTTACCATGCCTACAGCCCCCGCTCTGACAATGTACACCAGCATGTGGTACACGCGCGCCGAGTCGACTCCGCGATACGGTCTCTGGTACTGCGGCCTGGGCACCGGCCAGATACTCGGCGGGCTGATCTCCTTCGCGGCGCAGCATACCGCGCCCACGCTCGCCTTCCACGGGTGGCGGATCATGTTCGTGGCTATTGGGGGAGTGAACATTCTCGCGGCGCTGCTAGTCCTCCTCGTACTCCCGGCCACTCCGGCCGCGGCGGGGTTTCTGAGCTCCAGCGACAAGGAGCGCGTGGCACAGCGGCTGCAACAGGAGCAGGTCGGTGGCACGGAGGGCGAGAGGGGCCTGCGCCCGAGGTCGTTCCTGGAAGCATGCGGAGATGTGCAAACGGCCCTGCTCGTCCTCCTGACCATCCTGATCACCATCCCCAGCGGGGTCATCACCACCTTCTCCTCCATCCTGATCAAGGAGTTCGGGTACAACTCTAAGGAAAGCGCCCTGCTGAATATGCCCTCCGGGGTGGTCAGCATCGTGGCGACCATGGGATCGACCCTGGCTATTGCCCGAGGTTACTCCCGGTGGCTGGCGATCAATCTCCTCCTGCTACCCACCTTGCTGGGCGCGTGTTTGATGTCTTTCCTGCCGTCTTCGAATCAGGCCGGTTGTCTGGCGGGTATATATCTGGTGAACACGGTTGGTCTTCCCGGGGCAAGGTAATGTTCTGATCATGTAGAGATGGGTTGCTGAGCAAGATCCAGACTGTCGCGCCGTTGGCTCTGATTTTCGCATGGACCGGTGCGAACTACAAGGGCTACAGTATGAAGGTACGCCAGACGCAATGCACTATTGCAGGACCAGCAGAGCTGACGACAGGACAGGTGGCGGGGAGTACGCTCGTCTCGGCCGGGTTCAGCATCGCCAACATCATCGGCCCGCAGACCTTCCAAGCCCGCGACGCTCCAGGGTGCGTTGTACCCTCGTCTTTTATCTTTGATCCTTTGCGGTGTTTCTCATGCCGACCTCGCTAATTGAGACAGGTACATTCCCGCCAAGATCACCATCGTCGCCGTCAATGCCGGTGCCATTGTCATCTCCACCACGCTGCGGGGGGTATATGGCCGTCGGAACGCGCGGGCAGAGCGATTGGGTCAGGCTGCAGGCAGTCACATGGAACGACGTCTAGAGGGGGCTGGAGTTGGGGCTGGGGGGGAGGGGATCGACTTTCGCTATGTGTATTAGAGTTGCCACTGAGAGGTGGTGAGTTTGGCTCGCAGGATGGTAGTACCTGCACACTATAACTGAGGCAGTAGCCTTTATCGTAATAAAGGACTGGGCATTGTGTGATTCTAGTTTCATATACGAGACCTAAGACGTACATCCGATGCTGATATGAAACACTTTTCAACATAGTAGGCTTCCGACAGATATCAGAACAGGGAAATAGGGGAAAAGACAAATCTTGCACCCGGTGTCTTAGTAAGCTACTGGACATGGTATATTTTGGAGTGAGTAGGATACCTCCAGCAACATTGTCTAGTAATCATATCTTCTCCTTGTTCTTAAATATGTTGCGCAACTATCTTCCTTATACTGGTCACATATATTCTGTCTACTCACGTTTCTGATGAACACCATGGATATCTATCATTAAGGGTGCAAAGCCCGAGATGTATAATGACAGTAGATCTCACCAAGAAGTTTAAACAAACCAAAATCCAAACAAATTGAATCAAATATAGCACAGCGACCGAGGCAATGTACAACCGGGGCTTCCTTCTCCGCTTGAACCGCGCGGGGGACACCTGCTAATCTACGCGACGGGAAAGGCTCGATGCTGGACGGGGGAAGGGGACTTCACCCTGCGAACTATTTATAATTGCAAGCCATGTAGGAATACATAGATAATTGAGTGGATATTGTCCTCTGTCACCAATTGTGTTCAGACTTAAACCCGACATAAATCCTAATCCTTCTACAATCATCCAGATGCTCACCCTCGTCACCGGAGCCAACGGCTTCATCGCCGCGCACTGCATCGCCGCCCTGCTGCGCGCCGGCCACTCCGTCCGCGGCACAGTGCGCACCCCCCAGAAAGCCAGCGCCACTGTAGCTGCCCTGCTCGCCGCCGGGGTCGCCCCGCTGGACCGGCTGGAAATCATCGTGGTGGCCGATCCCGCCGACCTGCAGCAATTCGCTCCCGCGGTGGCAGGCTGCGACGCCATCCTGCACCTCGCCTCGGCCTTCACCTACGACGCGCAGCCGGGGCAATTCGAGCAGCGACTCCTGCTCCCAGCGATCCAGGGCACGACCGTTGCGTGTGAGGCGGCACACCGTTTTCCGACCGTGCGGAAGTTGGTGATCATGTCCTCGTTCGCGGCTGTCTACGACGCGGCGCAGGGCTTGCAGCCTGGACGGATATACACAGAGGAGGACTGGAGTCCGTTGGGGTATGAGGAGGGGCGGGACACGGAGAATGTGGTATGTTCCTTGACTCTTATCCTTCAAGTACAGTCCATCGTTGCTTATTCTGGTCGATGCATGGTTGACGACTCAGGCCATCGCATACCGCGCATCCAAGGTCCTCGCCGAACGGGCTGCTTGGACATACGTGAAGGAGCACGCGGTGGACTTCCAACTCGTGACGCTCTGTCCCGGAATGGTGTTTGGGGAAATGATTCATCCGATACCCTCGCTGGAGCAGCTGAACGCCAGTAATCGCATTGTCTGGGAGGTGGCGCAGGGGGGACGCGAGGCACTCCCGCCGACCAAGGCTCCGGGTAAGAAGCCCTACTTTTCCCCTCAACAAACCAAAATGGTGCAACAACTGTACTGACCTCGGTTCTTTGTGGTTGCTAGTCTGGGTAGATGTGCAGGACCTGGCTGGGACCTGTCTTCGCGCCTTGACGACAACCCTCCCCTCGCACCAACGGTTCCTGGTCACCGAAGGGGCGTACGACACGCAGGAGATCGCGGATGTACTGCGCGAGGCCGTTCCCGCTGCCCGGGAGCGTGTTGCGGTGGGCAGTCCGGGGCATCGGATACGGGACACCCATTACGCTTGCGATGCTGGGAAGGTGAAGCAGATGCTCGGGGTCCAGTTTCGGGGGCTGCGCGAGTCGATTGTTCCTTTGGTTGAGCAATTGTATGCGATGGAAGCTGCTCAGGGGAATTTGGAGTCATAGTTACCCCCGCAGGTCAACATGTATGACAAATAGCTCTGGTAGATCACCTTTACTATCGCTAGAATGATGATGGTTTTTCTTGTCTAGTTCCTCATATGATTATCCCGGTGATTGATATTATCATCTTGACTACTGCTGTTGTGGGGGGTATTGACATTGCTATCTCGATCTCTATCTCTTCTGCTTCCTCTGCTCCTTATTCTTGTTCTCGTCGCCCCACAAAGAACAGAGACAGAGATTGATTCACTAGGGATATACATTGTTGAACTTATTATATCATTAATCCTAGTTTGGACTGCAAACTACCTCACCTCATGCAACGCCGCCTTCACATGCCCAGCAACCAAATCAATGAACTTCCGCGCCTGCCAGAGATCTATTGCCCCCAAGTCAGCATGCCAGAGCACCCCAGATACGCATCCCACCCACCAAGAAGAAAGAAACGCACCTTTATCCATATGCATGAACGGATGCGGCACCCCCTCGAACCGCCGCACGGTAACCTCACAGCCCCCCTCAATCAGCTTCCGGGCGTAAGCCTCGCCCTCATCGCGCAGCGGATCACAGCCCGCCGTGTAGATGACCGTGCGCGCCAGCCCGGTGAAACTCGGCGCACTGAGCGCATTCGCATACCACTTCACCTCGGCCCTCTGCTGCTTGCGCACGGCCTCCTCCGCGCCGAGACTCCGCCACTTCAGCTCATCGAACCACTTCAACCGCGCCCAGTTCAGGGTCGGCGCGAACTCCATCGCCTGCATGGACGCGAACGGCGAGTCGGCGGCCGTCGCGTAGACGGAAATATCGTCGATGACGGGGGTCCCCACCGCCACCAACCGCAGGGGGATGCCGTGGTTGCGCGCCAGGTGGGCGAGGATGAGGGCGATATTACCCCCGGCAGACACGCCCCCGAGGGAGATCCGGCTGGTGTCGAGGCCCGGGAACTGCGCGCGCCCGGCAGACGACGCCAGATGCTGCAGCGCGGCGAAGGAGTCCTGGATGCCGATGGGGAAGGCGTGTTCGGGGACCAGGCGGTAGGCGACGTCGATGACGGCCACTTGGGCTTTCACGGCGATGTGCTTGCAGATGTGCGACTCGGTGTCGAGGTCGCCGAGGCCCCAGCCTGTGCTTGTATTGTTGTATTGTAGTTAGATGTCGGTGCTACATGTTCACGAGAGAAGGGGAGCAGAGCGCACCGCCACCGTGGAAGTCGACGTGAACGGGCCAGGGTCCAGGGCTGTCGGGCTCATATACCCGACATGGGATCCGATCCCCCTGGTGCCCCGGGATTGTGGTGTCGTAGACACGCGCAGGCTCCGGCGCGGGACCGGTGCCGTAGGAGTACAGCACAGAATACTTGGATCGAAGGACGGCGAGATCGATCGGCCCGCTCGGGGTGTGGGCGACATGTTTGTTGTAGAGGTCGACAAAGGCAGGGTCGAGATGCGGCAAGACGGCCGGGTGGATGGGGTTCAGGGCTTCATGAGACATGGCGATGATTGTGGTGTTTGTGCGGGTTGGAGTACTCACGAGAACCAGGGTGCTCGTGGGCTTAAAAGTACTGCACCAGAACCCATTGCCGATTTCCGCGTCTATACTCACTCGCAAGCTGATATGATAGGCTACGGTAGGTTCTTGGGGGCTTCCCCTCTCATCTCGGCAATTCGCTGCGTATTATGGATGCAGCCAAGCCACCCCCGCATTTGCGCTTATCTATGCGACGGTCCGACGATACGCTATCCGACAACACGGAACAGCAGATACGGGACAGATTGCCCAGCCGATGGTACTAAGTACTAGTAGTATATGAAGCGGGGGCGGCAAAGGGGCAGGACCCAGGTGGCTCGTAAGAATCATCAGCCAAGTTTCCCATCGCCATGGACCCTATTTTGATTGTCGGAGCAGGCATCGTCGGGCTGACGCTTGGTCAGGCTCTCAAGAAGGTACCTTACTGTACCTACACACTGCCAGGTTTTTACTGCATACTAAATCACAGGTTAGAACAACATCCCCTTCCGCATCTACGAGCGGGACGCATCGCCGCATGCTCGCGGGCAAGGATGGGCCATCACCCTGCATTGGGCCCTGGAGTACATCCAGCAAATTCTCCCCGCAGACACATTACAAGCCATCCAAGCTGTACAAGTCGACCCGCAAGTTGCCCAGCACGACAACGGGAACTTCCTCTTCATCGACCTGGCGACCGGCGCACCCAAGTTCAAGATCCCCCCCAGCACCCGCTGGCGCGTCAACCGGGAGAAGATGCGAGGCGCCTTGCTACGCGGGATCGAGGAGCATGTCCAGTGGAACGCGCAAGTGGTCGACATCGAGACCCAAGGGACTGCTCCTCCGTGCCTGGTCCTAGCCGACGGCACGCGCGTGTCCGGACGGTTCGTCATCGGGGTCGAAGGCAGTCGATCGCTGGTGCGCCGCGTGCTGCGCCCAGACGCATACCTCAACTCCGTCCTCCCCATCCGATTCACGGGGGTAGCCGTGGATCTGTCGCCGGAGGAGATCCGCCCCCTGCGGGCCATGGATCCGCTGCTCTTTCAGGGCTGCCACCCCAGCACGGGGGTGTTTTTCTGGTTCTCCGTGCTCGAGACCCCCCAGAGCAACGGCACGCAGGGCAGCGCGGATGAGGAGCGCTATCGGGCGCAGATCTGCATGTCGTGGCCGGTGAACAGCGAGGCTGATGAAGTGGCGGCAACCGATGCAGAGCGTCTCGACAATATGAAACGACGGGCGGTCGGCTTCGTGCCGTTCCTGCGGTTGGTCGTGGAGGGGATCCCGTCTGGAACGCCGGTGCTGGAGATTAAACTAGCGGATTGGGAGTGTTTGGACTGGGATAACTGCGACGGCCGGGTCACGCTGGCCGGGGATGCAGCCCATGCCATGACGATGTGTAGGTCGTTGCTGAAGAGTGTTGAAGTTATCATGCTGATTCGGGCAGATCGCGGCGAAGCCGCCAATCATGGACTACTAGACGCCTTTTACCTCTCACAGGCGCTGCGACAGGTGTACACGGAGGGCCGAGGGGCGAAAGAGGCGCTGGATGAATATGAGGCGGAGATGCGGTCCCGGACGAGACGCGCCGTCCGGCTGAGTCGACAGGCCTGTCGCGATGCGCATACGTGGGACCGGTTGGATGAGGACTCGGCCATTTTGACGAAAAGAGCTATTACGGGAGAGGCCTGAGGTGATGGCATTGGGTGAGTGAGTTTTGACTTTCGGTCGGGCGCATGTAGATTCAGCGTGATGTCCGCAATGAATAGTGAGGAGTACTATTTGGCTTGTATGTGGAAGCTTGCTGGGCTGCCTGGTAATACCAGTCTCAGACTCTGCCAGGCGCAATGATATTGACTGTATGATGAATCTAGAATAAGACACCCCAGAAGAATATCTCCAGGAAAAAAGACGACGTAGCGATGTCTGGGTTACTAGAAATGGGCTAATTGGTCCCCCTCTGGCGTCTAGCTATGCAATTGTCTTGATTATTGAGTTGTGCTTGTCAAATGGGCTTTCACTGGGTCTCACAAAGTATCGGTATATATGCAGACTTGGAAATTGTCCTTGAGTTTGTCAGAGACAACAAGGCATGTTTGCAGAGATGCGTGAATTATAATCCTACCTTCCTTGTGGCCCTAGATTCGGTCCTTCCCATGTCCTCACATTCGCCTCGCCACATTCTACCAATAATCCCTGAGGGATCAGTGAGTGTCTGATAGGTGCTAGCTGGATCAATTACTCTTTACAAAAATTCATTATTGGGCAATGAGTTCTGCTTACTTCAGCAAAGTTTGGGTTTTACTATTAGTGTCGAAGAACTCGGAGCACACGTGACCGGGGTGGTTCTCGTCCCATCAAGGAAAAAAAGACCATATCAAGCAATAGTGGAACGATTAAAGTGGACTAAGCGGAATTAGGAGTTTAGAGTGACGCCGCTTCTGGTTCGATGCAATCGAGGACGACTGTTGTGTTTCAATTCCTGGCGATAATGAGACAGTCACGGAGTTAAGATGGTCTGGCGCGGAGATAGCGGGGGTAAGCCGATGCTGACTGCCTACCGATTCCCTTCCACAGCGAATCCGCGCAGCACAGCAAGTAGTATTCACCGTACGGTACATCCGAGAATGCATTCTTGCCCTCGGCTTGCCGCGCATCGGAGCTGAGATCAAAGAGTGTCAGTCAAAATAACCGTAGAAATCACGTATCTACCGAGAGTGTGATTTGCGCTGCTCGATCCTGCATATTTTCACACGTGATTAAGTTGTCCGCTTGGTATCATCGGAAATCTATCACCTGACTCCCTAACCAGCCATACTCCATTCCGACGAAATTTCCCTAAAATCATTCAGTCACTCCAACCCCATGCAGCCATTTCGCATCAAGCTATCCAACGATGGGACCGTAACAGGCTTCCATTCAACCCCCCTAGCATCAACATCTCATCTACGTTACCGTCCTCTGATCGTCGGACTTCATGGTGGATGCTACGACAGCCAGTATTTCAAGGGCATCCCCGGTTACTCTGCTCAATTGAGCAGCGAAGCCTTCGGGGCACCATTCGTGGCGATCGACCGTCCCTCGTACGGGGGCACGAGTTCGATTCTTCCAGTCCCAGAAGGAACCGACTTCTACCGAGAGACCGGCCGCCGGCTGCACCAATACATTCTGCCCCAGATCTGGTCCGACTTCGGGATACCTAACGACTGCAACTGCATCATCCTGCTCAGTCACAGTCTGGGATTCCCGGGAGGTATCATAGCGGCGGCTCTCCACGCGCAGGACAATGCACCGCTGTATCCCCTGGGCGGTCTCATCGCCAGCGGCATGGGCAACACGCAGCTGCCGGCAATGAGGGCCAGCGGCCCGTCCTTTGTGACCATCGACGCAGATCACGTCCAGTTCCCTGGGGAGTACAAGGACGCAGTGATGTTCCGACCCGGAACCGCGGCGGCCGAGGTTCTGGACCTGTGTGAGCGCCTGAACGCGATCTCGCCGCTCCCAGACCTTGTCGACTTCCCGACGACCTGGCTGCCAGTGTGGAAAGAGACGTGGGCATCCCAGGTTCTGGTCCCGGTCATGTTTGCGCTGGTGGAGGACGATCCATTTTTCACCACAGACGAAGACGAGCTCGACACGTGTGTGCGGGCATTCAAGCGCAGTGCGCGTGTCGATGGGAGTCTGGTTCGAGGCGCCCCGCATTGCATGGAGCTCAGCTACTGGTCCCAGGGATGGTATGCCCGGTGTTTTGGGTTTGCCATGGAGTGTGCTGCAGGTATGGCAACTCAGTGACAGGAGGTTTCCGTATGACACGGATATTAGCGATTTTGCAGGGAAGCGGAGCCGCGTGTTGTTGGATCGAATTCGAGATTCTGTACAATATACTCAACGCGAAGGCATGCATTCTATCCGGGTAACCCGTGCGGTGGAAGTAGTAGACTGTGTTGTAGGGTGAAATAATTGAAGACCTCATGTATGACAGGAAGTATGGATCTAAATCCTATATACTGGCCGTTGTCTCATGCGCAGTTCAGAGGCAGTCGGCAAGCATGGCGACAACTGGCAAATTGCCTATCACAGGGGTGGAACCCCGATGCTTCGAAAATTGTTCATGCGGTGAGAGAATATTCACTTGGGGGCAGCACGACTGGTCGAAGGGATCAGTGATTGTAATAGACAAGTATTTCTCTCTCCTCCTCGAATTGGTGTAATAAATGGGAAACTTACCGGCTGTTGCAGTATGCATCTGCTTTTGGATCTCAGGCTCCAGCGCATTGACCACCATCTGAATATCCTCCGCCGGCAGCGGAGCTGGGATGGCGATCTTGGTGACGGTGTAGATCGGATGGGGCGACTTGAATCGCCGGGTGCCCCACAGTGACCCCGACAGACTGACATCGATCGCACAAGACACCCAGAACGGCTCGGAGGCATGCTGCAGCAAGGTGGTCCGGTTGCTGCTGCAGGACTCGAGAGTCAATGCCAACTCTGAAGATAATGGTGGCTCAACGGCCCTGGTCTGGGTAATCGTCAAGGGCAGGTTGAAGATGTTTCAGCTCCTGCTCGCCAGCGATCGGGTCGATGTCAACATGAGAAACAAGCAAGGACGGACGCCTATTACGTACGTGATCGAGCATGGGCGATTGGATATGACAAGTCTCTTGCTCGCAAACCAGGCCGATCCGGTTCCCAAGGATTCCGGGGGCTGGACCCCGTTATTTCGGGCGGCTGCCCACGAAAGACAGTCAATTGTCGAACAACTCCTTGGGATCAACAATGTGGACGTGAACGCCATGGATGCTTCGGGTCGCACAGCGGTCGTTGGACTGCAAGGAAACGCGCCCAGCTTCATGGCCACGATGCAGTGGTTCAACTGCTGGATGAGCACCTTGCTTCAACCCAGATGACATGAAGTCCGAGGCCATCATAAAAAATACAAGGCGAAGACGATCAGGACTGGATGGATAGATTTCGTCGCCTGATGGAACTTATCAATGAAGCACAGGAGTCCGTTGCGGGTTTTTATGTAGCAGTATAGTCATCTTTTCGAAGACGCTGCACATCTTTCTAGCACGACCACTTCTTGGGAGGAATCAAGCTTCTAAGGAAATATCTTGTAAAGCGGAACAAACGATAGCCTCGCAGCACCAGCTTAATCCCAGCGAAGGGACAGACCTCACCGCTGCCACTTACTCCTACTCCCCACCCCACCCATCCCCACGAACGCCTCAACCCTAACCCAGACCACCGACATCGTCGCCGCAAACAACAGCGCACTCACAAGCACCGACATATTCCGGAACGCCCCGGGGGTCTCACTCCTCCCACTCCGAATTAAGACCCCGCCCACAGGCGTCCCAATCATCGTCGCCATCCCGCGCACCATATACAGCACCCCATTGACAGAGGCAAAGTTCTGTGCCCCGAACAACTCAACCAGACTCGCGGGGAAGAGCGAGACGTACGCACTGGCAAAGATGCCATACAGCACGGTGAACGTGATGAACAGATCCTTCGACTCGGTGGTCACCCCCGCGACCGTGGACGGAAGCCAGAAGGCGACGGTGGAAATCGCGCTCAGCAGGGTGGTCAGCAGCAAGGCATTCAGCCGTCCCATGCGGTCAGCCAAATACCCAATGACCACCTTCCCGACGGCGTTACAGGCGTTACTTAACGCAATGAAATTGGCACTGGCAGCCGTGCTATACCCCAGGGTCTGAGCGTATGAGGCATAGAAGAAGACGGGGGTGTAGTATGCGGCCGCCTGGAAGACCGCACCCAGGGCCTGGGCGATGAAGCGGCGGGAGCGCGCCACGCGCCAGTCGACGAGGGGCACCTTCAGCAGGCCGTGGACGCGGCTGCGGCTGCTGCGAGCGGAATTCTCGATCTCGATCTGCGTGCGCGTGCCGGGCTCCCAGGCCATGGCGCTGCTACTGGCCGAGATCAGCGTGAAGGAGACGGCCCCCGTCAGGCGGAGGGTGTTGCGGAAGCCGAGATGCTCGACGCAGGCGGTTAGGGCTGGCGCCCACACCAGCCCGCCTACCCCGGTGCCCGCCAGGATGATCCCCATCGCCAGTCCGCGACGCTGCGTGAACCAGCCCGGGGCGATCGTCACTGCTACCATGTAGCAAAGACACGTTCCAATCCCGTTGAGGACTCCCTGCGCGAGCTCGAAGTGCCACAGCCGCTGCCCGAAACTCGCCAGCACGAGGGATAGCGCGAATACGAACCCGCCCACGAAGGCGACCCCGCGCGGCGGGAAGGCTTTAGCCCACGCCACGCTAAATGGGGCCCCGATGGTCATTAGCGAGCACGACACAGTCCCGATCAGGTCGATTTCGGCCGGCGAGGCCCCTGTGAAGGGAGTATTGGGTTGGTGGGACAGGTTCTCGTAGAGGGCTTGGTAGACGCCCCAGGCGAAGTTGAGGCCGCAGCAAGTGAAGATGATGGTGAAGGAGGAGAGGACGATGATGATGAATTGTCTGGCTGGTGAGCTTTGGTCATTGGGAGGAAAGCAACTAGAGCTTACTTCTTGGAGGTTTGATGAGGAATAGTCTGATTGAGAGTCAGGGTTGGCGGCCCCGCAGACCGTCTCCCAGTGCTTCTCGCGCTAGACACGGTGGATAACTCGATACTTTGGTGCTCCACCAGAGCGTCTCCGGAGGCGTGTGGTGGAGGCATTGTTATGTCACGGATATACCTCTTCGATGTAGTTTTGAGCCTACCCTGTCGAAGAGATTCGGCAACCGTAGGCTATCTACTCGAGCGTTAAATGAGTTGTATGTCGATCAGCAGAGGAAGAAGTGCGGGAGGGTGATATGACTCAGACGGCTATTCCCGCGGGGGAAAACGGCGAGACACGGCTATGCTTGCATGCAGCTTATTATTAGGGCTAGTAGAGCATCGAATTGTATACTCTCGCTTAGGTCACCTGCATCTTACTCATGAAAGGGGCACAATGTCTGTTCCAGCACTTCCACATTGTTGTACAATATTTAGATGACAGCGGGAGGAACGTTTGACTCCGCTGGCTGGCTGGCTGGGCAGTGCGATGCTAATATAAGTATTTCTAGCGTGTTGTGGGTCAGCACTCGGTATACTATAGAGTCAGTGGTATCAGATTTTATCTTGCTCTATTAGATTCAAAGAATAAAGATACACATTTGCTGCCGAACTCGGAAATCAAATCCACCCCCTCCATACCCAGTCTAGAACCATCTCTAGTCCAGGCTCGACGTCATCGGTCAAAACAGCCTCGGCTCTGCTGATTATCTTATCAGCTCCGATTGCCGAGCGGGACCCACCGCCAGGAATTTTTCTCCCCTGAAAATGGCCCCAACCCCCTTGAGGCGCTGTCGATCATTCTTCCGGCTTCAAGCCCTTGCATTCCCTCTTTGTGTTTTTCTGCCTGTTGTGCCAATTTCTACAGCGCTGCACATTCCTCGCGATGGAGGCCATTCGCTCATTCGCCAGCTGCCTCTGGGAGTCGGCTACCTTCTGGAAAACAACTGCCCTGGTTCTGGCCTTGCTGAACCTTAAGACGTTGCCCCTGGTGTGGCATGTGAGTGTCACTTTTCGTTCCTGACAACCTGCCAACCACCTGTCACTAACTACCCTCCGTGCTGCGTAGATCCGCGTCTACCGCTACTTCTTCAAATATGGCTACCTGATCACCCCGGCCGTCGAGCAGCCCGCCCGCCCGAGCACGGAGATCCTCAGCCCGCTCAGCATCTACTCGCGGGCGCCCGTAATGGAGATCGACTTCAACATGCACAAGTCCAACTCGACCTACTTCTCGGACCTAGATGTGTCGCGCACGGCGCTGATGTCCAGCATCGTGGTCAAGGGGGCCGCCCTGCTGGAGAAGCGGCTGGAGCAGCAGGGCAAGAAGGGGTTCCTGGGGTTCATCCTGGGCAGCGTCTACACCAACTTCAAGCGCGAGATCCCCGCCTACACCAGGTACGAGGTCAAGTCGCACATCGCCAGCTTCGACCAGAAGTGGATCTACATCGTCACCTACTTCCTGAAGCCCAGCGGCAAGAGAACCGGCGAGGAGGATCCCGAGAAGCTGCTCAAGCGCCTGTACGCCGTCTCCATCAGCAAGTACGTGCTCAAGAAGGGCCGCTACACCGTCCCGCCCACGGACGCGTTCGAGGCCGCCGGGTACACCCCATTCTTTGCTGCTGCCGCGGAGACGAATGGCCATGCGACGGGCGCGCAGAACGGCCATGCCAATGGTGAGGCGGTGCAGCGCAAGGAGGGTCCGGCGGGAGACTCGGAGGAGTGGGAGCGGTTGAAGACGGAGATCGATCGCGGACTGACGGTCATTCAGCCGATTGTCGACCAGGAGGAGAAGCTGTTGCAGGATTACGTGCAGAAGATGAGCCGTCCTGGGTTTGCCTAGGGGGGTACGAGGTGAAAGTGAGATTCGAGATGGGGTGCATATTAGCCGGTATATAGACTAGAGTATTGTTCAGCATATGATAGATATAGATTAGATGGAATGCATGATTCTGCAGCAGTAGAAGAGTCGATGCCCGTGCAGTGCCAGTGCTGATGCCTGGGTGTCTACTCCGGAGTACTCCGGAGTAAGTGCCTGGAATACCAGATATCTCGAGATTGATGCCTTGCGACCCGGAATTGCCGAGGCGTGTCTTTGGCTGCCTGCGGATGCCTGAATCGCCAGGTATCACACATCGATGCTTGGCGGCCCACCAATGCCGAGTGATGCCTGGAGATGCCTGGAGGTGCCTGGAGGTGCCTGGAGGTGCCTGGGGTGCCTGGCAGGCAGAGACTGGGCCAAAAAAAGGGGTCAAGGCAGCGACCCCCCGAACACCCCGTTCCTGCCTCAGGACTCCCATCCCGGCTTGGATAAAAACATGCAACAACCAACTCGATACTTATTGAGTAGTAAATCCTTGCTACCACAACTCCATCACATGTACACTCGTTTCTTTACTAGCATTGCAGCAGCCATGACCACTTCACCTGCACGGATCGAGCTCCCAGGCTACGGCCTTCCATTGAACCACCCAGTCCCGGTATTATGCCTCACCCAGCCCATGATTATATTTCACTCTCAAGCTAATAAACCCAGGCTAAATATTCCTTGAAAAGAGTAACACTGCCCAATGCACTGGATAGCAAAGATATTTATGACGGCTACATCGGGTAAGCATCTGCAACCAAGTACCACACCAAATGTAGCCGTCGCCGACTAACAGTCCGCTCAGCAATCTCCTCGTCCACCGCGAGATCCTCATGCTGCAAATCATGAACACCATCTCCGAGAAGCCCAACTGGGACCGCAAGGTAAATCACCAGCCAGTCCGAGAGAAACGCATTCTAACCCCTGCTCAGGTGTTCGACGAGGAAATCACGGCCAAGTGGCGCCAGGAGATCGCCGAGGCCGGGCAAGACGTCACCCCCACCATGGTCGACGCGATCATTGCCGAGATGAGGTGGAAAGCAAAGGTGCTGCAGGAGGAGGGGACGTTCGCCGTCTTCGATCACGTAGGGGTCGTCCGGTCTGACACAGCCATCCCCAAGGACCTTCAGCAGGCACTGCGGGACGCCGTAGCGCCATTGGAAGACATCCCCGAGGAGGCGAAAGACTACCACCCAGGCTCAGACAACAAGGTCCTCGACTTGGTGCATCCCTCGCTATTTCCGCTCCTCTACGGCCGCACGCGCATCCTGCCGGACGGCACCATGACCGTGGCCAACTGTCTCGAGCACCTCGGCCACGGAGATGTGTTGCCCGTGCCCACGGACGAATCCAAAGGCCAGGGCCGCGATCCGCACTGGCGCTGGATGTCTTCGGGCTACAAGGTCTACAGCCAGAAATTCCAATGGCTTCCGTGCGACGTGGAGTTTTCTGACAACGACGACTGCCGCATCGTCTCGTACATCAACAACCTCCACCCGCAGCGCCATCAGAGCCTGTACGCGGTCGTCGAGAACGTCATCGCCCGCGCCATCCCGCAGTGGAACAAAAGCTTGACCAGAACTCGGCAGCACGAGAATGTCCGCATCCTCTACGACCGGGTGGAGTACCTGGACCGCTCGACTCCGGAGCCACAATGGGAGAGCGAGAAAGAAGACGAGGAGGGCTATGAGGATGACTATCAGCAGCGCTCGGATGCATGGTGGAAGGCGCGCCCCATCAAGCTCCCCGAGCCTCGACCCACCTTCGTGCCTCCGAAGGTCTCCTACGAGGGGCCGATGGATCTGCGCGACAAGTTCCGCGAGACCGGGCTGCAGGTGATCGTCAAGCTGGCGAACATCGAACTGACGCCCGAGAAGCCGACCTACGAGGGCGGGTCCTGGCACATCGAAGGGCAGCTGGTACGTCCCTTCCCTCACCTCAATATCAAATGATGCTAAAGCTCACTTCCACTGTAGAATGAACGCATCTGCGCCACAGCGATCTACTACTACGACAGCGCGAACATCACGGAAAGCCGCCTCGCCTTCCGCCACCGGGCCCAAACGATCTACGACATGGGCTACGAGCAGGATCGGCACGAGTTCATCCACGCGGTGTACGGGTTCAGCGCGGACGTCGATGGCCACAACGACAGCGCGCACTTCACGCAGGACCTGGGCAGCGTGGTCTGCACCGAGGGGCGTCTGGTCACTTTCCCGAACACCGTGCAGCACCGCGTGGCGCCGTTCGCGCTGGCGGACCCCACGAAGCCGGGCCATCGCAAGATCCTGGCGCTGTTCCTGATCGACCCGCACCGTCGGGTGATCTCCACGGCTAACGTGCCGCCGCAGCAGGCGGAGTGGGCGGGTGACCAGGGGGCGTTGGCGCAGGGGTTGATGACCATGGAGGAGGCGAAGTCGTATCGGTTGGAGTTGATGGAGGAGCGGAGTGTGTTCCAGGACAAGCAGAATGACGCATTTGAGACGGGCTCGTTCTCGCTGTGTGAGCATTAGGGGTATGCCAGGGTGAATGTAGTGTACATGTACACAATGAAATTATTCTGACAGCTTGAGGAGATACAGCCGGATGGGTTTCAGAGATAACTGTGCACCGTGCAGCGCAGGTAATCACCACTTGTTGTCGGGTCTATAGCCTTTCACTTGGCTTTAAGCATCGTCGTGATCCATAGTCTGCAATTGAAGGAGTCAGGTTCAATTCCCTACACACTGTTCTTCTTCAGCTACATAGCAAGAAAGGCCCTGGATGATATTTCCATGCCTGGAGTAGAGTATTAAGACGACTGAAGAAAACTCTATACAGCAAACCAAGAACAGATCAATCTGGTATGTGACAAATATATACCCCACACGCCAACCACAGCTGCAGCCTTCATCCCTGACTTGAAACGATATCAAATCGGTGCCTCCTCCACCCTCTCAACCACGCCCTTCACCCCCATCGCGTCGAACCTCCCACCCTCTCTTCCCTAAACCCTTACCCTCACCCCTCCCTCCAAACCTCCTCCATCTAGCCCATCCACCCCCTCTCCAAATGCCATTCCCACCCCCGCCACCCCCAAAATCTCCTCCACGCGCCGATGCGGAAACGCGACCCCAAGATTCCACGGAAAAACCAAATGCACCCAGCGATGCATGCGACAGACATAGGAGAATAACGCCCCAGTCAACACGCGATACTCCCCTTTACAGGCCACCCTCCCCAGCCCGCCCAAATACACCTCCCCGATGACCCGCATCTCCTCCAGCCCCAGATCGACCAACATATCGAAGGTATTGAAGTTGGCCACCAGGAACTCGCGGGTCATGCGCTGCACCACGGCCAAGGGGAGGTCGGGGTACAGCGAGATCTTGAGCAGACGGTAGAGGACGTCGCCGCCCAGATGCAGGAGGAAGGACCTCAGGTGCACCAGCACGGAGAAGTACTGGGCGCCTGTGCCGGCGCCGCTGGGGATTACCCCCCATTTGATGCGGTGGATGCTCGGGGGCATGTGCTGCCAGATGGTGGTGGTTTGTGTGGTTATGGTGGTGAGGGCTGAGTGCCATGTTTGGGGCTGTGGAGGGGTTGTGGTTGGGAGGGGTTTGTCGAGGGGGCGGGAGTGGTTGTTTTCGGGTCCTTGGGGGTGGTTCCCCGCCGTGAGCGTGAGGTTGTGCTTGGGTGGGCTGTGAGGGTCAGGATGCAGGCTAACGTGGATGGTGAGGAGGGAGTGGCGCGCGCTGGCGACGGTCTGCTCGTACACCAGACGGCCCAGCTGGACGAGGGCGGGCAGGTCCGCCGCCTCGACGTCGGCCACTTTGTTCACCGGCGCGCTCTCGGTGACGCGCCCGTAGGTCAGGCACAGCGAGCCCCCGACGGCGTTGAGATAGACGGCCCCCGGGTGTCGCGGGACCAGGTGGTCGCGGCCCAGGTGCACGATGCGCGTCGGCAGCCAGAAGGCTTCGCCGGAGATGACGACGTGGCCCAGCGTGCTCTGCAGGGGCAGGTGGGCGACCAGCTGCGCGGCCACGTCCGGGTTGTCCGCGGCGAGGAGCTTCGCGCGGATGGAGAGGGCCGCTTCGGGGCAGTGGAAGTATAGCAGCTGGGGGGTGGACATGGTAATTCGGTCGGGGGTGCGAGTGATGAGTTGAGGAGTAGGGCTTCGACATGAACTGAGGGTGCTGTGTTCTCACGACCCTTGGCGCTATTTAACTATATGCTGAGATCTGGTCAGCCCCGATTGAAGAGAATCATGTTCTCCTTTTCCCTGGATATCTTAAGGGGTGATAGGTGAAGGTATTGGTGTCTGTGTAGTGTTGGACTGCACACTGCCAGTTGACCGGTCTAGGCCTTGCCGGGAGCCCTAACTCGATGTCTTGGATTTTTGGGTTGAGGCACGGGCCTCCACGCAGTCTTCCAGCTCCGTTGAGAGCCTAATGGGATCATAGCGTCTGCACAGATATCTCCTCGGCTTGCCTGTCTCCAGCTGCGACAAATGAGGCTTCGGGTGTACGAGCGGTGGTCAATTCCTCCGTCGGAGGTAGCCGAGTCCAGGATGGGCCAACACTGACGCTCGAATGGTTTATGCTACGGATCAAACGGCATGGAGGGAGATTTGAGGAAGAAGAGCAGACTGCGAGTAGCCAGGTCCTCGCGCAACCCAGTCTTCACGATTTGGGATCCTTGTCTGACCTTGCACTCGATATATGTACATTGTTGAGGCGGCAGCATAATCATTAGCCGCTGAGCAGGATATTCTATCTTTACCTAGCTATGGAGAGTATGATGGGGGTGCCAATGGTATAAATTGGGGAGAACTGCAGGACTCGGTCTAGGCCAGGGGTGCTATCCTCTGCAGTGGTGGCATGCAGATTGATTCAATTGCTCTAGACTCTTCGAGTGGATGTCCGTTGCCAACTCAGGGGCATTTGAGACATGGGTTCTTACAAGCTTCAATAGCCCCCGTTCTTAGTCGGGATTTGTCGGGTCTGTGGGGTGGTCAGGGTGACCTTTCGGTCCGTGCGTAGAGAAAGATCAATCGTCAGAGGCAGCAGAGTCGTGCTGTTTCAGAAGCAGAGAGTCAGAAGCAGAGAGATGACGGTAAAGGGGGCGATGTCTTCGCGTTATTCCTTTGCTGTTGTTGGGGTGGCAGTATCGGCATGGCAGCAGGGATAAAGATAGGGGGGCGGTTAAGGTTGGGGATTGCGAGTACTCCATAATCTGATCGCACGATGTGCATTGACTGACCTTTCAATGCGCGTTCCCTACTCTCTTCCTGTGCAATGGCCCGACCAGAAAAGGCAACAAGCAAAAACACATGTCCCCAGGGAGGATCGAACTCCCGGCCTTGGGATGTCCTGGAAGTGCGACTTCCAAGTCATATTTGCATATGAGACCCACGTGATAACCACTACACCATGGAGACCGCTTGTTGAAGTCGGCAAAAATGTTGTCAATATGGACAGGGGTGAAGCGGAGGCACAACTCCCGACGATCATCCAACAACACCGACCCATCTCAGCCAACTAACTATACACTCGGGACCACAACACTCCACCATCTCACTACTTTGACTCGCGTATTCGGGAAGCTACTAGTAGTCAACATACTTCAATATGGCTGAGATATCGCCTCGTCACCTCCAAGCGAGCCACGCATGCACTGTTGACGACGTGAACGAGAGATATATAATTTCCACCCGTACCGTCCCTGACCCATCTGCAAGCGAGCCCTGATACAACCCCATTCCTACCCACGTCTTTCCCTGTCATGGCCTCTCCACCACCCCGCGTGCAACGCCTCCAATCCCAGATGACAGCCCACAACCTCGACGCCATCATCTGCACCCAACCCACCTCATCCTTCTACCTCTCCGGCTTCAACCCGATCATCTATTCCGACCCCGTCCTGGTCATCCTCCCGCGGCAATCCGGCCCCATCCTCCTGGTGCACGCCCTCCGCAGCACGCACGCCAAGTCCAGCGCCTGGACGCCCACCATCCACCTGTACGGCACCTGGGGACCAGCCCCAACCCTCGCACCGACCTGGCCCGTCGCCCTGACCACCCTCCTGGACGGCTGCGACCTCCCCACGCACCCGACCATCGGCATCGAGCACGACACCCTCCCCGCAACCCAACACACCCTCCTCCGCCACACGCTCCCCACCGCCACGCTAACCAACTGCACGCCGCTCCTCCACGCCAGCAGGGCCATCAAAGACCCCGATGAGATCGCCCACACCCGCATCGCAGCCACCCTCGCCGAGAAAGGGATGGAATCCGCCATCGCCGCACTCGCGCACCCCAGCACCAGCGAGCGCGACGCCGTCCTCGCCGCGCTGCAGAGCATGCACGCGCACTGGGCGGCCCACTACCCCAGCGTCGAGATCTGCGACTTCGGATCCCCCGAGGGCGGGGTCAACAGCGGGTTGACGGCGTGGGTGCTCTCGGGCCCGCGGCAGGCGTTCGGGTGCGATAACCCGCTTCCCCGGGTCCCGCGGCCCGGGGAGAGTGTCTCGGTGTTTGTGTGGGCGGTGGCCAACGGTATGCACGCGGAGCTGGAGCGCACGGTCTGGATCGGCGAGGTGGGGCTGGGGCTGGGGCTGGGGGGTCTTTCGCCGTGGCGCGCGATGCGCGATGCTCTGGATATCCGGGCCGAGGTGCTGAGGCTCCTGAGGCCCGGGCCGGCGGTGCGGGAGCTGTACCGCGCTGCTGTACGGGGGTATGAGGTGAGAGGGTACGCGGCGTATGTCCCGGGGCGGATCGGGCATTCGGTGGGGTTGGGGCCGCATGAGCTGTTTTTTCTTGAGGAGAGGGAGGAGAGGATGCTGCAGGCGGGCATGGTGGTTGCGGTGGAGGTCAATATTCTTGTCCCTGGAGCGGGGGGTGCGTGTGTCCAGTTCTCGGATACGTTTCTTGTTACCGCGGAGGGGTGGGAGCGGTTGACGCGGTTTGCGGAGGGGGTGGTGACGGTGAGGGCTGATGGGGATGTGACTGTGGTGTAGTCGGGGTTATGAGTCTACGAAGAAGTGTAGTGGGTTTGAGGTAGGGGTTCTCTGTGTGGAAGTGTTAAAGATTGTATCAATGGGAGTCACGAAGGTGAGGATTTAGATCGAGATCTTCCGTGTGAAAGTGTAAAAGTTTGTATGAATGAGAGTCACGAAGGGTAGTATATACATCGACCGTCAATCCCACCAACAGACACCAAGCCCTCCCCCGAGGCCCGACCCCATGTTCTGGATCCCCTCCCTGAGGGCATGCAGGCTACTTCCCCGATTCCACACAAACACTATGCCCCGTAAACCCACTATGCTGCGTCCCCCACGGATCAAACAGGGTGTCATCGGTCGAGAACCCCTCCTCCGGCGGGGGGTTCAGCTCGCGCTTGCGCAGCTCCGGGCTGGGCTGGCGCCACAGCCTCCTGCTGGCCCCGAGGTGGAACAGCGGCCGCAGATGCGAGAGACAGGCGGCGATGATCCCCACCGCGGCTTCGGTGCACGTCCACACCGCCACGGGGGCTTGGTTGTCTGCTCGCATGTCGACAGGTTAGCAGCCACACCGGTTGCATCTCGAGATCTAGGTTGGGGATACGCACAAGTGATATCCGGTCCAGTTTCGGTGATGTGGATCATCGCGACCAAGCGCACGATGTCGAAGATCAACGTTCTGCACCAGCCCGATCAGCACGTAGCAAATATCTGAAGTGAAGCAAGGGAGCACGTACAACACCCCCACCAAAAACACCCCCGACAGCAACGCCCGCTGCGTCTTGGCGATCGGCAGCGCCCAGACGCTCTTCAGCGGCATCACGAGCAGCACCACGTCCGTGACGATGTTGGGGATCTGCTGCCCGTAGTAGAAGGTCGCCGGGTCGATGCAGCGGCCGGGGATCTCACGGTGCCAGAACTTGGCCACGGGGACGCAGGACAGCACCCCCGCGACGCTGACGCCCACGACCCAGAGGACCACGGCGGTGGCCACCAGGGTCACGGCCACGGACATGCTGCGGGCGGCGAAGAGGCGCTTGTAGGAGGCCAGGATGGAGAGTTTGATGAAGGCGATGCACAGCGGGTAGACGAAGCCGTTGGACCAGCCGATCTATGGGTTGGTCAGATTGATGTGGAGGAGCTGTCACGATGAGGTGGGGCTGACCTGGAAGTAGACGTCCAGGTTCTTCTGCGGGATCATGGTGATGTGGGATCCCAGACCGTTCCAGAGGACTGGGTACAGTGGAAAGTGGTTAGATTCAGCGATCGGCCGGGCAGGGTAGACCTACGGATGACGACCCCGATTGAACAGCCATATTTGAAGATCTAAACCACGGTTAATCGAGGTCCAGGAGATGCGAGGTGAATGCCTACCAGCGCAACAATAATCAGATAGTCGTCCAGGTACAGGCGCGTGCCGTTGACTCGGCGCGCCACCAGACGCAGCACCACCGCGATTGTCGAGAGAGCGAAGGCAAACGGCAGGGCGATGATGACGGATCGTCGCAGCTGCTGGTTGGGATGGTCGAAATCACCCTCCGTGGGCTCGGAGGACATGGTGGGAGACGATGCGATACCGATCGTATCGGCGATGGCGGCTGCAGGTGATGGGTTGCAGAAGCGGTGGGTGGCGGACGAGATTTGGAATCATGGCCCGGGTCGCAGCGGACGGGCGACCTGATGAATATTTCTGCAGCGGCTGTTTTGGGGAGGTGACCAGGGAGTGGGGGATAGGGGCTTGCGATGTATCGCGATCGACAGGGACATGACGAGAGAGAGGGAGGCCGCGGGTGATAGATCAGATTCGTGGTGTTCGACAACTCCAAAGGTTGGTGGCTGTCAAGAATAACTGGATGGAGAGTGGAGGATAAACGTCGGATTAAGGTTGCGTATAGCCGCAATGGGACAATGGGTTGAGCAACCTGAGAGCCAGGCGCAATGTAGGGATGGCCCTTGCATTGTTGGAGGTCTGACTCGGCACAAGGTGCTGGGTTGAGTCGCGTGGCCGAAGGAAAGGGGACTCGACCTGTCAGATTCGCTTAGGAGGTTACATCTACATGTAACCCCCTCACTTGGAGAAGAGTGGAGCCCGGCATTAGTCGTACACTACCGAGCTGGCTCTAGGGTAGTCGGTTGGTCCGTCTCTGAGTTGGGTTGACGGAGTAGCTGACCGTACGTGTAACTTGAAGTTATTCTCTAGATGATTCTGTGTATACCTAGCAAGTAGGTACTAGGTAGTATATATCCTGGCCGAGCAGGGCTGGACCCATACACGTGACTCGACTGTGCACTGCATAGCTTACATAATTGACACGGTAATCCCCAAGTGCCGAATTATACTCCGTATTCTTTCACCAGTCCGGTCACCCCTGCAGCAGACCACCAATCTCAAGATGTACTGTACTGTACCGCTGTTAAACAGTACTAGTGCAACAAATGATGCCCCGTAATTACTCCGTGTGCTCCGCACCGGCCATGTGATGGATGCATGCATGCATGCATCGCAGCCTGGAGCCGAGGGAGAAGCCCGCCGCTTGGCAACTGGACACATACGTGTACAGTCCAGTAACTCCAAGGTTCTCCGCTCCTCGCTTTCTCTTTCTCTTTTTTCCCCTTCCCTGCGCTTAACTCCCACTTCCCCCCACACTCATTCCAACCACAATCCGCCTTGTGGGGAAATTCCCAACGTTGATCTCTATCTGGTCAAATTACCCGACCAATCTGCGATCAGTCTCGATCAGATCTACATAGTAGATTAGCGATAGATCCCATTCACCAGCATAGTACCCCGTCTACCTAAGATCCATCATGAGCGACGTCACCATCACGGAGGGGACCTTTCGTCTGCCGGATGGAGTGGAGGTCTACCAAAAGACCTGGTCGGTGAGTTGAACACCCTTACTACAGTATCTTACTTCAGTACACTATGTAGTTAGTTGATGCAGAACAGCTGACTCATCAACACATCCACACAGCCCACCAGCCCTCCCCTCGCCAAAATCGTCCACTTCCATGGCTTCAGCGACCACATCAACAACTACTTCGACCTCTTCCCCGCCCTGGCGCGACACGGCATCCTCTGCGCGGGGATCGACCAACGGGGCTGGGGCCGATCGGTGCACCGCAAAGCCGACCGCGGCAACACGGGGCCGACCCCGGCCATTCTCGCCGACATGGCCGCCTTCATCACGGCCCAGCAGCAGGTCGCCCCGACCGACATCCCCGTCTTCATCAGCGGCCATTCCATGGGGGGCGGGCTCGTGGCGACGTTCGCATCTACCCCGCAGTACCAACCGCTGGTGGCCTCGCTGCGGGGGATCATGCTCGAGGCGCCGTACATCGGCCTGACGCCGGAGCAGACGCCCAGCTCCCTCCTCGTCTTCGCGGGCCGGCTGGCCGGCCGCCTGCTCCCCCACTTCCAGCTCACGCAGCAGATGGTGATCGAGAATCTGGTGCGGGACCCGGCCGTGCAGGCGCAGGTTAAGAACGACCCGCTCAACCACCTGACGGGCACGCTGGAGATGTTCGCCAACATGCTCGACCGCGCCGCCGCCCTCACCGCGGGCAAGCTGGTCCTGTCCCCGGGCGTGCAGTCGGTGCTGGTCGTCCACGGCACGGGCGATCAGTGCACCAGCCACGACCTCAGCAAGCGCTGGTTCGACCAGCAGACCTCGCGGGTGCCGTCGACGCAGAAGAAGTTTGTCTCCTACGACGGCTGGAGCCATATCCTGCATGCGGATCTGCCGGAGAACCGACCGGTGTATGCGGACGATCTGGCGGGGTGGGTGCTGGAGCGCGCCGCGGAGAAGTCGGTGCGACTGTAAGTACGCACTTAGTGATGGAGAGTGAGTACTGTCCTACGTACGTGTAGTTAGCGTTAGCGAACTAGCGAATACCTATACTTAGATGATGGAAGGCACTGTGGCACTGCATGCCTGCCAGCGGGACAGAGTGGTACAGACCCGGGCTGGCTAACAACACACCCATCCCCTCTCACGTACTGCTAAGTACGAGCTCGAGCCTCCCATCTCATCTCGACCCTATATGCATTCTCGCTGGACTTTACTTTATGTGCAATCTACTACTCTATGAGACCCCCCAAACTCTACCCCATACTCGTCTCCAAGCACCGCACACGGCCAATCTGGTCCAGCCACGCGTCCTTACTCCGCCCCCAGATCGCCAGTCCCACCTCCCCGCAGCGCACGCGACTCGCCTCGTCTAACGTCCCCGTCTTGAGGATGATGATCTCGTCGTTGTCTCCCGGCTGCGAGGTGAAGGGGGTGCCGCAGTCCGCGCAGAATTGCCGGCGCACGGGGGGTCCGCGGTCGCTGTGGCCGAGGTACAGCTTGGGGGTGCCGGTGGTGAAGACCAGGGCGGCCGCGGGGACGATGAGGTTGGAGGAGAAGGCGGAGCCGGTGTAGCGCTTGCAGCTGGTGCAGTGGCAGAGGATGATCTGGGATTGGGGGGTCTGAGATTAGAAGGAGGCTCAAAGGGGACAAGTTCCATGGAGTGGATGGAGGCTGGGTGACTGGACAGTACCTTGGGGGCGGGTTCGGTGGGGGGAAGATCCACACGGTAGGTGATCTTCTGGCATAAGCAGCCCCCGGTGAGTGGGGTAGTGGTGGCCATGGGTCGGGGAGTAGAACCGGGGATGATGATGATAATGATGACGACGACGACGGTGGTAGTGTGGTGGTGGTGGTGGTGGTGGTGTTGTGGTGTTGTGGTGTTGTGGTGTTGTGGCCCAACTGAAAGTGCCGACCGGGGAGTTCAGCTTGCTTCAAGGTTACCGCCCTGGCCAGCCAAACTTAGTCACCGGACTGATACGACGGTAACTTAGCATCAATAATGTGTAGCATCAATAATACCTACGCAATAATACACCAAAGGGTCATAGTTATAAAGACCGGTCATTCTGATCACCAGCCTGGCCGTGTTCTTGCTCATTCGAATCTCATTTCTCATTTCTCGCCCTGCTCATGTGACCAAGTGTACTGTACGTACTGTACTCCATACTTCGTACGGTACGAGAAGATAAGCCTGTGGCGCAGACTACCCGCTGCCCGCGAGATGTGGCTCAGTTCTTAATGCCTCAGCGGTGGCGCAGCGCTCCGCTCTCCCGCTCCAATCAACACCGCCCGTCCGTGACTGTCTCTTCATCCTACCTACCACTAGGTATACCTACCTTATACACAACCACACTTCCATGATCATGCTCCAATCTGCATCTACGTTGAATGTCGTCAGTGCATCAGATCACCCTTCTCGCAAAGCTACGATGAGCTCTCTCAGAAGGTCAATCTTAACTGACTTCCTTAGTGAGTGAAGATCCGGCTCGATGAGACCAGACCGCCCTCGAAGTCTCTATTGTTCCACCCATGTTGACGAACATCGACAGCAAGTACAACCGGCTCAACGCGATTAAATCCACATTCCACAGACCGCGGAGGCTACCTACCGAGTCTACTTGACCTGGCGAGAAACATGCCACGATCGAAACACTTGTCCATCCAACGATCCAGGCTGCCCCAGACCGCACTACACAGGCCACCGCCAGGGGAACTTCACCTCGCTACACCCTCACACTCTACTGGAGATTCACCTCCTCTACCGGAGCACCGCCAAATTCCGAAAGAATTGACACACGAATGAATTTGTTGGGCGGGGGGTTCCCTGTGGGCTGGTACAACGCCCGACCATGATTTTGATCCCGCCCATCGTCGTGGCCGCGGGCCCGGTCGTGAATCAACCACTGCGCTTCCCTTGTTGTGATCCACGATCCATGCTTCCTCTCGCTGGATGTCCAGACCACTCATCAACCCAGGGGATCCTTGCCAGGGTCCTGGGAATCGATCCATACGACACAACAATTCCGCTGCGCGCCGCATGCATGGGAGGCAATCCGACGGCACCGGCCATCATCCGTACGCATCACGGCTAGCCAATCCAAGTGACTGGGCCGCGTACAACTCTGTCTGCGTGGTCGGGGAAATGCGTGCGACCTTCCGTCTCTCGCACACCGACGTCCTTGTCGTCGTCATCGCTGTCATCGACGCCCGTTCTGCTGACGGCCATCGTAACACAACCGACCCAGCTCAGCAGACATACCCTCGGATTGGCTGTATCGGGGAATTGCGGTGTGCTTCTCATTCCAGATCGGTGTGTGGGCTCATGTGCAAATGTGTGCCACCCCCGTCACCCCCGTCAAGCCGATACGCTGCGTCGCCCATTACCCCGCAACGTGAGCGATCTAGTTTTCATGATCCCCCCCTCCCGACCGGATCCACACTAGACTGAGATTGATGAGCATTTTCCGTGCACACTCTCGTGCAAATGCCGGGTTTCAACCTCATATCGAGTATCAATCCTCAGGCTCACCGACAGAAAGAAAAGACACCGGTCGGTAGGCAGGTAGACCTTGGATGGAGGCGCCAAAAAAGAGGGCTGGCTGGCAGACTGTGTGGCCGCTCTCTACCGCGCCTCGTTCTCTTCTCGATCCCTCGGTCTCCAGCTGGTGGCACCCTGGACTGAGACGTGGCTTTTCGCATGAGCTCACAAAGCAGTCATCATTTCAGAAGCAGAAGTCCCGACACTTGCGGTGAATAGGGAAGCGGGGTAGGCAAACGGCTCGATGTGCGTTGTTCGTGAGCCAGGCGAATCGCTCGCGGTGTTATCCTGGAATGCCTCGGAGAGCCACCTTGAGGTGGGCAGCGAATGCCATTTCCCATCCCACAATTCGCGAAAATGGAAAATGGCTGTGAGACCTCGGTACTGGAGTTTCTTGTTCTTGTCAGAAACTGCCGTTGGCAGAGGGGAAGTCGCTGGAGTTGAAAAGGCCGCCAGCGTGCCCACGGGCAGCTCCATCCGCAGCCTCGTCATCGATCTATCCTCGTTATTCTTTTTCGTCCATTCTGTCCTCGATTTCAAGCTCCTTCCTACAAGTTGCAGACCTGTTAGAAAAAATCGTGACACTGAGTGGAAACTCCCAACAACTCCGGAACGCGGAGTAAGTGGTCATCGGAGAACTGGCAGTTGAGAGCTTGGTAAACCCGCGTGGCCCGCATCATATTCAGGTGAGTCCTTTCCGATGACCTTCGCCTCTCGGCAATAGGCTAACTAGGAGACCAATATGTCGCAGAGGGAATTTGTGATCCTGGTTGACACCTCGGCAAATATGCTTGCCCTGCGCGACGCCCTCGAGAGCGACCCCGACTATAGCAACGTGGATGGGCAGGTGCAAGCCAATATTTTCGCTGATCCCATTCCCATCGTCATGGTCCCTCTCGACCAACTCGATCCCCGGCCATCTGTGAGGAACATGGCCTGTCTGCCCCAGATCAACCCAAAGGAAGCCCCGTACACTGACGCTGGATTGACCAGAGAAGAAATGGAGGCCTTGGTGGCAAGATACCGTCGCCAAGGAAGGGCTGATGAAGGTGTTGACGGAGGTTCTTTCCTCATTGGTTTCGGGGTCGCGACCGTCCTGCTCTGGGCGAGCGTGAGCTGGTTATGGAGCCTTGTCTTTGCTTGAGGGTATTTAAGCTTTTGGTTTCCTTTCTGGTTTTCTTTGGGCCTGGCTGGCTGTCTGTTTGTCTGTTTGTCTATCTGTTTATTTGTTTGGATGATTATTTGAACCGTACAAAGCGGGCTGGAGCTGGAAGATTGTGGATTTCGGAATTAAGTGAGCTTTATTATTTCAATCGATCTCGTGTTCTGTTCGTTCCGATTTCGTTCCGACACAAACACCACACTCATCCTTAGGGATTATCGGCACCGGCAAGTGAAATCACGGGGTGTAGATTATGAAAACAACAACTCGACAGACGGGTTGCTGGCTGATATAGGAAAAGAAAACTAAACTAGGGGAGGGAAGGAGCTTGCGAGCCGACTAAGGCCAAGGACAGTAGTGTCGGGACCAGGGATCGGTTCGCGCATGCTGCTTTGCATGCCTCTGCCATTCGACCCACAGGTGTTCTCCATGCTGCCACCATCCGGGACGCTGCACAAAACCCTCTTCCCGGAGAGATGGGGGGTTGCGGGTGGTTGAGCGCCTTGATGGCCCGTGTCGTCTTCTCGCGGTAGAAAGGAGAGGCCTTGGGGAAGAATCCGGCCTCTTTAAAGCGCCAGGCAAAGTCATTCAACACCGGAAAGGCAGTGCAGTGCTGGAAATTTTCACGAATGGGACAGTGCTCGAGCCATTCGCGAGGATACGGGCTGGGTTGCTCTTGATCTTGTCCCTGCTCCTGTTGGGGAGGCGAGGGCTTACATGGCCCGCCGTTTTCTCTCGCGAGAAAGAGGGCTTGCAGGTAATCCTGGAAAAGGGGGTGAAAGTCCTTCAGTCGGAACCAGTGGGGCTTCAGCCCCTTCAGGGTGAGCACCGCCTCCTCGAGGTGGTCATCATCCACCTCGACCAAGGTCTTGTTGACCATGAGTTGGGGCCCCGGAGCTCTTACCTGTCGGCGGGCTTCCTCCTCCCCGGTGCGGCCCGTGATGGAGCAGAAGATATCGCGGAGGGTGCGATCCCACTCGGTCCACCCATGCCCTTCCGACAAAGACCGCGATAGGTGGCTGTACAAGTACCGATCCTGGAAGCTGAGCCGGACCAGAGCCTCCACCATGCGCGCGGGGAACAGCATCGTGACAGCATAGGGTTCTTCCACCTCCCGCTCGAGGGCGACGTCGGTCGAGTCGAGGTATATGGGCATTTGCGCCTTCTCGTAGTAGCTCCCCCGCGAGCCCGGCAACGGGAGATGGAAGAAGTACTCCTCGTGGCAGAACAGGTTGAGATCGACGTGGCGCTCTTGTCCGGGGGCCGGCTGCAAGTGGAAGACATGGTCCGGCACCCACCAGGCGTCGAGCCACCGCGCCCGCAAATTCCAGAGGTAGGGGCAGGGGGCCCCAATGAAATGCGTTTCTCGAGACCTCCATTCGCCGCTGCGGTCGTGCTCGTTCGTCTCTTTCATCGTCACCTCCAAATCACCGATGCATCGGGGATGGTCATCGTCGAATTTGGCCGCGCGCAAGACCTTGACAGCATCCTCAAGGTAAGCCGCGGGGATGACCAGGTCAATGGAGTTGATGCGATTCTGGCAGCCATAGAACCGCCACATGGCATCGTTGATCACGTGAAGGGAGATCTTATTCCCCTTCAGCAAGTTGACGATTTCGGAAACGAAGGCCAAGGTCACTTCCTGGCCGTGATATTCGAAAGGCGGATTTCCCTTCTCCTCCTCCTCTTGTTTCTCCCCACTTCCCTCCAAGGATGGAGGTCGAGGCCGCCGCCGCCGTGCTGCGCACGTTCTTGTGCTCGACATTGGGCTTGATGGGGCATTGCTCTTGCATCCAACCATCATAGGGGCCCCAGAAATAGACCCCGGCCCCCGTATCGTAAGGTTTCGCCATGTTGCTGTTGCTGTTGGTGATTGTATGTGTGGGTTAATGGATTGGACGGGATGAAGTGGGCTCTGCAGCGGGTATTTATATTCATATTCATGCGAGGCAGTTGCCCCAGAGAGGCTTTTGCTGGCTAATCAAGGATCTATTCATGAGCAGGTTTAGGATTTGAGATAATCGCCACTCATTCTCCTTCTTCCTTTGACTCTGGTGTGGATGAATCGGAAGAAAGGGGGACGGGGTCTGCTCAATGGCCTTTGCTTGACACAAAGACGCACCTTGCCTGTGATGATGGATTCCTCCTGTTCTTTCTTAGTGACTCTTTATGCATTGAGTCCCATCTATTCTACGTAAGCCTCTCACACCCCTATTGAAAGAGGTTGGATTGCAGGATCGGTTGCTCCCGGGTGAGGATAGAAAGGTAGGCTGTGCGGCATTACACAATCAACCCGGCACCATGCATTGTTACCAAGGATAACAGCTCAACCATCTTTCTAGAACTTCTCAATCCGGGTTGGAAGGAGAAGACTGTTTATTTATGAAATTACTCAAGGTCACCGCAAAGAGAGGTCAGATAAGGTCCCAGGTGCTTGAGGACAAAGGTGCATTGTACGAGACGGTTGCAAGGACCTCTTTCCGCGCTTCTTATCCCGAGCCCTAAGACCGACGCGGTGGGAGCAGGAGATGGTGACCAAATCATACTTTGGGTAAGCCAATACCCTATTCTCCTGATGTTCTTGCCAGAGACCTTGTCTCGTTTCTATCATCTCCTGCCCCGGAGCCCTTCTAAAGTCCATCCGAAGCAGGATCCAGGCATTTCACGCAGAAGCACACACAGACAAACTCACACACACGTCCTGCCCCTCAAAAGTCCTGTGGCCTAGCATCCTGCAACAACTCCGGATGAAGCAGATAGAACGGACTGAGTTCCTCCACGTACCCACAGGCCGGATCACTCATGGAATACCCGATGAACCGCTGGGTCGCATGATCGTACTGCTGCACCACCTCCCGCGGCACCGCCAGGTACTGATTCTCTTCCTGGCGGAGGTAGCCGCGCACGGCGAAGGTCGCGTACGCGATGCGCCGTTCATCGCGGCTGGTGTTGGCTCCACCCCCGTGGTAGAGGGAGGAGAACATGATCAGGGCATCACCCTTGTCCAGCTCGGCCACGACACAGTCCCGCACGTCGGGCGGCGTCGTGCGGTAGGTTCCCCTGTGCGCGCATGAACCCAGAAATCAAAGTCATCAATATGGCTGCTTGTCGTGATGCCTTCGACCAGCCCAACGGGAAAGGCTTACCAGAGATGACTCCCCAGGATGAATTGCGTCCCCCCATTCTCTTTGGTGACTTTGCACCCCGCGACCATCATGCCCAGCGCCGTCTCGCGGGTCTGGTCGCGTTCATCGTCCCATGCCTCGATCTCCGGCAGGATATTGTGGTTGATGTACGAGTCGCGGTGCAGCGGCTGGGCCTGGGCCCCGGGCCCGACCTCGATCCCCGTGCACGAGGTCACGTACGGCCTGGACACGGACTCCTTCTGCTGGTCGCCCCACCAGAACACGCTGCGCGTGGTGAGGAAGTGCGCGCAGACGGCCTGGAAGAGGGGGTTCATCACCTGGGTGCGGGTGTAAGTGGGACTGAGGGCGATCATCGACGGGGCCCGTCGGGTTTCCTCTACCATCATCGTACTCAGCAGGTACAATCAGTTGAGGCTGTGGAAGATACAGCCCAGGGAAAGGAGACTCCTACTCGGAAAGAAGCTGCCGTTCCATTCGAGATCGCGGTGGAGTCTCTCCTGGACATCCTGGTTGACCTGGTCGACGTCTGCGGGGGAAACGAGCTCCTTCACAACCAAGCAGCCATCACGCTTGAGGATCGCGATGATATCCTCGAGAAGAGCTTCCTTGGAGACAGCCTGGACCCCGGGTCTGCTGCTTGGAATGTCTGTCATGCTGGATGTGGTGAGTGAGGTTGGGTTGATAGTCACGGACAGAAACCGCTGCTCACGTCTGGAGACCTCAGGGAAAATATTTGGGGCTCAGGCTGTACAATATTTCACTTTCCACCCAGGAGCTGAGCATCACATGCTGCGCCTGCCTTGGTTCTAACAGACAATTGGACCAGCCGGCGGATCGGAGTGAATTGAAGATGTTTGATCCGCACAAACATTTGGGTCGCCACGCTGATTTCGGGGCTGGGGAGGAGGGATGACAAGGTTTCAATGCAGGTCGGTGGCACATGGAGACACCTTTACAGAGTGATTAGTCTATGAGATGACGTCGTCATAGCTTGACATCAGTTGAACTCATGATCATGGCCGATGCTGTGTTCGACGACCTAGATAAAGAAGCAATGGCATACACCCAGCCCATCCAGCACTTCTCCTCGACACAAACCCAGCGTTCGCTACTATACAACAAAGAAGAAACATGCTGCACTCAACAGAATACGTCATCCCCCCAGGCTCCCTGATCCTGGTCACCGGAGCAAATGGCTACATCGCGTCGCATACCATCGACATCCTGCTCCACCGAGGCTACAAGGTCCGCGGGACGGTCCGCACGGCGAAACCCTGGCTGGACAGCTACTTTGCAGAACGTTACGGGGAAGGTCGCTATGAGAGCATCATCATCCCGTTGCTCGATGACCCGGAAATGTGCCGTCGGGCAATGCAAGATGTTTCTGGAGTTCTGCATATCGTATGTAAAATTGGTGTTCATGTCTCGGAACCGTGCTAAGAAACAACATCTGATGCAGGCATCGGACATGTCGTTCAATTCTGACCCCGATGCGGTGATCCCATGGGTCAAGCGAGCGGCAATCCACCTTTTGGAAGCTGCCGCCAGTCAATCATCTGTGACGCGGTTCGTGCTAACATCGTCCTCTACGGCGGCGCTGCTCCCAACCCCAGGTCTGAAGACCGTAGTCGATGAGAGTAGGTTCACTGCCTTCATGGTGAAGGTGTCTAGCATCTAAATACGAGTGTGAAACAGCTACATGGAACCAAGTCTCTGTCCACGCCGCCTGGGATGAATCCACTCCTCCAGAGAAGAGAGCATATCATATCTACTCCGCCGCCAAAACCGAACAAGAGCGTGAGAGTTGGAGGTGGGTGAGGGAGCGCAAGCCCCGGTTCGAATTTAACACCGTCGTCCCGAACTCCAACGTGAGCATGGCAAAACCACCAGGTCTCGCAGAGTCTAACCACACCTAGTTCGGACGGGTCCTGCATCCTCAAGTTGCAGGATTGAGTATGATTCGAATGAGAAACCTCCTCCGTGGGGACGGTTCGGTCATGGACGAGTTCCCTCCACGTAGGTCATTCTGCCCAGTTGTCCAGGCATTAGCCCCAGTACTGTCTCATCCTCACCGTCCGTACGAGCAGAATGGTACGTCAACGTCGAAGACACGGCACGACTGCATGTCGTCGCGCTGCTCAGCCCCGCCGTGAGGGGGGAACGCATCTTCGCCTTTGCCTCCGAGTTCAACTGGACGGACGTGGTCAGCATCCTGCGCCGGCTGCGACCAGACAATGCCCTAATCCCCGACCCGCCGGCCAACGAGGGCCGCGATGCGAGCGAGATCCTCCCCACGCGCCGCGCGGAGGACCTACTGCGCGAGTTCTACGGCCAGCCGGGCTGGATGAGTCTGGAGGAGACCATTGCCGCGGGAATTGAAGACGTGCCGTAGCAGCATCCATTGATAGCTAGATAGCATACTTCGCTCGGCCTAGCATGGCCCTCTACGTACCAATGCGATAATTCTAAGCCCAGAGATCAAGGTTCATCCGCCACTCCCTCCACAACCAGTCCTTCAAAGCGCACATCAAACGCCTCCGCCTCACCAGACGGATTCGCAACAAAGACCCCAACCCAGCACTGCTCCTGAATCGTATTCCCAACCGACGAAGCAAACACCCACCCCAACTCACGGAGAATTTTCCTCTCCGCCTTCCCACTCTCCGTCCGCTTCAGGCGGCTAACCACCAAATTATCCCCCTGCCGCATCAATTCCACCGTCACCCTGCCCAGGGCAGGATCCGCAGCCACGAGACTACAATCCGGCCACCGATCCCGCCCCACCGTCGCCAGGACCCGCCTACCCCCCAGAACCTCGACACCGGTCTTCACCCATCTGCGTTGGCCGTCGAACTGCGGGAGCAGCAGAGCCAGGCCGGCCTGGGCGTAGGGCTGGTCGGCTAGCTCCGCGGAGATGTTGACGCGGGCCCGTCGGAAGGAGGCCAGGGGCATTGCCTGGTAGATAAACGGGGCGGTGAAGATGCAGGTGTCCGGGGGCGAGGCCCACAGGTCAGTGGCGGGAGGGGCGCGTAGCGAGAAAGAGGAGGAAAGCTCGGAGGGGGTGGGGAGGGGGGTGGAGGTGTGCTGTGTTTGCCACTGTGGCATCTTTGCTTGTCGATGGGCTGCGTCGTTTGTTAGATAAGATATCTGGTTGGTTGGATGTTGATTGATAGGGTGTTTGCTGTGGAGGTGCAGGTTGTTGATATCGATTAGGGGTAGGCTGGAGTTGTCGTGGATGCAACTGGCTTTTAAACCTGTCCGTCACGGTGGTGGAGATGTTTGCTTACCCGTTGATCTGTGGGATTGACGTGGCCAGGCGGATTGACAAGCGCAATTGACCAGGGGTCAGGAGTTATAAGTTTACGCGCCGGCTCGGACATGCAAGGTGATAGATTGCAGCAGCCCAATTTAACGCGAGAGTCGGTCTGCCCAAGCCAGCAATCATGGTCGTCACCCACATCGTTCTCTTTCAATTCAAGTCCGGCCTGACTCCAGAGGTGGTCAATCAGGTGAGCTTCCACCTGCCTCGGAAGGATAACTACCTGTAGGGTTCAAACATTCCCTAATTTTGCTGCTGGTCTAGGCCTGCAAGGACGTTCTCGCCCTGAAGCATCGATGTATTCGCCCGGCGACCGGGCAGCCCTACATCGTCTCCTTCAGGGGTGGCAAGGATCATTCACCAGAGGGGATGCAAGTGAGTGCTCTAGGTCCGAGGCTGTCAGGTGCTCAGATGATAACACTGGCCCAGCATGGGATTACCCACGGGTTCGTAGCCGAGTTTGAGTCGCCAGAGGATCGGGACTACTACGTCTCGAGCGATCCGGTGCACTTGGGACTGGGAAGCGACCTACATCCTCTGGTTGATCAGGTTATCGTGGTTGACTTTACGGATCATGTGTTGTAGAGTCGGAGGATATGTTGTAGAGGCACAGTTCTATCTAATAATGTTATTCACTATATGTTGGGTTGTGCTAGAGATAGCCCTAACTCAAGAAGTTCCAATAACGTTTCAGTCCCGCGAGAGTGCCCCATTGACTCTAGCCCAATCACCATCACCACCACCACTAACCAACCCTCTACTGCCCTCTTATCACCATCTCCACCTTATGCTGAAAGTCCGCGAAGATCGCGATAGCCTGGAGAGTACCATTAGCCAACCACCAAGCTCATCCACCAACACACAGCAAACGAACCTGGAACAACCGACTCTGGCCTCGTCCCCCGTCACTCGCCGCAAAATGCACGTGATACCCCGCCTCGTCATCGACATAGCTGCGAGCCTGCTGCTGCTGCTCTGCCACAGAGGCATCCGACCGAAAAAAGGACTTCTTCTCCAGCGAGTCAACCGCCTCGTTCATGCCGGCCAACCTCTCCAGATCTTCTGGCGGAATCGTATGGGCCGCCACCCCAGCCAACTGCAGGATCTCGTCAACGGACATGCAGCTGCAAGCCTTGACACGAGTGGAGATCCCGTGCTGGACGTAGTACTCCTGGGCCTGAACGCAGAGATCGAGGAGAGGGTCTTGATCTTTGTATCTGCTCTTGCGTGGTTAGCTCATCCCCCAAGGTCACTCATACGTGATGAACCATCGACAAAGAACGCAACAAGTGTAACATAAAGGGATTAGAGAGAACGAACGTATCATCAAACGCAGCCTTCAGCTCATGCACAAACGGCGAGATCGACACACACCCCGCCTCGCCGGCGAGGATTGCCTGCTCCATCGTGAAGACGGTAGTGGCGAGGGTTTGGATGCCCTTGGCCCGCAGCGCATGGCAGGCCTTCAGCCCCTCAAAGGTCGCGGAGACTTTGATGACGAGGCGCGAGGGGTTGAAGTGCGCGTCGATGTGGTGGAAGATCTCATGGTATCCTTTCAAGCGCTGTCAATGTAGATTCGCAGAGCGTGTGAAAGGCGGCAGTACTTACGCAGACAAGTCTGGATCACTTCCGTGGTGGAGAAGGCATGGCATGGGTTAACCATGACATGGACGGAGCCGGTGATGTAGGGCAGGACTCGGTTGGCTAGCAAAACGGTCTGTATCATGATCTGGTAAGTCATCTGATTGGAAGCACCGCAGAGAAATGGAACCGTACAGCGATCTCAACCCGAAGCTCAGCGAGCGTCACGCCTGGGTACCTCTCATGGAGATCTTGGGCGATGTGAATCGCCTGCACGACGATTTCCTTGTTCTCCTCCTTCTGGAGCTGGAAGTATGATTCTGCCTACACGCCCACTGTTTAGCTTGCTATTCACTGGTGTCAGAGGAGGTACACACTGGGTTGGAGGTGGCATCAGTCCACGGCCCATCGGGACCTCCGCTACGGGCAGCTGGGGTGCGTTAGCACCAGTCGCTCAGAATTAGAGAGTAAGCATACCTTCAAGATCCAGACTATCCAGGTCAAGCTGGGTCTTTGAACGGAGGTACTTCAGAACATTGACAGTGTCAGCCATGTTGAATGTATTACGTTTAGCTGGATGGGTTGTGTTGAGGATGGTTGACTCGAGGTACCGTACAGGTAGTACTCATAGATATCACCTCCTTCACTACAGCAGCAATCCGCACACGATTCTTGACTTTACACTTGCACTTGGGCAATCCAACACCAGTGCTGTGAGTCTCATAGTATGACAGTGCAGACATGTTGCATGACCCAGTCCCAATCGCTACTCTCCTCTCCTACCACCTACACACTCAACGGCCTCAATCCAAACCACCTCCAAGCAACCCCTCCAGCTGCCTCGCCAAAACAAAATGAAACTCCGACCTCGGATGAAAGTCATCCCACCACACACACCCCTCCTCACCCACACACGTTCCATCCCGGAACCCATACCGCTGAGGGTCATCCAGGACTGCACCCATAAAAGCAAACACGTCGAAGAGCATCAGCGTCGCCTGCCGTCACCGTAGCACAACAAGCATAACCGATTAGCAATGCGTGCGTCAACAACCCCCTGTCTTATCCCTCTCCTCCCAAACAACAACTTCCCAATCCAACAGGAATACGAAGAGGTAACTTACATCCGGAAATCCCCCGGCCCACCGCTTCACCATCCGCTTCAATAACAGGTTGAAGATGTGGACCGTAGTCAGATGGCGAGCGCGTCGTATCGGACTGTGAGTCAGCATGTTTGGCGTGCGGGTGGTGGGGGGCACATTCAAGACCAGAAACCGGCGGGCGCCGCAGTCGTAAAGGTCGGTCAACAGCTGAAAGTACGTGTCCAGTGCGGCGGTGAGTTGCAGGAGGGGGTGGGGAGCGAGGTAGCTGAATTGTACGCTGCCATCCACCGAGTTAGATTCATAGTTGCGTAAGTTTCTGCATTGACGGGCTTGCTCGAGTAAAGTCTGCAAGGGAAGGGGGGGGTGTAAGGTAGGGCAGGGCAGGCGGATTGGAAATCGAACCGGGAAACATCCCCAACCAAACATATATCTTGTACTAAATATCAAACAAGCTGGGCGCACAACCAAGAAAACAAAAAAGAAAGAGGTAGTAAGGGAACGAACTCATTGATCCCCACCCAAATCACAAACAGCGCTGCATCTGCAACCTCTGTCCAAGCATCCGCTATGGCCGACCGTGAACTGATCTCGGGTGTCGTGTCTGCCGTCCCTCGACAATAATGCTTCCCAAACATCCCCCGAATCTGACTCACCACGTCCCCCGGCACATTCGGAACTACCTCGTTATCGATTGTAGCCCCATACACTGCGAGGTTATAGCTGAAGGTCAATGTATGGTTGAAGTGGGTGGTCAGATACCCGACCCAGTTGATTCCGTCAGAGGCGGTGCCTTGGCCTTCTCCCGTGTCAGATCAGTGGACTGGACCAAGGGGGATTATTCATCGCATAGAGAACGTAGCCCTAAAAAAAAACAAGGAAACACACCTAACTCAGGATTTCCCATTGGATTTCCCACGGCTGGCTGCTCAGCCGACACATTGAAACCGGTGGTGGTGTACGAATCGCCACTGTTCTCGTCGCTCAAGTCAGTCCCAGCCCGCTTAGGGCTACGGCTACGATCCTGTACAAGGGGGGGACGACATACAAAGTGAATAGATAGTTCACATTCCCACCCAGTAATTCGGGTACTGGCAGCGCTGCCAGTCCAGGGGCTAAGAGTTGCTGGAGTTCCATCACGACACCAAACCTGGGTTGTTTACTCTGGCGTAAGACAGCGTCTCGCCGCTGGGAACTGGTTCATCTGTATAACGTGGTATTAGATGCATCTATTTATCGGACACTGCGCCGATCCGTTTAGTACGACTCCCAGAGTGAGACTTCAGCTGCTGTGCTGGATCAGGGTAGAATTCAGCCCGGGTTATGTTCTTTGGAGAAGTGAGACCTTGTCTCACGTCACACAATCTTCGTGATGTGCCCACACTCGAATAGTGGCCATACTCAGACTTGACTTTGTGCAACCTCACACAGCCCCACATGGTGACTGATGTAATCGCATCACATTCACAGTCACGGCTCAGTCACATAATGACATCTACGATGATTTGATCAAAAGCATTACCGATGGGTATATGGCAAACGCGAGACTAGGAGACTACTGATAATCATGTAATGTGAAGAAAAGTAGCATACTCATTACATTCCGCGAATAGCTCGACTCGAAACCCTTCAACAACACTAACAAATTCCAAGTGCCGTCCTAAGAATACCCCCATGCAATGCTCATGCACGCATCGCATCCCGAACCAGCTGCTCGGCCTTAGTTTGAAAATCGCAGAAGATATTTATCGCCTGGAAGGAAAATCAGTAAGCAATCTCATGAGTTTCATACATGTTCCAGAGAAACCTACCTGCCCAAGTTTGAGCTGAGCACGGCCTTCTTGGACTCTCGCAAAAGCCAAGCGATACCCGGCTTCATCATTAATGTAAGACGGGTAGGCAAGCTTATCTTGCATGACACCCCTATCCTGGAACAATGACAAGCTTTGCACCTCGTCCACGCCCTTGTGGCTAGACTGCAGCAATTTCAGGTCATCTGGAACCAGGGTGAACGCTGCCACACCGGCCAGCTGCACGATCTCGTCCAACCCGATTGTCGCACATGCCTTGACCTTGGTCGGCAACGACTCTTGCCGATACCACTGCTGGGCCTGAACGCACAATGGTAACAGCGGGTCTGAGCCCTTATAGCTGGGCTCGAAGATAGCTTTGAGCTCATGCACAAAGGGCGAGATGGAGACGCATCCGGCTTCCCCGGCCAGAACAGCCTGCTCCATTGTGAAAACAGTAGTTGCCAAGGTCTGGATGCGTGAGTACCGCAGCTCTCGGCACGCCTGGAGTCCCTCCCAGGTGGCCGCAACCTTCAGCACAAGACGGGAGGGATCGAAGTCAGGATCAATCTCACGGAACAGACAATGCAGTCCTGTCCGTCAAACATAGTCAGCGGCGGCCTAGGTAGTCGATACAAAACTCACTTTTTGCGGCTTCCACGGTCTTGCGCTGGTAGTAGGCGTAGTTAGGGTTGACCATGATGTGGAGGTTTCCCGTCACAAATGGTCGAACATCGATCGCCAGAAGGATAGCCTGGATCTTGCATCAGCGTGTAGCATCAATGACCATTGTTAGATTTACCCCAATCTCGATTGTCAATTCTTCCCGCGTTACATTGGGATATTGTTGATGGAGACTAGCAGCGAGCTCGATCGCTTTGTCGAGAACGACCCGTCTACCTTCCTTGGCGAGCTCCGTATAGTATTCATACTATGTTTCGATCTTCAGTATGTTAGGAACATATGGTTATGGCGCCAGGCATTACCTGATTTGACGTGCAATCAATGCATCGCTCAACCTCTTTTGCTACTACATAAAGTTCAACCACCGTTCTCTATCACAGCATCATCGGGAGACCCATACCAGTCACATCGAACGTATCCAGATCTACCTGTGTTCTCGCACGCAGGTAGTCAAGTAAATTAATCTGAGAGTTCTGCATCTTGGCCTTGAGAGAGGGCGAACAGCGCAGTTCAGACAAGTACGTGAATTATTGCTGTTTGTTGGTGCTTTGAACCCTCAATTCGACGGGAACGACAGTCGATCCCTAAATATAGAATCTTCACGACTGAAACAGCCTGGTAGATCAATGTGAGATTCCTAGCTATCAGCCAATTAGTGCACTGTAGTCGAATGCAGCTTCACCCAAGGTAACACCGCTTCGAACTTCGTCACCGATCAATCTCATCGTCTGCACGCCCAGTCAGCGCCGCAATTGTGGACCCGGAATGGAACTGTACCGAGTATAGCTAGGCCTCGGAAGGCTATGGCAGGTTCACGGCGTCCAGAGTAAGCTGCATTGTGAGATGAAAGAGTTGTAGATCGGTTATCAGTGAAATTGAGCTCGCTCCTGGCGCTTAGCGGACTCTGTCCTCCGCAAGCATCATCGTGAACGCTCAAGCATGTTGAAGTGACAGAGAAGACTCATCTCTGTCCTCGTCGTGGCCTCTCTTGTCCTTGTCTGATTGATCCCTCTGAGCTCTTTTCATTGCTTATTGTATGGTGCAGCAATTCCCAAACATGTTGAACGAAAGCAGGCCTGACCTGAGTCTGGCCCAGCTGCTGGTGCAAAAGGTGCAGCTATATGCAGATGATATTGCTCTCGAGCATGGTGAACATCGCATGACCTTTCAACAACTGCACCAAAAGGCGCTGAGTATTGTGCTTGAGCTCGAGAGGCTCGGGGTCACAAAAGAGCAACCGATTGGAATTCTAATATCGAGAGGGATAAACCATATCTTGGCCCAAGTGGCGGTGGTGTATGCCGGTGCAACCTGTGTTCCTTTGGACATTGACCTTCCGGATGACCATCTCGAACGACTCTTGCTTCATCTGGGGGCTTCTCTAGTATTATCGGACAGCTCCAACTCACATCGACTACCGAACCTGCAACATCTGGTTGTGAATTGGGAGCCTGTTGAGCGAGAAGAGGTTGATCACCTTGTGGTGTCGGACAATTCTCCCTCCTGTTGCTCACATATTCTCCACACCTCCGGGTCTACCGGCCAGCCCAAGGCCGTGCGAGTGCTCGCAGCCGGACTAATCAACCTCGTCTTCAACGAATTCGCCCCAATTCATCGTGGTCACCGCGTGGCTCACGTCTGCAATGTGGGATTCGATGTATCGCTGTGGGAGATATGGTCTGCGCTTTTGCACGGAGGGACAGTGATTGTCTTCCAACGAGAGGAGTTCCTGGATCCCATCATCTTTGAACGCCGACTCCAAGTCGACCACATCGATGTGATGTGGCAGACCACTTCCCTGCTCGCCACTATTGCCCATACCTGTCCTCATGCCTACTCCCATGTAGATAGCCTGTTGACAGGTGGAGAGGCTATCCATGTCCCCACCATCCGAACCATCTTCGCCAACGGTCCGCCCCGCAAGCTATTCAACGTCTACGGGCCGACGGAGCTGTCAGTCTTCACGACCTACCACCTGGTAACTTCCCAAGACATCGAGCGTGGGGAGATTCCGATTGGGAGATCCCTCAGCGGATACGACGCCTTTGTAGTCGACGAGAATCTCCACCCTGTGACTCAAGGCAGCGTGGGAGAGTTGCTAGTGGGTGGCACTGGTGTCGCAGGGGGGTATTTCGAACAGCCCGAGAAGACAGCAAAGGTGTTTGTGGCTGCTCCTCACCTCCAGGACAACTGCCAAATAGCCCCGGGATTGTTCTACCGAACAGGCGACCTTGTGCGACGGACTGAATCCGGGGATATCGTCTATCTTGGCCGTCGCGACAACGAAGTGAAGATTCGCGGGCAACGAGTCGATCTTGGTGCCATCGAAAAGGCTCTGTTGTCGACCCAGCTCGTGGTCCGCGCCGTGGCGCTGAGGATAACACTAGATGAGCTGGATGGAGGATCCGCCTTGCTCGTCTGCGTGATCCCCTTTTCTCCGAAGATTACTGCCCACGCCATTCGTCAGCTATACATCAAACAGGCGCCGCATCTGATGGTGCCTCGGATCCAGGTGGTCGAGGAGATCGCTCTCACTGGGAGTGGGAAGGTCGATCGCAAAGCCTTGGCCAGCCACTACCTGCAGAGTCTGGCACAGACATCATCGAGGGAGAGTGAAGTCAATGGCACCGAAAATGTGGAGGCTAAACTACGAGCCCTATGGCAGGAGCTACTGGGCCTTCCCAACGCCACTTTCCACGACGAGGATGATTTCTTCATTCTCGGCGGGACTTCGCTTCACGCGGCACTTTTTGTTTCTCGTCTTCGACATATCTTTCGTCGCGAGATCCGCGTCTCAGAGTTGTTTGAGAATTCTTCTTTCCGGGCGATGTGTTCATTGCTTCGAGCCAGCGACACGCCAGCCCTAACGGAGCGCAAAACCTCCGCGCAGGAAGAATGGCAACGCGACTGTCGCCTGGGACTTGACCTTCATCCCCTATCACGCTCAATCCCCGACTGGCGCAATTCTTCCGAGGGCGTCGTCTTCCTGACCGGCGCCACAGGGTTTGTAGGAGCCTTCGTTCTCGCCGGACTTCTCGCACTCCCCGAGGTGGAAACGGTGGTGTGTCTGGTGCGCTCCACCGACGCCCAGCACGCCCACCGCCGCATCCGCAAATCCTTGTTGAAATATAGCCTCATGCTAACACCTGCTCAAGAAGCACGGATTATCGCGATGGCCGGGGATATCTCCCAGGAGGATCTGGGATTGACCCCGCAGCAATATTCGTGGCTCTCGCACTGGGCGAGCGTGGTGTTTCATCTCGGGGCGCACGTCAACTTCGTGCAACCGTACTCAAGCCACCGTGCGGCAAACGTGCTGGGTACGCTGCACATGATCCGATTTGCGAACAGCGGCCGCACCAAGGCGCTGCACTACACGTCGAGTATCAGCGCGTACGGACCCACGGGCGTAGTGAACGGCCACACGCATCTGGCGGAAAAGGAGCAGCCCGCCGCACACCTGTCAGCGCTTCCTTTTGCTATGGGCTATGCGCAAAGTCAGATGGTCGCGGAGACTATCGCCTGGAATGCGATCTCCCAAGGCCTACCCATCACTATCTACCGGCTCGGGTTCGTGCTGGGGCACAGTGAGACGGGCACAATGAACCCGGACGACTTCCTGACGCGGGTGATTGCTGCCAGCCTGCAATGCGGCTGCTATCCGCTGCTTCCAGGTCATCGCGAGGATATTGTCCCGGTCGACTGGGTGGCGTCAACGCTGTTGCACATCGCCTCTAGCTCGGAGCATGCCTGCCAGGCGTATAATGTTGTCCATCCGACGACCGGTTCGAGTGTAGAGCTCTCGACGATCTTCACTCTGCTAAACCAGGTACGCGGGAAGACGCCCCTGCGTGCTGTGCCTTATTCCGAATGGGTCGGGATCCTGTCGCAGACCCACGAAAGTCCGCTTCAATCCCTACTGCCGTTGTTGGAGGAGAAGGTCTGGGAAGGACGCAGTATTTGGGAGATGCAGCAGGGGATGCCCGAATTCGGGACGGACAATCTGTGTAGAGCCCTAGCTGATGCTCCGCAGCTGCTGGAATGTCCCTCGCCTACGTCTCTGGTGGTGCGATACAGTCCCCACTGGCTGAGGGGTGATGTTTCGAACGTGTCCTCTATTTAGTTATCATTGCCTGTGTAGTAGATTGTCAAATAATTCTCGAGTTCATTCACTGTCTACATTCCACCTCAGCATGTCCCTCTTTCTATACAAGCACCCCTTATAGGGATTCTCCTCATCCATCTCCTCCTCTTCGGCCGTGACCAACACCCTCCGCACCCGACAAAGACTTCCAAACGCGATTGAATAAGGAGGGACGTCCCTCGTCACTACAGACCCGGCTCCGATCGTGGAGCCCTGCCCGATCGTGACACCCGGAAGAATGACCGTATTCGCGCCGATCCAGCAATCATCCCCAATGAAAACCGGATGACCGAACTCGACCCCTCTCCGTCGGGAGAGGACACTGGGGTCGTGACTGGCGGCGATGATGCTGACGTTCGAGGCGATCTGGACGCGATCCCCGATGACGACCAGGCTGGTGTCGAGGACGGTGAGTCTGGAGGTATCAGCCTTTGAAGCCGTCTTCATTCCGGGGATATCCACCCTCCATTTCAATACAGCACAACTTTACCCACGGGGTAGAAGAGAGTAAAGAGCATCAACTTACCCAAAATTCACAAACACCTCCCTCCCGAAGGAGATATTGCACCCGTAATCCGGGCGGAAGGGCGGCTCGACGAAGGTCTTGTCCCCTGCTTTGCCGACCAACTTGCGTAGCAGGTCTAGCCTCACTTCTCCGACTTTGTCAAAGGGCACGGTCGTGGTGTCAAGGCTGTTGTAAACGGCGGTCAGGCCGCGGGCGAGATGGCGGGCTTCCAGGAGGGCGGGGACGGTGGGGTCGTACCTTTTTCACTGCTGTTAGCTTTTATTTTACTGGATAGAGGATAGGCAAGGAGGAGGGCATACATCATTCCCGAGATCATCTTCTCATACTCTTCCCCCGACGGAGTGCCGTTGAGGTCCTGCGCCAGGGCGAGAATCTCCGGGCGCCTGGCGGGGGCGGCGAGGCTGTAGTTTGGTGGGGTTGGCATTTTGGATATTCGATCTTTGAAGTCAATATGATTACCTTGGTCTGACTCGTTTCTTGACGGAATTATATCGGAGTGGGTGGTAAAGATATGACGGATCGAGGGGTGTCCACAACGCGTTTAGTAAAGGGGTGAATACAGCAGTGGGACAAGTGCAGCACGCCATCAACTCCACGAGTACCTATTAAACTTCAGTTATCAGACACTTTTCAAAGGCTATTGTATTGACGTGTTCGGGACCAGGATCCCCTGGATCCTGCCTGCAGCATAAGATGATGCTGGATGCATGGCGCCTTATCGATTGGCTCTGGCGCGCCAATTCGAAACCCTATGCAGGGATGGCTCATTGTGGATGCCTGCCGCCGGCAAACATTTCCCCAGAATGCAATTCTTCAGCATCGTGGTGCAGCAGATAGACAAGGCAATTGACATTTGCACGGCAGACTGCAGGACTGACCCACTGTAGCAACACATACGATGTGAAGCTCAAACAAGGTTGGACTCATGTAAGGGTTCAGGGGCAGATGTAGCGGGTAGGAACAAGTCTTGACATCGGGAGGATATTTGATGGAATGCACCTGTACCGACTGTCGATTGTACCTCTATGTAAACAACTCAAGGTATCAACCCCCAGAATTCACTTCACGCGACCAAGTCAACATGACACACCCCCACCACCACATCATCCAACTCCCTACCACCCCCAAAGTAAATCCATCCAGCATCGACCCCACCACCATCGCCCAGGAATGGCTCGCCAAACTAAACACCCACCTGACCGGCAGCACCTCCATTCCTCTTTCCAGCCTCTTCCATGAAGACAGCTGGTGGCGCGACATGCTCGCCCTGGACTGGGATTTCCACACCATCCGAGGCTATCCCAACATCCAAAGCTACCTCGCGCAGCACCTTCCCCGTGTGCAACTGCAGAATGCGCGTCTTCACGATGAGGAAGAAATAAAACCTGCCACCGACACCCCGTCTCCCGGACTGACATGGATAACGGCGATGTTCGGCTTCGAGACTCGCTTCGGTCACGGACGCGGGGTGTTCTACCTGACTCCGACCGAGGAGGGAGGGTGGAAAGCCTACTCCGTGTATACTGCGTTGCAGGAGCTGCACGAAGCGGAAGAGAAGGTAGGGCTGCGACGGCCACACGGCACGATCGAGTCGATGCCGGGTGGAGTTGCGCAGGGGAACTGGTTGGAGAGAAGGGAGCGCGACAAGGAGTTTGTAGACACTGATCCCACGGTGTTGATCGTCGGTGCCGGTCAGAATCCTTTTAGTTCTTGATGTGAATCGCATGCTGAACCCTTCCTTTCAGGCCAGGCAGGACTCAATCTAGCGGTTCGTCTGCAGACCCTCGGTCAATCGTGTCTCGTCGTGGAGAAGAACGAGCGCGTGGGAGATAACTGGAGAAAGCGATATCGGGTTTGGACATCCTCTCTTCTCCAGAGGCAATGAACTGGGACGGGCTAATATGACTGCAGACCCTCATCACCCACGACCACATCGAAACATGCCATCTCGCCCACTTGCCCTTCCCCAAGACCTGGCCCAAGTATCTTCCCAAAGATAAGCTGGCCGACTGGCTGGAATCCTACTCCACGATCATGGAGCTGAACGTGTGGACACAGACTGCAGTCAAGTCGGCTGAGTATGATGAGGCTGCGGGGAACTGGACCGTCTGCCTCGTGCGGGATGGAGTCGAGCGTATTCTACGGCCACGACACATCGCATGGTGCGCAGGACATCTGGGCTTACCCAAGATTCCCAGCTTCCCAGGGCAGGGGGACTTCAAAGGGACGATCTACCATGCGAGGCAGCACGTCGACGCCAGAGAATTGGCCCCGCAAGGCAAGAAGGTGGTGGTAGTCGGGACCGGGAATAGTGGCCACGACATTGCGCAGGACTTCTACCAACAGGGAGCAGTCGTGACGATGCTCCAGCGGGGTCCGACGTATGTCCTCACCGAGGAACATGGATTGCCTTTAATCCCAGAGAATCATGGCATCGACAATGACAATCGGTAAGATTGCCCTCTCACGCCCCCTTTCATTCTTCTACCCGCAGCCCTAACAGCCACGCAGCCCTCCCCTCGACACGCAAGATATCCTCTCAGAAAGCCTGCCCTGGCCCGTCACCCTCGCCCTCTGCGTCGACCTCACCAAGCGCATCTCCGCCACTGATTCTGCCGTTCTCGAGGGCCTCCGGTCCATTGGTTTCCAACTAGATTTCGGCCTCGACGGCGCCGGACTGTTACGCTCGCTGGTCTCCCGCGGCGGAGGATACTACATCGACTTCGGCTGCAGCCAGCTGCTGATCGACCGCAAAATACAGCTGCATTCGTGTGCGGGCGGTATTGCCTCTTTCGACCAAGGGGGTCTTCACCTCGCCGACGGCACTTATCTGGCTGCAGGCATCGTGGTGCTGGCGACGGGGTACGCCAACATGCGCGACTCGGTACGCCACACGCTAGGGCCGGAGGTGGCCGACCAATGCAAGGACGTATGGGATCTGGACGAGGAGGGGGAGATACAGACGGTGCGTACAGCAGCAGCGGCAGCAGCATCACCCACATCCCTCCTTACATCACCTCGCAGACCAGAAATTCCCGGACTGACCGAATCCCCGAATAGATCTGGAGACCGAGCGGACATCCCCATCTGTGGCTCATGGGCGGAAGCCTATCGCTGTGTCGCATTTATTCCCGCTTCGTTGCACTGCAGATTGCCGCCGCGGAGCTGGGGCTGATGGCGCAGTGAGGGTGCATCCTTGGACCTTGCTTTGGCGTGACACGAGGGCCGTCTGTGCTTTTTCTTTGTCTGGCGGAGGCCAATCAATCGCCTTTCGCAATAAGAGCCATCGATTCTGCATCGCCATAGGCCGGTCGATTAGAGGATTGAGTGATTTGGGCGTACGGATTCGTATACTAGTGGGGGAATGAGGGTTCTTGCTGGTGTCGTAGCTGAGCTGACTGTCGGAAGGTACTAGAATGATATTCGAGAGTGTCGTGACTGGAATTTAACTACTCGTAGTCGCTCGAATCTTTCCTCACACGATTAGACTAGAGAATCAATGCCCCTCGATCATAGACCTGATTGACTGTCGGCATGACCTCGAAGATCATCCCGGCGAAGCCCATCGGCTACGGGTGGCGATCCTCGCGCCTGTTCATCGTGGCAGTCATCTCTCTCGCCATGTTCACTGGTAAGCAGCCCTTCATCTCTCCTCGCGCCCTCTAATCGAATCAACAGACACCTTCCTTTTCAGCTTCATCATCCCCATCCTACCCGACATCCTGCAAGACAGACTTCAAAAACCTCCCTCGCACACGCAGCTTCTTACTTCTATCCTTCTGTCCTTAAACGCACTGGTCTCGATTCTCATCGCCCCGTTCACCGGCCATTTAGCGGATGGCTCCAAGTCGAAGAACCAATGGATGGTGATCTCATGGGTGACCAACGCAGTCGGTACAGCCATCACAGCATGGAGCACGACAGTAGCCGTCCTCTTCATCGGCCGACTCATCCAAACCCTGGCCGGGTCAGTGATCTGGATCGTCGGCATGGCCATTCTGGGGGATACAGTGGGCGCCAAACACCTGGCCAAAGCCCTGGGCTTGGCCATGCTGTTCGTGTCCGCGGGGTTACTCAGTGGCCCGGCTGTGTCGGGGTCTCTCTACCAGTCCGTGTCCTACTCGATGACCTGGGCGAGTGCATTCACCGTGATACTCGTGGGGACTGTCCTACAGCTTCTGATTGTTGGGACTTTTAACTACGACATGCACATTGAGGACTCCTCCCCGGAAGAATCGCAGATCCGAAACCCGTTACTCTCCTCTGCATCTCACTCCGAGAGCACACAGTACCATACAATCGAAGAACCCACCTCCCTCCCCACCCAGAACGTCTACACCCTCATGCTCCGCAAGAAAAGGGTAGCCACAGCACTAATAGCAGACATCCTCTTCGCGATCATCATCGCCAGCTTCGAGACCACGATCCCGATCCACATCAAGGCCGTCTTCCACTGGGAGTCTCTCCAAGCGGGGCTACTATTCCTGCTTCTGCAGGCCCCATCGATGATCCTCGTCATCCCGGCGGCATGGCTGAAAGACCGGATTGGGATGCGGTACCCCGTGACGATCGGGTTCCTGTGTCTTGCGCCGTCGCTGTGGTTGCTCGGGGTTCCCGGACATGCACGGGACGCTTGGTGGACGGACGACGAGGACACTAACCGGGTGATCTACATCGCCACGCTACTGGCGATCGGAGTCTGGCGGACTCTGCTGTTGGGGTTCGGGGCTGTCGAGGTGTTGCGTAAGTTTCCGGGGGTCGTTTGTCCCACTAAACTGAACCTCGGGCTAATCCTGGACATGTGTAGACGGCGCCAACGAGCTTTCGCATGAGTACCCGGGCATCTTCGGGCCGCACGGCGGGTACTCGCGGTCGTTCTCCATGTCCAATATCAGCTGGAAGCTGGGGATGTTTGTAGGGCCGCTGGTCTCGGGGACCTTGACGGAGAAGATGGGATATTACCAGATGAACTTGGTTCTAGGTATGTTTTCGGGTCTCTGGACGGGCTGGGCTGGTTTGAGTACGGGCTGACACTGGTTCAATTGTGCCAGCTGTGTTGTGTTTGGTGATGGGCGGGGCCACCTTTCTCGCCATAGATTGAAGTAACGATGCTTGAAATGGATACCGAGTGGGTGATAAAAGTAATGTGAGATGATTGTCAGAGATGGTTGGCCGAGAGGAATGGACTGCAGCATGCAGTCGCCGAGGGCTCGGCATTGGGAAGGTGGCTGCATACCTATGCTACTGTAGGGTTAGCATACATGCACGACCTGTAGATGTTGACGTGTTCGCAGGTGTTCATACGTTCTAGATCGATTCTCAATCTGCCTGGGCACATGTCAGCCGGCAGCTCGAGTTTAAATATGTTCAGCTGGCCTGTTTCCATTTCCATCCTAAATCTCACCAGATCTACCATCCATCATCCCAGCCCAACATATCCCTTCTCAGCTAGTCTACGTCCTGAGTATGTCTACGGCAATGAACAATCCCCAGGTGATAGCCTTAGCCGGCGGCAGCGGCGACCTGGGCCACTACCTCCAGGAAGAGCTCATCAAGGATCCGCGCTACAGCGTCGTGATCCTCACGCGGCAGGTAAGTCTTCCAGCTCCCACTCCCCTCACGCCATTGCACCTTTCCACAATCTCCCCACCACGATCCACCGATCAACTCTCAGTCAATCAAGAGACTAACAACACAACAACAAAGACCCACCCTCCCAACCCCATCTCCAACAGAGTAACCACCCAAACAACAGACTACACTCTCCGCTCTCTCCTACACATCCTCCGCACCACGCACACCACAGCGCTAATCTCTCTCCTCCGCTGCCCAGACGAGGACTACCTCCCCGTCCACACCACCCTGCTCAAAGCCTGCCAGCTCACTGAAACCTGCACCCGCTTCATCCCCTCCGAATGGGCCGGGGACATCGAGTCCTTTCCCGCGCTCCCACGGGCATACGGTCGGACTCGTCTTCCGTTCCGGGCGATTCTTGCCCAGCAGGCAGACTCCCAAGCATCTGATGCCCTACCTCACCCCGTGCAGAAAGTAGAGTATACACTGTTGAATCACGGCTGGTGCATGGAATACTTCCTCCTCGCCCACCAGTCCCACCGAAGGTGCATGCCCGGGGAGTTTCCGATCGATCCCGTCGCGTGGAGGTATACCGTCCGCGGGACGGGAGAGGAGGGACAGAGCTGGACGTGTGCGCGTGATATAGCGTGCGCGGTGGGGAGGTTGCTGGCCGCTGAGAGGGGGAGTTGGGTGAGTTGTTTCTTTCTCTTTTCTTCCATCTTTGTTGGTTGTTGTGGAGGGTTATTCTAGTGTGGAGGGTGGTTGATGGAGGAGCGTGAGGGATGAGAGTTAGGGCTGACGTTGTCCTTATCTAGGATCCGGTCACGTACGTGGTCGGGGAGTGGGGGACGTTCAATCAGATGACTTCGCTGTTGGAGAGATTCTATGGTACGTTACACTCTCTCGACTTCAATCTCTGCCTAGGTATATATTCCATGGCATTTCTCTTCGCGGCAAATTAGAGGTAGGAAGAGGTGTGGTTAATAGACGACAGGTCGACCCTTCGTACGAGATTACCGATCGAAGGAGGACATCGAAACCACGATCCAGCAGTACGAGGACCAGCCGGAGAGTCTGGAGCTGGCTATTGCTGAGGCAGAGGAATGGACAATCAGCGGTGCTACTGCCTGTCCGAAGGAGAAGACCCTGCGGCAACGAGAGAGGTTCTTTGCCGGTATGCATTTCACTACTGTGGAAGAGCTGCTGAAGAAGGCAGAGGTGGAAGAGCGGGTATAATAGCATGAAAGCATCAGTGCTGCCTGAACCAAAAGATTCTATTGTACTACATAGCGCACGGAAAATTCTCTGTCAGCCTCATCCTCGTTCACCAGTAGCTGCCACGATCCACGGTCGCAAAGCTGCTCCAGGCTTTCGATGGGGCTCTCCGAATCTATCTCAGTCCCTGGGTGAGGGTCCGGCCGTTCCGGCCCCATTAGGCGCCGTGGGGACGGACTTGCATGTTGGTGAGTTGATGGAATTGGTCTTGACTCGAATCAAAGGTAGTATAAATTGTAGAAGGACTTTTCAGTAAGCTACGTGCAGGGGGAGAGTGTGCATTATTGTGGTGAATTATGTAGAAGCAGCGGCAGGGGCTGGTAGGGTAAGATCCGAGTCAACCCTTCCTTCCCCCATTGAATGAACCACGCATCGCCCCTCATCTCCTCCATCTTCACATCCCATTCTGTTGAGTAATCCACCCAGACAAATCGTCACTGCAGCTACAATGCTCTTATCTCCCTCCCACCCCAGTTTGTCAGCACGACGCAGCATGGATGACGTGATTGCGGGGGGTTTGACGCCATGCAGCCAGGAACCCACCATCGACCCTCATGATACGCTCAGGCCAGAGCTATCGGATCAACCCACGGCCAACGCCATCCAACCTGCAGTTGGTGCCATAGCAAGTGCCGGCATCCGATGTTCGGAGGGCTGCTATAAAGCCAGCCGGCGGGCGACGACAGAACACCTCCATCATCCAGCCCTAACTCCAGCCAACCCACGATCAACCGGCACCATGCCCACCGAATTCATCAGTCTCACTTTCCCCAATCCCTCTACGGAGCTGAAACCCATCCCCAATGCTTCAATTGACCCCGACTTCCTCGTGCGGTACGCCCGATCGCTGGACGACTACGGGTTCAACTACACGCTGGTCCCCTACGACTCCTCGTACTTCGACCCCTTCACGACGGGCGCAACCATCGCAGCAGTAACCAAGAACCTCAAGATCATCATTGCTCTCCGTCCCAACACCCTGTACCCCACCGTCGCTGCCAAAGCGCTGGCGACGCTGGACCAACTCAGCCGAGGCCGGGCGGTGGTGCATCTCATCGCTGGCGGCAGCGACGCCGATCAAGCGCGGGAGGGCGACTTCTTGAGCAAAGAGGAACGCTACGGCCGTCTGGAAGATTACATCCGCATCCTGCGACGGGCGTGGGAGTCGGACGAGCCCTTCGACTGGGAAAGCCCCTACTACACGTTCAAGGGGTTCAGCAACCGGGTGCGGCCCGTGAACGGCACGATTCCGGTGTCGGTGGGCGGCTCGTCCGACGAGGCCTACCGCATCGGAGGCAGCCTGGCCGATATCTTTGGATTATGGGGAGAACCGCTGAAGGAGACGAAGGAGCAGATCGATCGCATCTACGCCGAGACAGACAAGGCCGGCCGCGCGGAGACGGACCGCCCGCGGATCTGGGTGACCTTCCGGCCCATCACGGCGGAGACGGACGAGCTGGCCTGGGCCAAGGCGCACCGGACGCTGGATCTGTTGACCTCGCACCGCCAGAACGGCTTCGGCCGCGTGGCCGCCGATGCGCCGCCGCCGCAGAACGCGGGCTCGCAGCGGTTGCTGGAGATCGCCAAGCGGGGGGACGTCCAGGACCGCGCGCTGTGGTATCCCACCGTCACGGCCACGAATGCGCGCGGCGCCTCCACCGCGCTGGTGGGCTCGCACCAGACCATTGTCGACTCGCTGCTGGACTATGTCAAGTTGGGCGCGGAGCTGATCTCCATCCGCGGGTATGACAACTACAATGATGCCGTGGACTACGGCCGGTATATCCTGCCTCGCGTGCGGGAGGAGTTGGCCAAGGAGCAGGATTAGATGTATACTAGTTCCTTCCCTTATTCCCTGGGTGGCAGATACTCCATAAATAGAACATATGATGCCCACTCCACCTGCCCAAGCCTCTTGGCGCGGGGAATTGAGCGCATTTGAGCTACTTAGGCATTCAGGCATTCAGGCAGTAACACCTGTCAGGCACAATTATCAGTCACGTGACTATACTGCCCTTACAACCGGACACCATTAATCATCAGCATCATTATTGACAAATCTAATTCGAGACGAGACACAATTCTAAGCAGCAGCTACCCACAGCACCCCGTCGTCCACTCCTCCGGCTTGTCCGGCACCACCGGCGCAGCCTCCGCGGCCACCTTCCCCCTCGCCGGCAGCACCACGCGATACTCGCCGCGATCACAGAGCACCTTGCCCACGAACGCCCCCAGAAAGATGGAAATGATCATGTACCCGTTATACGACATGGCGTTCAGCATGATGAGATACGCCAGCCCGAACTGCAGCGTCTGCAGCAGCGCGCGGATGAGCTGCTGCACCGGACTAGCCCGGAAGGTGACCACCAGCGGCCCATCGGCCAGCGTATCGCCGCAGAAGAACTGCGTGCGCTCGCCGGGGGACTGCGTCGCGACGTGTCGCTGGAACTGGCGCTGGAGGTGCTCCTCGTATTGTTTGCTCAGCAGGCGCAGGACGTCGAGGACGACGACCAGGAAGGCCACGCCGATGCAGGAGACGGCGAATTGGCCGGCGGTGGTGATGTGCCAGGTTGAGGAGAGGAAGCCTATTTGAGGGGGTTAGGATTGTGGTTGTTGTGGGGGAGTCGGGGGGGTTGCGACTGAGGGGAACGTACAGGCATCGATGGTGGTCCAGTTCCAGAGCATCTTTATGCGGATTAGTCATTATGTCGATGATGCATGCATACATGCATAATTCATAACCAGGGATAGGGTGGGCATACCGTCACCGAGCAGGCGCTCGAATTGGAGGAACTTGACATGTGCATGTCCATGGTGGTATAAATTTGGGCGTACAGCACACAGTACACGGTGGTCAATGGTGGGTGGAATAACCTCACCCTGAACAGGCACCGGCCGGGCCTTATATGGAGGCGAGAAATGAGCAGATTATCACGCAGGATGCTTGGCAGTGAGCAGATTTCGGTCTTGGCAGGCTCCACCTCGACGGCGGATTGATGGGTTAAAAGACTCCAGATTTCCCTGCACATGGGTCCGCGGTTCATCCATCAGGTACTCCGTACTGCGTACCCAGTCGATCTCATGGGCCATATTCAGGATTTCTCCCAGGATTCCGCCCTCGAGGAGCATTGGGGCTATGTCGCCCGCCAGATCCCCTGCACCAAGGATGCCGGCACCTGTGCCTATCTGGACGCCGTCTACCACGGCCACGACGTCACCATGCTGTACAGCTTCATCCTGTGGGCCGTGATTGTGGGGATCTTGTTTCTGTGGGCGATGAGCGGACGGTTGATCCGCATTGAGCGAATGCCCTCATCCCCCAAGACCACCCCGGGGGCAACGCACACGCAGAGCGCACTGTACCGTCTCTCGAGGACGCTGCAAGCCCTGACTCGCCGCCATCTGCTCCCGGAAGCCCTTCCCCGGGTATTCGGCCACACCACGCGGCTGCAGGTGCTCGTCTTCCTCGTGCTCTCGGGCTACCTGCTGGTCTTCACCCTGGTGGGCATCACCTACAAGACGTGGACGACGCCCATCAGCGGCAGTACGCAGTCCAACATCCGCAGCGGGCTGGGTCCCTGGGCGGACCGCGTGGGTGTGCTGGCGTTTGCCCTCACCCCGCTCTCCATCCTGCTTTCCAGCCGGGAGTCCCTCCTCTCTCTCATCACCGGCATCCCGTACCACCACTTCAACTTCTTGCACCGCTGGCTGGGCTACGTGATCTACGCTCAGTCGGCCCTGCACACCATCGGCTGGACCGTGGTGGAGGGCCGTCTGTACCAGCCGCAGCCCAGCCAGTGGAACAGCTTCATCGCGCAGCCCTACATCATCTGGGGGATCGCGGCGATGATCCTGCTGACCTTTCTGGTGCTGCACAGCACGAAACCCGTGATTCGACTCACGGGGTACGAGTTCTTCCGCAAGGCGCACTACGTCGTGGCGATGGTGTACGTGGGGGCGTGCTGGGCGCACTGGGCGCACCTCTACTGCTGGATGCTGGCCTCGCTGGTTGTCTGGCTGCTGGACCGGGGGGCGCGGCTCATCCGAACATTTCTATTGCACCACCTGGGCGTGCCCTCAACCGCCTCCAGCTGGGGCCTGCACATCCCCCACGCGGCGATGCAGCTGCACGCCAACCCCGCCGACGGCGACATCATCCGGCTGGACTTCCACCACAACCACGACGCCTGGCACATCGGCCAGCACTTCTTCCTGTGCTTTCCGCAGCTAAGCCTCTGGCAAGCGCACCCGCTCACCCCCTGCAGCGTGCCAGACACACTACCGACCGGCCAGCAACACACCTATCTCATCCGCGCGAGGAAAGGGCTGACGCGCGTTCTCGCCGAATCCGCACGCCTACAACCCACGGCTCCAGCAGGGGAAACCAGCACGATGGCAAGTCCGGGCCCGACGACCGCGGTACTCCTCAGCGGACCGTACGGGCAGTCCATCGAGGACCCGTCTATAGGCGGCCTCCCCCGCAGCACCAGCAATCTGCTCTGCATCGCCGGCGGCACAGGCATCACCTTCGTCCTGCCGCCGATCCTGCAGCGCCTCTCGGCCCCCCTCCCCTCCGACCAACAAATCGAACTCATCTGGATCATCCGCCGCAGAGCGGACACACAATGGATTGCCCCGGAGCTGGACATCCTGCACCGCGTGGCGCAGACGTCGCCGGATTCCTTCCGCGTGCGCATCTACGTTACGCGGGATGTGTCAGAAAACGTGCGCAGCAGCGAGACAGAGACAGAAACAGACGAGAAGACACCGTGCTGCGGCTCAACCTTGCCAGCCTCAGACCCCGAACCGGAACCGGGGTTCGCGGTGCATTACACACTGCCCAGAACGTCGGATGCGCAGGCGAGCACGCATCCAGATCTCACGGCCCAGGTGACGCGGTTCCTGGATCGCGTGGTGGACGGTCCGACGAGAGTGTTGGCCAGTGGACCTGCGGGGATCATCACCACGCTGCGCGGGGCGGTGGCAGCGGTTAATCGACCGGGGAAGGTGTGGCGTGGGGAGGAGAGGTGGGATGTCGAGTTGGTGCATGATGATCGGGTGGAATGGTAGTTTTGGGATGTGTATATACTGTCGCAAGGGGGGGGAGGTCTGTAAATAGCAAGGAGCCTGAGGGATGAAGTTGGATTATGAATGTAAGAGATACCCTGTCAGTTCCGTTTCAGATAATGCGGGGGTTTTCAGCTGCAAGTGCAAGAGCTGGTTCTCTTGCGGTTTGACGCCTGCTTTCCATGATATTTGTCCCTCAATTAGGCTGGCAGCTGGCGATTGTGGTGTTGCCTTGTCTTCGCATCGTCCTCTGCATCACGCCGTTGCAGTTCTGAGCATTGTTCAGAGGACCTTCCATGTGGCTTTACCCTCCTAAGCTAGCGTTAGACTGGGGAATATGCTTCATCGAAATGGCCTGATGGTTAGCTCGCTCCTACTAAGAGAGGAATACAACTAGCAACCCATACAGTTAATGCGGAGTTTGCGAGAATCGATGGGTGAGTTGTGGCCTGAGAAAGGGGTAGTCTCACCTGGCCAATATGATCAGGTGAAAACGCTTCTGAACCAAGCCAAGGCTGAGATCGTGTGTCCACTCGCCCTCTCCGAAGAGGACAGAACTGCATGGGAAGAGTCATGGCCGTATCATGGATAATCTACCAAGGGGTATCCGCCCGAAAGGCAAAGCCCGTCGATGCTGGGACCCCGGCGTAGATGCCACCACACAGTAGCCACCGCAAACATATGAAGGATGGTCTGGTCAGGAGGGCCTACGAGATGTGGCGAGTATATAGCCGTGTGAGGACATGCCGTGCCAGAAGAGAAGGCTGACTCCATGGCATTCACTGCGCCAGCGACATCTTCCTCAATCGAACGAGCCTCGCCTGCGGTAAACTGTAACGGGAGCGGTGGGTTGCCAGCAGCCTGGACGCCCGGCAGAGTTGGCCATTACTCTTCTAACTCGAGCATCCTAGATTGGTGGAGCGCCTCTCCGTCGACAAGCATAATCTGAGCCAACATCATCTCGAAACTAGGGGTCTGGCGGAATTCCATGGCTCGGAATAGTCGTTCGTTCTTCCCACACGTGAACCGTCGATACAACGCACTGAGCGACATGTTCAAGTACAGACTCTGGCTGCCGCTTGCTTTTCTGGTTCAAGTTGATCAAAATTTTCCGGGAATGTGGGCGGATCCAAGCCGGTCACAGACAGACCATCATAATCAAGAAAGTACGGCTGACGGGCATGATCGAACAGTGGCAGGATCTCACTTGACTGCCAATCGATAATCGCCGTTACCTCTGATGGCCGTTCAGGGCGTACAAAGATATTCTCATTGTGGAGGTCGGGATGCCACAAGAAAGCAGACGATATCTAGCTGTCCAAAGATAAGAGATACTTGACTACACGCAGGTAGTTACGGAGAGCGGCAATCTTTTTCGTACGAGAAGGGCGATATGTGCCGGGACCATCGAGGGCCAGAGGCGAATGGGGTAGCTGAGTCATGTTCTGTACACAGGCGATCTCGCGATGTCTAACTGCTAACTTGTATTGTTCCACACTGTTCCCTGAAACGAATATGAGTAAGCTATCTCAGAAGGGTTGGGCAGAGCGTCTCACATGGGCCTCGATCGAATTCCAATGCGGCCCGTCCATCATCCAGAAACTCTCGACCTGTTGATGGGCCGACAGCAAAGCGATGCCCTGTGCTTTGAGATCCATTCTCTTTCGTGGGCACGCATGTATCGGGAGAATCCAGATCGGACGAGTAGTATAAACTTCCATATTGGACGAATGATGTGGACATCCAGGCCCTTTGATACTTGGAGATTGACTTTGCGACTTCCAATCTCTCCCTGATGTCTAAACTGGGCCAGATCTTCTTAAGTTGGACGCCTGTAACCATCTCCATTTAGATGTATTCCGCGCCCACGGGATTCTTGTTTGCTTTGGAGCTCCAATCTAGCACTCTGGGTACCGGGGTCCCTAGATGATTTCGGACAAAATCCATGGTGGCCACTTCACTGGCGGTGGTATAATGAGCCCGCCCCGCGCTAGGGGTGGGAATCTTCTCCACCACTTGCGTATCATCTTGCATGGTGAACAGAAACGCCTTGTTGAACATCCCGTCGGGGAACTCTTCGACCCGGGCGCATTCGGTGAGCGTCGAGCCAACGGACTCGGCCGCACGCTTGGCCAATTCATTCATGTTGAAATGGACATCTCGGATAGCCATCTCATGAGCTTCATTCGAAATAAATCGGCCTCTCGTTTACCGGAAAAACTCGGGGTTAGTGTTCCAATCTGTGTGGAGTGGCCGGCTTCGGCTTGCTTTTGTACTCGAAGAACCGTTAGAAGGCCAAGGCATCCCTTGCCGAGTTAAACGAGACGTGAATTTGCGAATCATAAAATCAGCATCATAGATTTGAGTACTATGATCTGACTATATTGGAAATAGCAAGATGCTTGGTGGGATGAACAAATGAAGCAGGGAGTTGGAAATGATTGTTGTTGTTCAGGGTGTTGCTGTACAAGACGTGTTGGGGAAACATTACATAACACGTAGTCACGAGGTTGTAGTTAGTCATCATTTAGTAAGCCAGCTAGTTATTTGCCTTGGTGCTTGGCTCAGTCACATGGCCGTGGGTGGCTTTCAAGTCAATCTCTCCTCACCAACGCTGAGAAGAACAAATGTCGATTGACAGGTGTTGGTTAGATTCGTGACAACATACAGAGTGCACAACAGCCAAGTCAGCTCGGTTTCAGGTGGCGGAGTGTCGGTCGGGCGCGGGGAGGGAAAGGGGGTTATGCAGGACTGCACTGCTGCTTACTAGGTATTCTTATGTAGGTATAGCGTGCTTATGTAGAAAATGTGGACCTTCCTGGCCAGATTGACTACTGTGTATAACTTGGTGAAAGAGCCTATACCCACTGGAACTTGAAATTCAACAGTCACAGTAAGCAGTGGGCTCGAAATTTCAGACTTAGAAGAATATCTCCTTGTATTGTGACAGTCACTAACTGTAGCTGGCAAAACGGGTAGATGAATATTTACCCTGCCTAGCCAGCTAAAGTAGTGTGCAGCTTTTTACGAGTTACTGTGTGACTAAAGGTCCAAACATCAAAACCATGGCCTCGATTACTAGATATACGTATAAAGAGCATGTTCCTAGTTGAGGCTCCTCAACTTGCAAAATATACCATCTGGCAATGGTGGTTTTCCAGCAATATCTAAGGTATTTTACTGGGTTGCATTTGGTTGGCCAGGGAGGGTAGAAGCGGAGCATAGCCCTAAGAACAACCACAAAACCACGTAACTATCATCAAACAGGTGAGGAGCTATTCATCTTCCAACTAATTCCCATCCTCCTTCTTCTTCAACCCATCTAAGATTCCATCCAACGCCTTCCCGCCTGCCACCTTGGGCACCATGGGTAACCTCCCCTGCACCACCACCTCCAACAGCGCCACACCCTTCTCCCCCAGCAACCAGTCCATCCCATCCCTCAACTCCTGACGACACTCACAACGTCTCGCCTTTGCCCCCATACTCTCCGCCAGCCGCACGAAATCCGGATTGCGATGATCGGCCAGGAAGATGCGACCATCATGCGCCGCTTGCTGCACCTCCTGCACCATTCCCTGCTCCTCATTCCGAAGCAGCAACACCTTCACCTCCACCCCATGCTGCACCGCCGTCAGGATCCCCTGCGGGGTCATACAAAAGGACGCATCCCCGTCCACGTCGACCACCGTACACTCCGGCCGCGCCAGCTTCACCCCAACGGCAGCTGGCAAGCCGAATCCCATCGTGCCGAGACCCCCCGAACCGATCACCGCTCGGGGCACGCGAGAACGAAAGTATCGCGCCGTCCACATCTGATGCTGCCCGACTCCGGTCGTGAGCAGGATCTCCTCCTTCCGGTGGCGGGTGCATGCTTCCAACTGCATAATCAGCTCCTGCGGCAGCAGCCCCTGCTTCTTCCCAGGCGTAAGAGGCTGATACTCCAGCGGAAAACGCTGCTTCCAGTCCTGCACCGTGGCTAACCACTTACTTCTCACCTCTGCCTCCACCGGCGTAACCTTCTCCAGGAGTGAAGGCAACGTCGTCCTCAAATCTCCCACCACAGAGACAGTAGGACGCACAACCTTGCCGATCTGCTCGGGACAGATATCAAAATGCACGATCCCGCCCGTTCCCTTGGTTGCGGCGTCCCGCGCAGCAGGCGCAAACCCGTCGGCGTTCCCGACGGCCCGCTCGTCGAGGCGCGCCCCAAGCACGAGGACCAGATCGGCGTTCTGCACCGCTAGGTCGGCGGGTACGGTGCCGTACGTGCCCAGCATGCCTAGTGCTAGGGGCTGGAGTTCGTCGAAGGCGCCTAGGCCTAGGAAGGTGGTCGTCACGGGCATGGCAATGCTATCTATGAGTTGGTTGAGCAGCTCCAGTCCACGATGGGAGCCAAGGAGCCCGTGGCCTGCGATAACGACCGGCTTGCTGGCCTTGTTAATCAAGTTTGCGACTTTGTCTAGAGTTCCTTCTTCTGGCTGTTCAAGAACGGAGGAAGAGCACTTGTCATCGGTCCTGTCGCCATTCTGCACCTGCTCGGGACGGAACCGTGCACCAGATACATCCTTAGGAATAGCCAACAATACGGGCCCCGGTCTTCCGCTGGTGGCTTCCTCGAACGCTCGGGCAAGATACTCCGGTAGCTCTTCAGGTCTCCGCGGCATCCCGCACCACTTCGTGCAGATCTTTCCCAATCCCAGGCTATCGATTTCCTGGAAGGCATCCGTGCCCTGCACGACGGTCGGCACCTGCCCGCAGATGGCAATCAGGGGCACCCCGTCGAGGAGCGCGTCCAGGAGCGGGGTGGCCAGGTTGGAGGTCCCCGGCCCGGAGGTCACCATCACCACGCCTGGCTTTCCCGAGGCGCGGGCGTACCCCTCGGCCATATGACCGGCGCCTTGCTCATGGTGGGCTAGTATAAAGCTGAAGGGGGGATTGGAGTGCAGGCGGTCGAAGATGTCCATGGCCGCACCACCGGTGATGCCAACTGCGTTGTTTATCGGTACGTCATCCCTCCGTTTGAAATACCACCTGAACGGGGAATGAATAGTACTTACATGCGTGTTTGACCCCACGGCGGGCGAGTTCTTCGCAGATATACTCACCGCCAGTTAGCTGAGTTTCTTCGTTGCGAGTCATAATGCGAGGCTCCAATGCTGGTCCCGGTTGCATGGGGCTTCGTATAGACCAGCGAGCCTGCTACCATCTTTATATCCGCAGGCTCGATGGGTGAGAATGTGTCGTTCGGCGAATATTCTCGGCAGTCGTGTGTTCGTTGACACAAGATGAATGACGGCATGAAGAATTTACTCGGCTCGGGCATTAAGGTTGTCGGTCCCCGCCACTGCCTACGTAGCCCCTTTACTACTTCCTGGCTTGGAAGAGCCGAGAGGCGTTACATCAGAAGCATGGTGAGTCTGGGCGGATGGGTCTACAGAATCCTGGCTTCAGCCTGCCAAAGTCAAAGAAAACAAGTATCTCTAATGAGGTAAGTTCTACTAGGCAGGTCAACTCGCCACCCAGGATCCACTGACAAGTATAAAGGACCGTCGACGATAAAGATATGCAAAAGTAGGGTGACATTGCATCGGTCATGAGCGAGATCTCTTGAAAATGACCATCAGCTGCTGAAGATCTAGTCCGACACGGTCGAGTCGCTGGATCCGATCTATTGCGGGGCTGGATCGAGGAATTTCTCTAGCTGCAGCAACCCCCAAAACCACACAACCGATACCCACTCGAGGATCATCATACGTAGATAGGAATGCGACTTCGGAATTAGGAGATCCGTGGGGTCATTCCAGGGAACGGAGAGTCCCGATGCGGAGCGGCATGCATTTCCTGGTGGTACAGCGGAACCTGCAGATCACCCACCCCGGTAGCCCTAATCGTCATCCAGCACAAGCACCAACTCACCCTATTTATCATACACACATGCTAAGGGGTGGTGTATATCATCTGCCATATTCCAACTCTCACATCTACCATCACACAACACTTCTATTCCAAACATCCACATCACCCTCCCATACTCACCACCATGGCCAACATCAACACCCTGTACCAATACAGCACCATCAGCGCCCTCCTCTCCGGCATCTGCACCGAGGGCCTCGACGCCTCCACCCTCCTCAAACGAGGCACATACGGCATAGGCACCTTCTCCGAGCTGGACGGGGAGATTATTGTCATGGACTCACGCGCCTACCACTTCCCCTCCACCACAACTACCACCGTGCGCCGCCTAGACCCCACCGACACCATCCCCTTCGCCATGCTCACCACCTTCCAACCGACGCACACCCTTCCACTCCCAACAACCACCACCTCGGAGAAGATCACCCTCAAAACCCTCTCCGCCCTGCTCACTCCGCTCCTCGACACCAACAAAAACACCTTCCTCTCCCTCCGCCTGACCACGACCTTCGCCTCGCTCACCACCCGCATCATCCCCCGGCGCAGCTCCCCGCAAGAAACCCTCGCCGACTGCGCCGGACGACAAAAAGTGACCAGCCAAGGCCGCTCGAGAGGGACACTGTTCGGCTTCTGGTCCCCCGCGTATACGGTGGGGATCGGGGTGCCCGGATTCCATCTGCATTTCTTGTCCGAGGACGGGGAGAATGGCGGACATGTGTTGGATTTCGAGGTCGCGGTGAACCACGATGAGGATAGCGAGGGGGAGGGGGAGGGGAGGGGGTTGGAGGTCGCCGTTCTGCGGGAGGTGAGGTTGGAGTTGCCGGATACTAGGGAGTTCGGGGAGGTGGAGGTTGGGGCGCCGAGTGCGGAGATGGTACGGGGGGCGGAGGGGGGTTAGCTGGTTTTTCCTTGCGGGAAGCGGAAAGGGACTTACAGTTGGAGAAGGGGGGTTGGATGAGTTGCGTGGGGAGTAGAGACTGGCTGTGCTTGTTTGGGGTTGTGGGAAGTGGAGGTAATAGTGACCGGAATTTACAGTAAGGTGTGTTGACTGAGGCTGCGAAAAAAATATTTTGAGATCCGACGCAACGTCTCCTGTTTATTTATGGTACGGGTACATATCTTGGATTTACTTGATGTTTATAACTGAGAAGATCAAAAGATCAAAAGTAAGTGCATCATCCGTGAATCGAACACGGGCCTCATCGATGGCAACGATGAATTCTACCACTAGACCAATGATGCTGGTTGTTATTCTTGGCATCTTTCTGTAATCTATGACCGTGTGGATATGCTTGTCCTCCCTCCATGCTCACGTTCGCGTCGCTTGTATGCTTCTATCACAGCAAGAATTGTCTCACTTCTATTATTCTCCCCCAAGAGGTCTCTTTGCTTGTATAATGCATGGCTTATGTAGACTGACTTAGTTATTTGCACGTTTATATGCATGAGTTCGATTGGTAGATTTTATAATGTAGTGCCTGAGCGCAAAATATAAACCTTTACGTTGGTCTCATGGACCACCCTTGGCCATCAGCTGCTTGCATCCCACCATGTAGCAACTGAAGACACCAACACACATGCATATTCAAATTGACCTCACCCAATCCTGCGCTCCTTGAACCTACTCATGCACAAGACCCCGAAGACACGAAATCCACAAGTGATGCAATGCGGTAGCCTCCCCTATCTCCGCGAGCACCATCCAAACCATGTAAACAGGCCATCTACACGACGAATCGGCCCGCAACTGCGTTCCGTCATCCATTCATCCCGGTCATCTCCCGAGACTCCCCGACGATGGCAATCTCGATGGCGGCCATGGAGTGTCGATCTCACAGCGAGCGGAGTGGATCGCTCGCCCCGCTGATCGGCGAGTGTCTACCCATGCAGCGCTGCTCTCTTCTTGCTGCAGATACCCTTGCGGTATTTCCTTGGGCTCATGCACAGCTGCAAGCTAGCTATGAAATGCTCAACATCTCTTTTATGACCTCGTCAAGTCTCTTTTCTATAGTCGCCACATGGCATTCCGGACTGTAGATAGAACGGACCCACCGGTACCAAAGCCCGATACCGCCCGCCGGGTGTGACGATCCCTGCCCTAATTAGCCTCTCTGCCAAAAGCCGGTCGACAGCACATAACCTTGGAACAGCATGTCTCAAAGGGGTTGTGCTTTGCCTTGAAGGAACTATGGTTTGGTCTAGCTGTGAGTCGTGGGGACCGTGTTTCGCAATCGTGGATCAGCCGGAATTAGTGCTTGTGGATGGTCTGAAGCGCAGATTCCCTGCGTTCTTCTGCTACGATTCCCCAGTGGATCCACTAATAGGCTCCCACAGAGTTAATTCGAGAGCTAACCTCGTGGTTCCTGGTTATTGAAAGCTTCCGGAGTGGATCGGAAGTCCGGCAGGTAGATCTGACCTGCACAGCTCCAGCGGAAAGCGCGTCATGCGCGTGGTGATTACAATCTCCTGCCATCCCCTGTTTATAAATCCCCGACTCGAGGCTTGGATGTCCTAGTCAATTTGATTCGCTGAACTGTGAGCCACATAAAATTGCCAGATCGAGAACGCCAGCAGGGTAATGCGAACGCCAAGCTAGAAACCGAACGCCGAGTTAAGACCCAATTCCCCCGCGAGTCATGGGAAAGATATGTACAGTACCCACTGCCACTGATGCACCCACCATTAAGCACGAGGACTATACGCCAATGCAGCCCCGGTCCACCTCGCCCACCCCACCGCCCGTCCTCCGAATGAACCTGGTCACCAGTTCCCTGATCCGCGGTCCGCGGGGGATGTAGTGCGACCCCTGGAAGTACTCCACCTGCGCGTTGGCGCACCGCCCGACCAGCTTCAGCGACTGCCGCTCCGAGACCCAGGTGTCGAGGGCGGCGATGAAGTGCAGCACGGGTGTCTGGATCCGCCGCGCGTAGATCCACTCGTACGTGCGGTGCTCGAACATGAAGGCCGAGAAGGCGATGCAGAAGTGCATGGGTGGGTGGTTAACCTAATCTCCGTTAGAGCTAGATGCCAGATAGCCAGGAAGAGGAGGCGAGCGCACTTGGAAGTAAGGGTTCTTCCTGTTCTGCTCCAGCAAGGCAGTGAGGATGACGGACCACGCGGCCCCGGCGGAGAAGCCGATGACGCCGACGAACGGCCCGTGTTCCGTCAGGACATTCGCCAGCCGCTTCCAGGTGTGCTCGAGGCCCTTGAGCTCGGAGGTCTCGGGGTCGCCGTAGCCCCAGAGCCAGCTGTCGGGCAGTCGGTTGGGCTTCATGTAGGTTTCGTCGCAGGCGTCGATCGAGGAGGCAGGGATCGGGCCGTCCAGATAGAAGAACTCCACGCCCCCGGGATAGAGGCTCTCATGCTGCATGGAGGTGGCGGAGAGGGCTCGCGCGATGGGCTCGTGGAGATACCGCATCTTGCTCTGGAAGGTGTGGGCGGATTGTCCTGTGCCTGCTGTTGCTCAGTTCACGTCCACGAACTTGCACGATTCCGAGTAGATGAGAGACTCACCGTGAAGCATCAAGATCTTCGCTTTGCGCGGCGTCTGCAAAGGTGTGTCGAGATACATATTGACAGCGCCAGACTCGCAACAAGCACTGTCTCAAGCGGGGGAAATCGAATGCTGGATATCCCACAGACCACCTATTTGAAGAACGAGTCGGCTATATATGCATTTCCTCGCAGCTGAGCAGCCAAAGATCCATCCCTCTTGGTTTTTAGGTTTGCCCATGACGATCGTCCCTGAAAATCGCATGTGGAAGAGCTCCTCGATTGGGCATCATGTGTTGTCCCACCACCCAAGGAATTATCGATACAGGTTTCATCCCTTAGTGCCATATCAGAATCTTGCCACTCGCCCTGTTATTTGATGCGATTGGTCGCAAGGTATGAGGGCACCTCAGCGGGCGATTGGTCTCCCACGAGTCGCGGAGGAACCCCCTGAGGGTACGATCGAATCCTGCTCCCCGTATATACCAAGCCCAATCAGAGATTCAGGAATCCAGTGTGTAAAAGCAATCGAGGCGAGTTCTCGATCGGTCCCATCCCGGGAATCAGAGCACGTCATGTCAAACTCTCTAGCCTCCGATCGTAATCTTCGCGACGGCACAGCGAGTAGAACCATGGTCGGAGGTCGGCATCACAGCCACCATCTTGATAGGCTTGATCCGCTAGCCCCTGGACCTTGGCCCAGCAGGTGAGCCCACGTGGAGGTAGTGGTTGTTCACTACGTGGATGAGAGCACGAACTGTAACAGGTAGTCAGTGGTGCGCCCCGCCCATGGAAATGAAATTCCAGTTTTGATATCACCCCACTCACAATTGACTATTCTGTGACTATCAGAATTAGTGCCTGCACCATCACCCCAGTACCTGGTCTGTGTTGTGCCCTCCTGCATAGGCTATAGGAAGCTTTTTCGTCGAAGAATTTCTCGACGCTTGTGGCTGCAGGCGGGATCGACCCCGATCGGCACGGATCGCCGCAGCGGAACCCTAAGCTACTGGTTCCAACTATGGGTGTAGTGGGACGCATGGCAGCGATACGAGTCAGTTCCAACCAAACAAAGCTTTGTATTTTATGGGGTCGATGATTGTGGAATGGAGAGGGGGACATCCAGGAACCGGTAGTATGGATGTGCGGATTATTGGCAATTATGGTGTTGTCGACTGACCTGATGGAGCCGGGTTGTGCTCGGTAGGGGATTTAAAACCTGAGCAATGGACTCAATTGACGCTCTACTTTTCATTTCCTCTCGGTAGTTCATATTCGCGAAAACTCATCGAAACTCTCGGTACTTGCCTCATCATGGCGGGAATTCCCTTGGCAGAGGCTGCAGACGATTCACAACATCCGCCCGACAGACACTTGTTTGGCTTGCTTGAACAGACCGCGCAGCGTTTCCCGAACCATGACGCCGTGGTAGCTCTACGGCAGAGCGAGGAGCAGGGCCCTCCAGGCACTGAATCACCGCAGCCCCTGCGTTGGACATTCTCAGAGCTTCATGCCCGGAGTGTACGCCTGGCGGCTTCCCTGGCGCAGGCGGGAATAGGCAAGAACAGTCGCATTGCAGCTTTCCTCCTCAATGAAGCTGAATGGGCCGTTCTGTTCTGGGCTGCCGCTCGTCTGGGCTGTCAATTCGCTCCATTGGATCCTCGGATGCTCGGGCAGCGCGCAGATGCCCTTCATCTGTTGCGGAAGTTGGAACCTGCCGCAGTCTTCGTCTCGGCATCGTCCATGACCCAGCATCTGGATGCGGCCCTAGAAGAGGGAGGTTTCCAACCTATCTTGAAGGGTATCACCCGGGCGACAGACGAGCAAAACGTTCCTGCAAGCTGGACAACATTGCCGAAGCTAATGGCCAACGCACCAAACGAGTCAATACTTCCTCCGCCACCAACGGACACAGATGACACCATTCTGATCCTCTTCACAAGTGGAACAACATCCCTCCCCAAAGGATGTCCGCATACCACGCTCTCCATTGCTACACCGGGCCTCATGGTGGTGAACACCCTGAACATCGAGCCCAGCGACCACCTCTGCGGGCATTTGCCCAGCTTCCACATTTTCGCGATCGTGATGACACTGGGAACCTGGTTCAGCGGGGCAACAGTCGTCTACCCCAGTCCGACCTTCGATCCCGCTGCGTCCTTGGAAGCCATTCGACTCGGCGCAAAGGTCCATACAGCCTGCGTTCCGTCTATGGTACAGGCCATCGCTGCTCAGCTCACGCCAGAGAGCGGCCCATTAGAAACTCTATACCAGATTGTCCTCGGGGGTGCGTCGCTGTCGCCCAGTATCGTCGAGCTCTGTCTGTCCCTTGGTGCAGATCGAGTTATCGCGGGATATGGAACCACAGAGGGTGTAGCCACGCTATTGAACTTCTACGAGGCTGCATCTCACAAGCGAATCCAGGGAGAGGTATGTCTAGGGCCTCCACGAGCGGGTACCAGAGTCCGAATCTGTGCGCCGGAGAGTCGGGTTCCCATCCGTCGAGGCCAGCTCGGTGAGTTGCACCAGGGCGGTTATCCGATCTTCGGAGGATATCTCGATGCAAGTGCGGTGGAAAACAGTACGTGTTACCAGGAAGATGGCGTGAACTGGTCTGCGACCGGTGATCAGGGGTATATGGACCAGGATGGCAATGTGTACCTGCTGGGCAGGTACAAGGATCTCATCATCCGCGGTGGTGAGAACATCTCGCCTGTCAAGATCGAGCAGTGCTTGACCAGGATTGCGGGCGTTCGAGTACGTATTCTGCCTCTTGAACTGAAACTTCACGCTGAACTAGTTTGTAGGAAGCCTATGTCGTGGGTATCCCTGATCCTGTGGCGGGCGAGGTCCCAATGGCAGTCATTCGTCGAGACAAGTCCGTCGATGTGTCCCCAAGCTCGCTGCAAGCCAAGGTGCAAGAGGAGCTGGGGCGCTCGTTTTCTCCCACCAAGATCATCGAACTGGAGGATGATCTGAAGCAGGATCGCTATCCCACCACTACGACAGGCAAGGTCTTGAAACCCAATCTAAAGACCCTGGTAATTGAGTATCTGGAGCAGCAAGCCTCAGTTGTTTCAGAATCCGGCGACTATGTGGCCCAAATTGCTGCCATCTGGGCGGCTATTACCGGAATGAAGGCAGAGCAGCTCGACCTCGACGCTCCCATCCGCACCTTCGCCGACAGCATGATGATGATCCAATACCTGCATACTGCCACAAAGCGGCTTGGGCGGGTCACCCGGAAAGATCTCATCGAGCACGACACAATCCGGAAGCAAGCGCATCTCATCGCCGATCGTAGCATAGCCAGCATGAAGACACCAGTCGTTAACGTTCATGCTTCCACGGTCGGCGCTCAGCATACCTACCTTGACCCAGCACGAGTTCAGCAAGCCGGCGAGTCGACGCTTCGTCCGCTCAGATTCGGCTGGGACGATGTTGAAGAGACAATGCACGTCACCGACACTCAGACCTGGTTTCTGAAAGATACACTGAGTCCCAGTGCGTTCAAGATCCGCACCTCCTGGATTGCCGCTCCAGGTCTGAGCGCTGAGTATCTCGAGGCGATCCTTCACCTGTGGCTGCATCGACATCCACTTCTCCGCAGCACGGTCGCACAATACGACCAGGACCGAATGGTATGGATGATCATGCGCCCTACCTCACGATGGATGAAGCTGCACATCGCCCACAGCCACGAGGTAGACCACATTTCCTGCTTAACCGGATACAAAGCCGACAACCCTTGGGAGGGATGTGTCGCGTTGCCCGGCCCGTTCCTGAAGGCCACCATCTTCAAAGACCGAGCATCTTCACGCGCGGGAGTGGTTATGCACTGTCACCATGGCATCTACGATGCAGTGACGATCTTCCGGTGGCTGCAGGACTTCAAGGACCTTTTGGCCAACAATGGTCTCCCGCGCATGGATTTCCGCCATTACGGCAGGTTCATCAGCGACTACCAAAAGTACATCTACAGCCAAGCCGCAGAAAACGCCGTGGACTTCCACGTCAAGCGCCTGAAAGGAGTCTCGGCTGCGCAAGACGTTCCCTGGCCCCGACTGTCGACCTGGAACGAGGTCCGGGCCCAAGGCCAGGACCCATTCATCAGCGGCTCGACCAAGAGATACATCCACCTGCCCGGACTCGCCGAGATGCGGCGCGCGTCGAACGTCCCCGTCCCTGTGATCGGCAAAGCCGCATGCGTGTTACTCAACGCGCACCGGACCGGCGTGTCTGAAGCGGTGTTCAACGTCGCCGCGTCGGGGCGTTTCTGGCCTGGCGCAGAGAGCGACGACTCTCTGGTCCAGCATCACCACCCCAACCCCTTGGAGATCGACGGTCCCATGATCGGGTTCTTCGTCGAGCGCGTCACGGTACAACCCACTGAAACCGTCCGGTCGCTGTTGACCCGCCTGGCGGAGGACCAGGACGTCCAAAGCCTGTACACCCATGCCCCCTTCAGCCGGGTGTTGAGCCGACTGCGCGAGCTGGACGCGGCTGCCGGCACGGACGACGCCACTTTCATCGAGCAGGCGGCCTTCACACAGGTCTTCAACTGGCGGCTGGAGCAATATTCCGAGCAAGAGACCGATCCAATCCGCATGGTCGATTTCCGTGGGGGTTATGATCTCGGCCTTATCTGGCTGCCGACCCTCATGCCGAATGACATCCTGGAGCTGGAGGTGATCATGAACACGCTGACGTTTGGTGGGGAGGAGACGGTGGGCTTGATGGAGGAGTATCTTTCCGTGATGGCGTGGTTGTGCGAGGCTGGGAATTTGGATAAGCTCGTGTCTGGGTGTCGTTATGAGGGAGGTGTGTGTTGGTGATGATAAAGGTGGTAGGATTGGTTGTGAGCGGGCGCTGAGGAATGGAGAGGAGTTCTAAGGTGTTTGTTTAGGTTTGTTTGTTGGCCTGGAGGTCATGTGAGAGCTGGCTAGGGATTCATGGCGCCTTAGCAGGAATTGGCACTGTTTGTTGAGAGTTGGCTTTGCGTGTCTAGGAGTAATACATCAAGCACCATCGCCTTAAGTCAGGTACTAGTAAAATGCTGTCTTGTCGGAGTGGTTGTTTGACTTTAGATCTACGCGTCATGCTGCCACATCTAAAGCTGAAAAGAAAATTATTATCCGATGAAACCATTATCGCAATAGTATGAAACGATACCATAATGGCAGTCGAAAGCTAAGCCTCTACACAAGAGTCAGTGGTGTCAGAGCAAAGCAAATAGTGAACACATCAACCGGTAAGACGAGCAACTATTCCCTCGCCTCGTTCGCTTGCGAATTCGAGTACTCGAGCCAGGCTTCAGTGTTCCGAATGTAATCCATAACCTTGGATCGAAGAGTTTCTACTCCCTCTGGGATTTGGGCCAACAAACTCCTTGCGCTTTCGAGCTCTTGAACGGTGAAATCGTGCTCAGCCTGAATATCTCGATCCCAGTCGTACGGCCATCGAAGCCTCTCCAGCCCAGTATTCGATTGGAAAGTCTGACCGGGGCACAGCCGCTCTGCATCCGAGCGTGCTGCCTCGAGCGCTTTCTGGTAGATGGCCAGTTTCTGTTTCGCAAGATGTTGTTCCTTATTCCACTGCGCGACATCAATGCCCAGGACATGCTGATTTCCAGACCCACCCGACCACTCTTGCTCCGCCTCCGCCAATTCCATCTTCTTCTGCTCGACCTCTTCGTGCAAGAACTGTACCTCCCACAGCGGACGACCCTGCGGCTGTAGGCACACGCTCCCCGGACACATTCTGTTAGCGTTCTGTTCAGCCATCGCCAAGAACGCCTCGCCGCGCCGGTACTGCCCTTCCGCGAGCAACATGCGCCAGCGCGCATCCCACTCATCTTCTTGGGTTCGAGCTAATCGCAGCTTCTCTTCCGCCTCCGCGAGGAAGCGATAGCGGTCATCGATGGAACTCTTGTAGTGCTGCAGCCCGTCAAGCGGTTCAGTCGCAAAGCTTTCCACTACAAAGGCAGCGATTGCCCTCACGAGGTCGACCTCAAACGCATTCCCATCGAAAGCATCCGGCCATCCGTTCTTCTGGTACAAGCCACGCACCTGTGCTTCTTCCAACGCCGACCACTCATCCCAACCATCCCCTCCGCTGGGAACTTCATCGAGTGCATAATACCACTGCATAATATCCCGAAGCACATCCCCGACCGGGCGATGAGGAATATGCTCGAAGCTGTTTCGGTTCGCCGACGTGGGTTCCCGCTCCTCAACCTCTTGTAGCGCCAAGTCGGTCGTTGACCAGCCCTCCTGATCGATGATCCAGATGAAGTGACGGTGTGCGTCGTAGACAATCACACTTCCGTGATTTCCAAGTTGGGTGAGCGGTGTGACCCACGGGCGCATGTACGGTCCGTCTTCGTCCTCGAAAAATGGATCACTGGGCGACCCGTAGAAGGGATCCCGCCCTTGTTCCACCTGATCGACGTCGCGGAAGTCGGTGAATTCACCGCCATGCAAGAAGCCACGGTTGCCAGCGGCTTCCGTGTCGACATATGGCAGAATGCTGTAGAGATATTGAACGGCGGGGTCGATCTGCAACTCTTCAAACTCAGGTTCGAGTGCTGTGAGGTTGTGTGGTCCTGTATGGACGCTAGCTGGATCGAGGTATCGCATTTCGACGAGAATTTGATAGATTTCTGACATCAGATCTGCGACTTCGTGGAGCTGGGCTTTTTGTTGGTGTGAGATGGGGTCGGTGGTGGATGGGGCAGATGGTATGGAAAGAGGCTGATACCACTGCCATAGTGGCAGGGCCACCAACATGACTATTAGAGTGACAGTCTCGACGAGCATAGCGATGAATTCTGATGGTGGTTTGGAAAGAAAGAGAGAAACTGTTGCCGTCAGGGGATCCTGCGAGTCAAATATAAGCTCTGCCTAGTGTGGGCTGAGCCGCACAAAGCCGGTGGTGCTTTTTTCAGTTGCACGGTGCGACCATGCGAAACTGCCGTGTGACAAAACGAGTGGACTGATCAATCAAGTCTGCGTGATCCAAATTTAAGGGAGATGGAAATGGACGAGCGCTGTAGTTCTTTCATCATGGAGGGGAAGAGGAAAGGCTCTGGAGGATGACTGATGGATGGTCGAGACAGGAACAGGAGTGAGAAATGATGATAAGGGAGGGATAAGCGATAAGCAACTAGAAAGGGTCTAGAATCTCAAATTAGGCGGCAAACGGTGGGCCTAGACAGGCGGTGAGGTGAGCGAGGCGGTGGGCCTGTTTTCTGCCGGTTAATTCCACATTCTGCCATTCGGCTGTCGATCTACGCTCGCTCCAAGTTAACCAAGTCAACCATCTCCCCCCACGAACATTACCCTCCACCTAACAGAGAAGAAGGTCCACCATTTTTTCATTTGAATCTGAATCTCAATGGAAACCAGAGCGAACATTGCCTGCGACCAGTGCCATGGTCACAAGCTCAAATGCACCCCCCTCTCGCAGGGATGTGTTCGTTGCACTCGTATACTCCCCCGCCCGGTACACGCCGCCGGCCTCCCACTGAGACGCCAGCAGGACTTGCCATAAGATGCACCTTCACTCGACTACCCAAGAAGCGTGGCAGGAAATCAACCCGCTCACGACCATCTCCTGCATTGATGAGGCATGCTCCTGATTACCCCGTCTTGGACTGCTTGAACGGCCTCTCAGTTCTCAGTCGCGAGAAAGAGGAGACGGAGTAAGTCTCGCTCATTTGACATCGGCACCGACGACTCTTCTAATACCCAGGTCTAGATCCACCACCATCCGACCTACACGATACGAAGCATCGCGGCTGCTGGAACATTCTTACGAGTCTCCAAATCAGGAGTTTCACACACGTCTTATCCGAAGAAGCAGATTACTTGACCTGGAAAGCCCGCGATCAACTTCGCCAACTCTGCTGCTGTCAATTCTGTGTATGTACCCGAGTCCCTTAATCAGTGTTGGCAATCGGCACTCCATCTGACACGTCTCAGGTGTTTCATGTTTCATGCCGACGGCAAAGAAGCGAGCAGATTCGACACGACGGATGGCACAAGGAAGATACTTTTTCGACCAACTGAACCGCCACTTTTATCCACGCACATTTCCTGGCACCAACCATGTTTTTGACGATGCGCTGACTGCGTTCATGCTGACTACCATTGCTCCTAGTGAAAAATCGCTCGAATCGGGTCTTCAGTATTGGCTGGTATTTTTGAATTTCGTCGTGCAGAAGCTAGATCTACACAAGGATGACCAGGGTATGGATGAGGATGATAGGGAAGAAAGAAGAAGGTATGCATTCCACATCATATCAGCTGATTAGTGCTGACAGTATAGAGGCTGTGGTGGGCCACCTATATCATCGATCGGCATGCCGCTTTATCGTTCAATGGGCGCCCACGTCTCACTGATCAAGAATGCTCGTCGTTGCCCACACCGTGCCCAGATGCGATCTGGGACTATCCGGCACCGTTGCCTCGATCGGAGAACCGCCCCCCTCAGAGTATGGTATGGAGATATCAAGTCCATAGTCTAGATATGCTTGGGACGTTCTTGCCCCTATCGAGGTATTCAGCAACGATCTTAGCAAGCGCAGCGTTACAGCAGCAATTGCTGATTGTTCACAGAATCTTAGGCGACATTCTTGAGTATCGCTTCCTCGACGATCATCCAACATTCAACACCAATAGAGCTCTGCTGGAGACGAGCCGCACAACCGTAATACAGAACTTGCAGCTGTGGTTTGATTCCTTTGAATCGCTAGTTAAACCTGACTTCTGTCGAATTGCAGAGCCAGAGTGCGAGCTGCTGCCGGGAGGTAGTAACCCAGCTGTCGCATATTACGGCTTGCACATGTACCACTGCATGTTTGTGCTGCTCCACGGTCGCATGGATGTGGTTCGCATGTATCATGATCTTGAATGGCAGGCATCTCCCGACTTCCTTAAAGCTGGCGAACACGCTGTCGCGTGCGCAAACGTACGTCCCATCCTTGGCAGATTAACATGTCCCCATCACCGCCGTCCAAACTGATTGGCCACTTAGGTTGCACGTCACATCCTCCGGATTGATCCTCGACTAAGCTTTATGTATCGCTACTTCGGCACATACTTCCTACAATCCTCCTTCATCTTCCTGATCCTGGCCCAGAAACTAGGCCAACAATCTGACAGCCTGATTTTGCGCAATTGCGCGATCAATCTCCAGGTTTTGGACAAATTTGTGCTAGCCACAAACATGGATTACCAGCGAACGTTTGCTGAACTGCTTCGCAAAGCTCTTAGCCACAACATGGAACGATCTTCCCAGGATCAAGGTCATACTTACGATGACCGTACTTCGCCACTTGAAGAAGTAGAAAGCCATCTAGATCCAGAAATGCTTCGGTATCGCTGGACTCCGGGCTTTACGGGGCTATGGGCACATACAAAGCCTTGAACAGACAACGACTTGGGACAACTCGATTGCTCTACTTTGAGGGCGCTAAGATAGCCCGTTGTCTAAACTTCAGTGTGGGAAACGTTTCACTTGGACCGTGTACATTGATTTAAACGACCCACATCCAAAGTTTGCCGCTTTCTGGGAACCAGTCCTTCATGACACTATTCTGATGCGCCCGTCTAGAATATACCGTCCTTGTTTAGAAAAGATGTCCTCCACCACTCAGGATGTTGGCAATTTGCCTAGCCTCCTGCGGGTATTTATCGACGAGGCTTAATCGCGACTTTCTGTCCACCCAGACCTCGTCTAGTGCCATGTCAACTGTGATTGCAGTTCGGTCCGGCTGGTACACGATCGCCAAACCTGGTTCATAGTTGGCTGACCGCGAGCCAGTGATAAAATTGACCCAGTCAGTCTGAACACGATCGACTAGGCTGGCATTAGGTACTGTGCCGGGCGATAGCAACTTATCCGCTTTACGCAATGCTTCGTCGAAGCAGTCGTAGATATAGATGAGATCTACACAGTGGTGGGCTTTGCCATGATTCAATCCTGGAAACGGATTGCCGACCGCCATGCGGAATGATTGTACCCGGGTTGGTCGGGGGGACGGTTCTTTACCCTGGCCGCTGTAGCCTGGATTCTCCCAATCCATCAGCTCCTCCCTGCAACATTGAACAGGATACCCGAACTGTATGTCCGATAAGAAGCGATAGACCTGTTCGTGCAGGCTATCCTTGCTCATGCCTGGACGCAGACGGTATGCTGCAAAGAAGTCATTGCAGAATTCTCCAGATAACTTGGCGGCAGCCGACCAATCGCATATCTGTTCGAAGCTCTCAAGTTGGCTGACTGATGACTGGTGGAGTGTACCCTGTGGGCTCATCAAGTCAGTTCGTTGCGTGATCGGAATCTGGATTACGACGACTGACCTCGAGATCTGCATCCCCTACCAAAACAGATATGATTTCTCTGGGGTGGCTCGCAGTACCATTTGGAGCTCTCATCGTTCCACTTTGGTCGAGGTGCACACTCCAACGTCCGTTCGGTCTTTGGGAAATGGTCAGTTCATCCATAACCAATGGAAAGACAAACCAGCCTAACGCCGCATTCGCACGCAAAATATCATCTGCTGATACATTCCGCATGAAATCCATACGCGAGGTTGTGCTTTCGTTGGTCGCGCCGAACTTCTTACAGAAAGTGGCCCATCGGGCGTTTGCATCACCCATCGTGATTGGGCCAAGCACTCCCACGGCTCCAGACTGGATGATCCCCTGCTGGCACAGCGGCTTCCGCTTGCTCAACGCCGCTTCGAGGACATGGGCATGAGATGAGCTTCCGCCTGCCGACTGGCCACCGACCGTGACTCGGTTTGCGTCACCTCCGAATGCCCTGATGTTCCGCTGCACCCACTCGAGGGCAACTCTTTGGTCCCCAAGCCCAAAGTTGCAACCCCGTTTGCCTTCTGGTTGAGCATCGATGATTTCAGTGGAAGCGGCGAATCCGAACATGTTGAGTCGGTAATTGATTGTCACGACAATGATGGGAGTGCCCATCAAGACGGACTTTCTAACAAGACGGGCAGGATCTAAGGTACCAGTCAGCCTCGATATTTGAACATGGAACCTGTCACTCTAACCCCACATAGGATCTGTCCCCGCGCCGAAACCATATGCTCCTCCATGGATGTATACGTAGACCGGCAACCCTGGACTGTCGAACTCGAAGCCGGCAGCAGCAAGAACGTTCGGACTCGGTCTCGTGATGAACAGGTTCAGGCAGTCGAACTCGGACTCTTTCACATCTTGTGGAAACTCGAGATGCGATTGATAGAAGTCACTATTGTTAGGCTCTTGCGGTTGTGGGCAGCGGGGACTGTGGGAGAATTATGGTTATTCGTGCTCTGGCACGGATTGGACAGGAGAACCACGCACCCATTGTGTGTGGCGTCAAAGGCATCATGTGGCAATCGATCACGGAGTTGAGCATGCTGCCACCTTGCTGGGACACTTCCATAAGGGATACCTCGGAACTCTTCGACTCCCGGTATGGACGATGGTTTCCCCAGAACTCGTTGCTCATAGGAGGGGATGGTATGAGTCGGGAGGGTGACGACAACGGAGACGGTCATTATGAGGAAGGCGAAAATGGCGACCAGCTTAGGCAGAAGTCTGATACTCTCAAAAGCAGGCAGAGTAGGCCGACAGTTCGGTCTCTTTCACGATTCGGCGCGGCTAATCTTTTATACCTCAGTTTTGAGCGAGCGGGCCGAGGTGGATCCCGCACGAATCACGAGAACTCGAGCCACGCGGGCCCAATGCACCCGGTGGACGCTTCTACGAGGCATGCAGCCAATCTGATAGCGCGAACTCCATGGCTGCCAAACTCTAGTCGGCCTATTTTGTCCTTGGCAATCGGCTTTTTATCAGCAGCCGGGTCTGGCTCCCTCCAGTTTTCGGACGTCTTCGTTACCCCGTGGGAAACCCCGGATTTCACAGACTCGGATCTGCTAGATGATTTTCGTTTTCGTGGACTATAAATCCTCAAAACATGCTCGGGGGCCCCCAGAATCTTTCCGTCGATCGTCCCCGTGGAATGTGCTAATACTTGCCTCCTTGCCTGTGCCCAAGAATTTCTGCGAAGATGACTCACGTTCTTGATATGCTTGGAATCCGGGGAGAATGGAGGGCAATCGCAATCAGCTTGTTCATCACGATTGCTGCTTTTCAGTTTGGATTCGACTCTTCCTACTATTCTGGTAGGTAGTCAGGACGTCTCACCTCAGAAGAGATACACCTTCACGATTCAGCATCATGGTCCCGTCTGTTGGCTGAGCTAATGATGCTGTGACAAATAGGTATCCTCGATATGGATCCCTTCATCAAAGCTTATGGACACTACGACAGCGCGACCGGTGGCTATGTCCTCAGTTCCAGCATTCAGTCACTTACCACTAGCATCATCAACGTCGGGGAGCTTGTCGGCGCTGTCTCCTCCTACCTGGTAGACGATCGCATTGGACGTCGAGGAGGGCTCTTTGTGTCTAGTGCCTTTGTTACTGCCGGTGTGATCTTCCAGGTCGCTGCTGATAACCTCGCCTTGTTGATCGTTGGAAGGCTGTTAATGGGTACGTTCTAAACCCCTAGGCAGCATTGAGCAGCATACACATACCCAGGCTGTCGCATATGGCATTTCAAAGCTAAACATTGACAGGCTACGCGGTGGGACTGATTTCGTGCCTGGTCCCCTTGTACGTTGCCGATTGTGCACCTACCCGCTTTCGTGGAGCATTGGTCTCCGTATACCAGTTTGATGTTGGGCTTGGACTGTTGTTCGGTGTGATTGTGGACTATGCTACTAAGGATCGAACAGATAGTGGTTCCTATCGGATTCCGATGGCAGTTCAGCTTGTCTTCCCAATTATTCTAGTTCCCGGCCTCATACTGTTTTGCCCCGAGTCCCCTCGCTGGCTCTTATCGAAGGGAAGGACGGAGCAAGCCCGAGCAGCCCTTCGACGACTGTACGGTGATCGGCCGGACTTTATCGAGAGCGAGATAGTATATATCACAAGTATGGTTGAGGAAGAGCAGCGAAACGATAGTTCTTGGGGAGACCTGTTCAAGTGGAAGGTAGATGGACGGAAGACCTATCTAGGATGCTCCATTCAGGGTGAGCAACGTCTCCACAAGTCTTGTTCACTACTTTTGATTCCAATTTGCTAACTCTGGGTGTTGTAGCATTTCAACAGGCCTCAGGCATCAACTTTATAACCAGCTACGGGATTGTCTTCTTTTCGCAAATTGGGATTACCAACTCTTTCCTCATTCAGATGGGCCTGTACCTTACGCCGATGCCTGCGGTCTGGCTGAATCAGTACTGTGTTGAGCGCTTCGGTCGACGGGTGATGCTGCTTGTTTCCTGCTCTTTGGTGTGTGTGGTCTTGTTCGTCGTCGGTGGGGCGGGAACGGCCACGGACAAGACCATGAGCTTAGACCAAGTCATCGTAGCAATGGTCTACATCTTCATGGTCGTGTTCAATCTTGCCCTGGGACCCGCCGTGTGGGTGGTCACGTCGGAGATCTCGACCGGCCCCAACCGCAGCAAACTCATGGCCACCTCGACTGGTACCAACTGGTTCTTTAGCTGGGTAGTCACGTTCACCTTTCCGTACTTGTTCAATGCGGATGGAGCCAATCTCAGCGCCCGGGTGGGTTTCATCTATGGTGGCCTGATGTTTGGCGCAGCATTGTGGATTTACTTTTTCTTGCCGGAGACGGCCGGGCGATCCCTGGAGGACATCCAAGTGATGTTCGAAAATGGAGTTCCAGCGCGCAAATTCAAATGTGAGTCAAATGTCTTAGCACAGACGGTCTGGTCACTAATAGTCTACCCAGCATATGAGATTCCTCAGACAACGCGCCTTGCTGTCCTAGAGGATGAGAAAGAAGTCCGGGCTACAGAAATGGAGAGTGTATGAGCAGGGAGTAAGTTTGCCTGTACGAGTATGACTTGTCAATGTCAGCTTTGAGTCTGCACAAGGGGGTGCCGGCTACACGATTTCCGACAGCCTCAGGCGGGAAAGTACTCGACACAGGTCTCCTGGACCAGCACTTGCGATACAGTTCGCCAAGCAGAAGTCAAACAAATCTCTCGTTCCGGCTTCAATAGTCTACTCGATAGTTTTTCGCGGGGCCTCGTGATTTCATGCACCCGTGCCCGTTTGCTACGAATCCACTGTTCCTGTTGGGATGCGTCCAATTCCGTGGGCTATGGCCTGTTTGTAATGTTGTGGTGTGGTGAGGGTTGAGTAATGGTAACCTCATAAGGTTTCCCCACAGATCGGAAATAGCGGGTGTGGGTGAAATATGCACCTATCGACCCTAATGCATGGGAGCCTATTTTTCCTCTCCTAGCATGATCGTGGAGAATACGACTGCACTTTTGCAACCTCGTGTGCTTGTTGCTGCCAGATCATCGAGTTCTGAGACATGGCATCCAGGGCAGTGAATTAGGGCGGACAAAGCGACCGCTTTTCTTTGCTCACGTCACCGCCTCTTTCAGCCTCGAGTCCAGGCCAGCAGTCAGGCAGGCAGGCAGGGTGTAAGACAGGTTTCATACGAGGGTCACTCAAGCGATGGGGTTATTTTTATCTGCCAAGCTGGACCCATGGAGTGCAGGCAATACGAGAATGCGGGCTTGGCCGGGACTCAGTGATTGGGTTCCCTTCCGGGGTTCAGTGCGGGTAACTTCAAGACCTGCAGGCGGTGCAGTTCATTCACTACTTCTCACTACATTTCAATACTTCAACCATACTAACTCGGTATGGACAGTCACTGAGCCACTCAGAGGTACTATTTCGGTATTAACTCTGTTGCTAAGGTCTCCCCGCATCCGCAAGGCTTCCCATGTCTGTCAAGTCATTTTCCGATCTCCCCGGGCCCTACCACACCTTAGTTGGGTTGGCTGATGGGTCTCTTTCACGGCACCCTGCAGATCTCCGCAAAGTAGTCGGATGTCTTGGATCGAGGGCTGGGTTGTGATGTTAGGCCACCGACATCCCACGGTCACGTGTATCTTTAAGAAATGGGCAACCAACCCGGGGTCGCGTTCATTGCTCCTGTACCACGAAACATGGCCAGCCGGATCCACGCGGGCATGAACTGCTGTTGTGCGAGCCGGGGGACGACTCGATCGTGGCATCGGCTGTGCCCTGCGGTGTACCATCAATAGCATCCGTGTGCTCGTATACCAACATGCTGAAGTCTGGGACACTGTTTTTAGATTACGAAGTGGTGGCTGGGGAGGGGGAAGCCTCATGCGATTAGGATTGACGGTGAAGGCTGGACAGATCTGGTTGAAGATCTGTACCAATGTTGATGATCGGGTGTTGAGATACAGGGACGACGAAAGGTATAAATTGGTCGTGTCTGCTCGTCGAGATATAGCTTCATCATCAACATCAACATCCTCACAAGCCATCAGATCCAGTCTTCACCAAAGAACTCTCTCTTTCACTCTTCCACTCTTCTACTCTTTAACATCTTCGGAAGTCCACCAACCACTCCATTCAAAATGAAGTCCTTCACCACCATCATTGCCTCCATCCTCATCGCCGCCGTCTCGGCCGCCCCTGCCCCGGTGGACATTGAGGCCCGGGTGAACAGCGTCACCGTCTCCCTCGCCAACGACCAGAGCGGAGCCAACGCCGGCGTGCCCATCCCCGGCGACGGCGTCACCCGCAGCATCCAGACCCTCTACGGCGGCACCTCGGTCGGCTCCAGCGGCAAGGTCCTGGCCTCTTCGGCCCAGCTGACCAACTTCGCGCAGTGGTCGGGCTGCAACATCGTCAACGGCGGCAGAAGCATCGCCTACCTCAACTCCCAGCGCACCTTTGCCGATCTCGATGGCAACCCGAACGCTGCGACTCCTGTTGACTTGAGCGGCGCCACCATCACTTGCTGGGCTTGAGTTATTGAATGTGAGAGTGAGAAGTGGAGCGGGGCTGGGATTGACGGGTCGAGGGGCTGGGGGGTCATCCTAGACAGATGATGGATCTTTCGGACTGCTTTGCATGACTGTCATTTTGTTTGCTTTTTGTCTGGCCAGACGGGGGAGATGTACTGTTTGATTTCGTGTTTTGGTGATGATGAGCGGTTTGCGCAGCGACTAGATATATATGCAATGACACTCCTTCGCATATCTTGTGAGTAGGTTTCTGGAGTGGGAGTGGGAGTGTAGCTGGAGCTGGAGCTGTAGTAGAGCTGGAGTTTCAGAAGTAATACAAGTGTTTCTGCTACATAGTATTCATCAATGAACCATGGAACGAGGGCTGATAGTAGTTCTTTGTTGTTGCTGTCTTGCGCGGTTTCATATTTTCTATGCTCATATATTACTAGTCTATGCCAAGACTACAACAACTAGCATCATTGGTCTAGTGGTAGAATTCATCGTTGCCATCGATGAGGCCCGTGTTCGATTCACGGATGATGCACTCACTTTTTGCCTTTTTGCCTTCGACGTCGATCTTATATTTTGGCACTGGTAGACCCCCCTACCAGAGTGTCTTTTGATTGCGAATGGGCTTAAGGAACATCATGTTGGAATTTATCATGCAGATAGACCCGCGGTTCGAATTGGTGGTTCCATAGTACTCCCGTAGCTTAACACCCACGAGTAGAAACTTGTCTATCTTCGGGATGCTCCCGAAAACTCAGCCAGCCAGGACCGCATACAGCACAACAACTGGGCACCAACACAGCCAGAATAAGAATCTACGCCATGTACTCAAGTAGCAATCATCATTGCCATTCCATATTAGCCTTCGAGTAAAATCGAGGAAACCAAATGTACTGTACCCCTGGGCACAGCACCCCCGAAAAACAATCCACCCACTCACCTGCATCCCCATAATCCCCGCATCAAGCGACGAGAATATCTCCATAGCATAGGCCGGTACCCAGAGTCTAGACAACATCACCACCAAAGACACCGCCCATCTCTCCCTCATTTTCCTTCTTCACGCTCAAACCCTCATCACCGCCCTGCACACCCCCGTCATCCTCCCCAGCCCCCCCCTTCCCCGCTGCAGACTTCTTAACCGGAACCCGCCGCCTCTTCACCCGATTCGCCTCCGGCGACTCCGTATTCGCGCGCTTCCCACCCATGCTGAAGGTGATAGTGCTCCCGCCGTTCTTGAGGTTCCGGCGGAACTTCTCGAGACGCTCTTTGATGGCGCGGGCGGTGGGTTTTTCGTCGTCGTTGGCTGGGTTGCGTTAGTTTCGGGGATTTTCTGAAAGCTTGGAATTTTGGAGATGGGGAGGTACTCACGCCAGACGGCGGCCATCTTGTCGATGTCGATGGTTAGGTTATGGGTTTCGAAGAGGGTTTCCCAGAGCTGGGTCTGGGTGTTAGTTTTACGGAGGTTGGGTTGGGGGGTGGATGGGGGGATGGGGGGATGAGGAGAAGGTGAGCGTACGATGTTCATGTTTTCGGGGGTCCATTTCATTTTGCTTGGTGGTTGTGGATTCTTGCTTGGTGGTTGTGTGGTGTGCTTGGTTTGGGTGGTAAGTGGAGGTGGAGGTTTGGTCGATTAGGGGATGAATTTGAGGGTTGGATCGATAGGAGGGTGAATTTGTGTGTTGTGTTGATGAGATGAGGAGATGGATATGGAAATTTGAACAGTGGTTGCGAGGGCGTGTTGGTTCAGTGTCGGCTTTGTTGGGATATGAGAAAGGGGATGGTGTATCGGTGGTGTCTGAGATGGAGATGGTGAGAGATGACTGTAGGATGACGGTTGTTGTAGATAGGCAGACTGCTCTGAAGAGGCTTGATGAGGGTAGTGGTTAAGCCTAAAAGGAGATGAAGAGTTTGTTGAGACGTCTTTATCTCAGACTGTGATACTGAGGTGATGCAGAGGTCTGGTGCGTGATTCACTGTTCTTGTTTGCAACTCAGTGTTATTGAAAACTGCTCAGTGAGGCGCTGGATCTCGATGGAGTTAAGACTTACTGATGCATTGATAAGTCCGGAATATGACGGTTATGTGTTGATTTACTGTTTGAGGACCTACAAGCATATCTGTGAAGAGCCAGGTGTAGTCCAGAGAATTACGTCTGTATGGTATGCAATGTTGCCTTTTGAGTTCTAAGTCCCCTTGGAAGCTACTTGAGATCGATTCGTAACTTCATTCGGATATCATCATTTAAATTGATTCTTGTGCATTGGCACTACCAAGTAGGTGCTAGAAAACCGGTGACCCTCAAGGTCAGGCGAGAAGTATGGAAGGTAGCAGCACAGCCTCCCCTTCAAGCCATCAGGCGTAGGTCTTGTCGCTGCCATCAATATCCTCCCCCTTGACAATAGTCTCTGCATCCTCCTCACTATCTTCTCCCTTGATGATTGGCTTCGCAGCCTCCTCGCCGTCGTCCTCGCTGTCGTCCTCGCTGTCATCCTCACTGCTCGCCTTGCTCACAACCTTGGACACACTCTTGCCCTTCCTGGTCGGAGTCTTTGGCTTCGCGATGCGGGCCGCCTTGCGCTTGGCAGACAGAAGAGCCTGACTGGAGGGACCACTGCTGGCAGCAGTCGTAGCCTTCTTTCGGGGTGTGCCGACGGGGGTTCCGGGGTTACTGGTGCCGTCGGAGACCTGCTTTCTGAGTTTGTCCATCTGCAGCTGCACGGCTCGGACGGTGCATCCTTCTCGTGTATCAGTATCGATACTCTGACGACGGGGGCATTACAGCACTTACCCTGACCCACACAATCTGCTAGTGCGGTGTAATCAAGCTTGATACTTAGGTTTCTAAGCTGGGTCAAAACGCCGAGGAAAAGCTGTGATGCAAGATCGAGATTAGCATATGTGGTGATGAGGATAGGAAATATAGTTTGACGGTGACTTACTTTCGCGTTGGCTTCTGAGTTCCAAGTGACAGCCATTTTGACGGTGATTGTGATGGTATGAGGTGTTGTGGTGGGTTGGAATAGCGAGGTGTAGATGTTGTGGATTGGAAGTAGATTTGCGTTGTTGATGTAGATGTTGTAGTTTGAAGTGGGATTGAGTAACCAAGAAGAAGAGAGTGATAATGAAGATGGCTGGTAAGAGATTGAGTCACCTGAAAGGTGGAGTTGATTGTGGTATGTTCTGTTATGGTAAGAAAGCCCAAGGGGTAGAAGCGATTTGAAGACAAAGTAGTGTCATCCACCTGTTGCCGTGGTTGGTGAGCTTCAGGCTTCCTCTTGCCTTCCTCGCGCGCAGTCCAGCTTCCTCACCCACTGCGCTACATTCACCTTTCTCTTGCTCTCTGCCCTCTCGTCTATCTCCTTCGCTTGGCCATGAATCATATATCCTTCCGACGACTCAATATCTTATGTGATGTGCCAGATCCACCGAATTCAATATACTTATGAGTATCTCTGCATTTGATCCCTGATATCGTTCACCCCCGAGACGAACCGAACACGAACCAGTCGAAGTCTCCCAGCGCAACCGTCGGACCAATCCTAACGAAAACCTAAAGCTCTCCGGAAAATACCTGCATGACTAGCACTACTGGTGGAGATTGAGAGAAGAAGAGTAAGACGAACAGTGGACCGGTAGAAGCACTCGGAGACCCAGAAACTACAAGGGCAGGTCTGGCAGCCGAACCCGGTGATGAGCCACTGGGCTCTGCCTCGTCGGAGTCTAGAGGTATTGCAAAAGCAGAAGAGAGCAAATTGAATCCCCAACCCGGCGATGAGCCACAGAGCACGGCCTCAGCTGCAATGCTAGATGAGATACGAAGCGCCATCTCCAAACTTATCTCAAGCAGGAGTAGTCCCATGTTTGACCGCTCTGAGCCATTTTGGCAATACATGAGAATCGCGACAACTATGGGCAGACCGATTCTTCAAAGTATCAGAGGGGCCGAAGCTTTATTGAACGCCGAAGAAATGTGCGTCATTCCCAAGATGTCAGCTAGTAACGACCCCGAGAATGAGACTCCGCACAAGAAGCAGAAACTGAGCAATCTGCCGATGGCCTACCTTTCCACGTATTCTCAAGACGACTCCGAGGCTTACTATTCTACGTATTCTCGAGACGACTTCGACGAGCCGAGTTACACAGCAGTCTTGGATCTAGAGTGGGGTTGGCACGTCGACAAACGGAAGGTAGTCCAACCCCTGAGAGAGGACTTCGTGAGAGTGAAAGAAGAGCAGAGCTGGCTGAACGATCCTGCGTATCAATGCAAGAACCATTCTGAAGCCTGTCACAACCTGGGCATTGTCGATGAACAATATCTCCAGATACCAGGAATGCGCCAGAATGCCGTTTTAGAAGAATGGCAACCGGTAGCCGTCAACAGACTTAACCAGATCCGACGGATGGGTCTGACCAGAGGAGCGATTCTCGCAGACGCTGTCGGCCTTGGTAAATCCTGGGAGGCACTGGCACTCATGATGCACATGGTCAGAACGGGAAGCCACCAAGGCAAACCTTTCATTGTTGTTGCTCCATCTCTCTTTGTTGATCAAAGGGCCGAGAAAATACACGCAATAACTGATATTTTCCATATCTGGATCTATGTGCCCGACCGGCAAGGCGATGATGCATCATCCGAGAACCGCATTGTAACGAGATTGGAGGAGCAGCATGAAGTATTCGGGAGCAAGGAACAAGACCCCGCAGTGGTTGTGACCAGCTACGAGACACTCTCAAGCACGCATGGTCCCTCGGCCGTCAAAAAATGGTGTCGGAATCACGCGCAAGTCTATGATCCGGACGCACTAGACATGCCGGCTCGTTGCACCCGTTCCTTACGAGGAAAGTTCTCAATGGCGGTCTTCGACGAAGCGCACTTGCTATGCACACGTAGGTCAGGCTTTTCGCTCGCCGGGATGTGGTTACACGCCCCTTTCAACCTGCTTCTGACCGCAACTCCGTTCTTCCGTGACATTCGTGATTTCGATAGCTATGCGCCAATCTTGCTTTGGCCATATCCTCTACCTGCCAACGCTTATGACCCCACTCGATTGACTAGTATTTTCCATTCTGCATTTGGTTCAGACGATTCAAGAATCTTGTGCAGTAGAGAGTTTGTCTTCAAGCATATTCTGGCGCCGGACATCGAACCTCCGCAATGCCAACTTCGCATTCGTGCCATACTAAAACACTTGATGATTCGACGGACCGTAGCGTCTTGCGTATGGTTGGACTCAGATCGGAAAATCAGCGCGTGTCACCCACCAGCATTGAGACTAACCATGATCACTCCTTTCAAGGACGCAGAACTTCAGATTTATCAGCACTGTGCGGATAAGTACCAGAGCGATTTCCTTGAACCGAGTCCTAAGCGTTGCTCGATTTACAAATGGGACATGCACAAACTCCGTCAAGTGCTTATGGGATCAACTTGGATTGGCCTTATCGCTCTGGAACGGCGCTTGGCTTCCACGAGTTTAATCTCTGACATTGAGGCTCTCAATGACGGTAGAAACGAGGTGCTTCAGAGATTCCGGGAGGCCCTGGAGAAAGACGGAATACCAATGGCAGGGGAACAGGGAAGAAGCTTTTATCAGAAACCATTGCCAGCAGCAACAGGTTCGGATGCGGGTCCGAGTGATGGGAACAGAGCTCCTCTACACCTCAAGTCCGAAGGGCTCGATCTTCTTCTGCACGGGTCACCGAAGATGCGTTCTCTCATAGAATCGCTCCAACATCAGGTGTGTCTTCTAGGCGAGAAGGCCGTGATCTGGACATACCACCCAGGAGAAGAAGCTTTTGTCGGTGCAGCCCTTCATGAAACAGGCATTCCGTTCGCAATCCTCCATCCGGACTCCCAGAAGGAGAGGAGAGACAGCATCATCGCGGATTTCACCGATACAAGCGGCAATGAATGCATGGTTCTTGTTCTTTCGTACCTGGTTCCCTCTCTGGACTTGAATCTACACTTGGCGTGCCGACAGGTTCACCTGTTCTCGCCGCCCCCCTCTCATGCAGTGTTTGATCAAGCAGTGGGACGGGTCCTCGCCTTCCGGTGTGGACAAACCCGGCCGGTGACTATTTTCGAGCATCAGGTCCCCAATACTCTCAACATCAATCTTGACAAGCACATCAGGTGGAGGGATCTACCTGGTTTCCAGACCGACATGTGTAAAAGCTTGGCGCCCAACTTGAAGAAGAGCGCGTTTGACCTTAGATGGTACGTGATCCCAGACGATCAAATTGTGGCTCTGGGACGTGGAGAGCGTCGGGCGAAGGGCGATGTCCGGGACCCATGGCAGACGATCGAAAAGTTAAAGCGTTCGATATGGCACAGAAGCTAGAAGACTGCACATTCGCATCTTTAGGCGGTGACGGGGAATGATGGGCTACCGGAGGAAAGCTGTTCGCCTTGCTGAATACGAGCGACGAGGATCGCCTGTCAACGCGCATAGCTTCCTAACCAGCTGTACTCAACTTGGGGAAGAAACGTGTATTTAGACATCCTGGTAGGCTGAGGCAAATTATTAGACTAGATAGAAGGACCAGGAGTCAGGCTCCACAGATTTGGTCGTCTCTGATTTGTATAGAATATATCACAGAAGGCAATCCTTAGACCTAGACCACGATAGCATGTGTATTTCGTACGTGGAGAAGAGAATATTTGAACGAAAACAAACCCCTTTTACACACTGATGGTCCAAGGAAAGGCGCCTTTCTCCGCGGGTCGAATCATCGAGTCTACCTACTATTCCCGCTCGTTTCGTGAACGAGATATATCGATGCCTGAGGCTGCAAGGCCGTCCATCGGGGAAATTGGCTCCTTCCCCGCATGCGCATCACCACACTCGAGCTTCTCCAACTATTTCCATCTCCATCGTGTTTTCATCCTCGCCACCTCCTTCATCGATTGTCATCTACCAATCATGCCCCAAGTCATGCGCCCCCGATAGTCTTTGCTAGCCCAGCTTTATCATGGCGACGTCGACTGCGTCCGCGCAATCATGCGTGGGGTGCAAAGGTGAGTCAACCCCACCGCCAAGCAATCGCTGATCGCTCATCACCTCAACGATTTCTAGATCACGACTTACGATGTAGGAGAATCACAACGTCAGAGTATTCAAAGGCTACATGGCTAATACTTATAATCTTAGGCACCGAGGATACACCATGTCAGTCCTGCCTGAAGAGCAAAGCTCAGTGCGATCCTGCGCCCCCCAAAATCCGCTTCCGCTCGGTTCCTCGGCGCCGGCAAACATTCGATTTCGCGCCCGATCAGACATGGGTCCAGTCGAAGAAAAGACGTACGTACTCTCGGATGTAAGGAGCAAACATCTGTGACAGATACTTATAGCTTAGGCCGTTTGACGTATGTCGACATGACGCCCCATGTTGCGCGGGATAGAGCCACTTCCGATTCCGATGTGTGTCGAAACGCAAGTGGTGTGAGTGCGGTCGGTGATAGAGTGGCGAAGAAGGCGAAATCCCCCAGTGACAGAACTCAAGCAGCTCCCCCTCGTTCGCAGTCTTCATCATGTCTCGAGGGCAAACGGTATGACGGTCGATCTCCATCTACAGCATCTTCGGAAACAACGATACCAGATAAGGTTGCAGCTCGATCGTCTTCCTATCCTGTGGAGCACACGAACATGCGCAATCAACCCCCCACAGTTACACTGGGCGCATCGGAGAGGAGCAGATATCCGCCCGGGCCCCTACACGGGCTGCCAACGTCACATTCCGACGCTGCCTACCTGAACCTCGAGGAGGCTTGTTTGCTGCGTCATTTTACCCAGAATCTGGCTCAATGGGTAAGCACACCGCCGGCTATCAGCATCAAACATCCGTAAGCGACTAACCGATCCAGTTTGATATCAGTGACCGCGATCGCCACTTCGCTCTTCATGTTCCCGAGCGAGCCATGTTCTGTCCGGTCCTTCGATACGCGGTATACACGGCCTCTGCGGGACATCTCAATCGCCTAGCATCATGTGGCAAGTCGTTGGAGACTCTTGGTTTCCCAGAAGAGGTTCGATCTCTGCTGAGCCCCGAGACGGCGATCCGTTATCACGACATTTGCATCTCGTATCTGTTTGAGATATCACATGACCCAGAGGAAGTGTACAACGAAGACGTGCTCACAGCTGCTACGATTCTTAGATTCTATGAGCAAATAGAAGGTAAAGCTCGAAAGGCATTATAGGCCACCAGAATTGACATGCTAATACTCCCCTGGATTTAGCTCCGTCACTAGGTGACTCGGAAGCGTACCTCAATGCAATTCAGTTTAATGTGAATACGCAACAAGATGAATCGTTCTATGCTTGGTTTAAGATCCATGGTCCAAGCCGAGATATCAACGTACACGCCTGCCCGTCTGTCTCGTTACGCCATTCCGCTGCTTTGAGTGCTCTCCGCCAGGAGATCTGGAGTGCTTTCCTCTACCAACGAGAGTTTAGACTACCGGTCTCTCCGACTAATGATTACACCATGTGCGACGCAGCGAATGATTTCATCTGGACCAACCGAATTCTTGTGTGGGTGGCTGACCTCTTATTGTTTTGCTTTGGTGACAATCATCGCTCTAGCGCGGAGGAGCGTTTGCAGCGCTGGTCCAAGTTGAAGGCCGTCGAAGAGCGGTGGAAGGAGGCAAAGCCCGCGCCCTACAAGCCTATACATTATCGCGATCGGGAGCCGACGGTCGGAAAACACTTCCCTGAGATTTGGCACATGAACAGCTGCCAGGTGGCAGGGGCGCAGCATATTGAACTCGGTCGTATTCTGCTGGCGGTGTCTGACCCCCGGCGGGCGTCGCGGCTTGGACTCGGTGCCCTGTCGAGGGACAAAGCCCTAGTTCAAGAGCTGCAGGATTGTACACGGCGTTTGTGTGGATTGGCGGTCTGGAATCCCCCTTGTCCGGCTGCCCTTGTCACGGCGATGGTAGGAATCTCTATATGCGGAGAGTATTTCACCGATCCTGGCGAGCAGGGTGCGTTAATTCGACTACTGGAAGGGCTGGAATGGGACCATGCATGGCCGACAGCAAGCACTATCAATGCACTGCAAACTGCATGGGGTCGCCCCATTTAAGGGAAACGCTATTGTAAAGACCTAGACCTCGCTGTTTCCCCAATACCCCGGATATTGGAGACCTGCCCCGGACCCGTGTATGAGCTGCATGCAAAGCTTGTGGGGCAAAGATCAAATGAAACAGCAGAAGCATATCACTGCAGCAGGATGCGATGCGATGTCGCCACATGTCCCAAAGAGGAAACTTGCCTTTTTTGGTAAGCAAGCGTGGCATCCATTGAAGACTCGACGGGCACATGCTCCTCACTCCATCAACTAAACAGACACTCTGTCAGGAGCACTTGCATGAGGCATACTTCAAACATCCCAATTTGAATTTGGCAGAGTCTGAGACGGGAAACTTCAGGCAGAATTGGCATCATTTCCCGTCCCAGCACGTGTGAAGTCATCTTCCGGCTATTGAGATATATGTGTATACAAATATGAACCCATGGAAGACATGTGCAAAGGCACCACAGGCTTGTTGCAAGGCACAAGCCAACCTTTACTATGTTGGCACTCGTCTTTTTCGCAGCCGCTACGTTTCGTAGTGTCTCCTACCTTTTCATTCTTCCGATTGTTCGTTACTTTCATGAGCCCAAAGGACTCCGCAAATACCCCGGGTTCTCGCCACTTTCGGGATTCACCGACCTGCGCCACATTTACCTGAGCGCCTGTGGCTACCGCTCGAAGGACCTGTACGAGGCTCACCGACGGGCCCCGATCTTACGCACCGGACCGAACTCGCTATCCTTCGGCGGCACACACGCCATCAAAGATATCTATAGCCATAGCACACCATGTCTCAAAGACCTCAACTACGTGGTTCTAGGCGAAAGTCACGTTAGGATGCGAGCGATCATGCTCGCCAGCATAAAACGCTCTTCGCGGCGTTTGCCCTCAGGAACCTCGAACGCGGGGAATCTAAGGTCGCCAGACGACGGCCCGGCTCCTCAAGGCCATCGATGCCCATTGCACGACGCCCCTACCACCTGCAAACTGCGCAGTCACGAAGGTGATGACATCACGCGGCAGCCAGTGCGTCGGGACCGTCCCGAGACTAGGCCATTCCTGCTCTAGTCCTGCACGGCCATTGGCTGAGCCTATGTCGCTAGCGCGTCCACCCAATACGGCAAATTTCCTCATTAGGTGCGCTGAGTGCTTGCCGGATAAGGTTTTATCGCCACGGGCCAAGGGGGGATCCAATCACGAGGGTGGGATGCATTTCCCCCCCGTGTTTCCATCTCGTTTCCCCGGGTTCTTCTCCAGGTTTACACCGACTCTCATGCGGGAAAAGATAGACTGTCAATTGTTGGGTCGGAGCTGGATAGCCTGGTTTATGCTTTCCTTGGGTTTCCATGGTCCGCGAGTGAGTTACTGTCGGGCTGGTGGTGATGGTTGCTTTCCCTCGAAAATGCATATATACCCACTTCGTGTCCCCGGTCGGATGCATGTTCCAGTCTGTTGCAGGACACGCGCATCTCCAATTCATTACATTGCGACGAAAATCATCTCTATCCATCCTTCGTGCATTCCCTTTCGCAGGTGTCACCATGTCGATCGAAGACGCTTCCCCGGAGAAGGAAAACAAGACTTCGGCTGTCCATGATGAGTATGCCGGAACACTTGTGAACGATGACACATCCCTGGACAAGGAGAAGGTGGTCCACGATGAATCCGTTGGGGATGATGCCCTGGAGATACTGTCGGCAGAAGTCAAGTACGACAATGGCCAGCTGCGCGATCTCATGCGGTCGCCGTATGTGTTCGGGGCAGCCTGGTTGGCATCTATCGGTGGTTTCTCCTTTGGATATGGTACGTCTCAATCCGGAGATCATAGAGATGATTAGTTAATGAGTGGGCTCCAGATCAAGGTGTCATATCCATTATCCTCGAAATGAATCAGTTCCGACAACAATTCCCTCAAGTCTCGCCCGACAACGCGCACTACGGGTTTAACACCGGGCTGATGACCGCCATGCTGGAATTGGGCGCCTTCATCGGCTGTCTTTTCTTCCCTGCTGTCGCGGATCGGATCTCCCGCAAGTGGGGCCTGTCTGTCGCCACTTTCTTCTTCGTGGTTGGAGCCATCATTCAGACCGCGGCCTCGGACTATGCCACGTTGGTTGTAGGCCGGTTTATCGGCGGCATTGGTGTCGGAACTCTTGCTATGGGTGCGCCGTTGTATATCTCGGAGATCGCCCCTCCCCGTTGGCGTGGCTCTCTGTTGGTGTTGGAAGCCATCAGTATTGTCATCGGTGCCATCGTGGCCTACTGGATATCCTATGGAACGAAGTAAGTCATTCGAGCCAGCTAAACGACGGTCATGGAGAGTAGACTAACGGCTGAGTAGATCGATCCCCGGCGACTGGGCCTTCCGCCTGCCGTTCATCATCCAGATGATCCCTGCATTGCTGGTTGGCATCGCCATTCATCTCTTCCCCTTCTCTCCCCGCTGGCTGGCTATGCGAGGACGCGACGACGACAGTCTCGCCGCCTTGGCCAAGCTGCGGTGTCTGCCCCAGACCGACGAGCGCGTCCGACTCGAATGGAAGGGAATTCTGACCGAAGTTCGACTGCAGCAAGAACTCCTTGCCAAAGAGTTTCCGGACCACGCGTCTCGTCCCGTCATGGTGGGATTCAAGCAGTGGATTTCCCTCTTTCAAGCCAAGTATATCCGGCGCACCATGGTCGGCCTTGCCATTCCCTTTTTCCAGCAGGTTAGTATATCTCTAGCACGAGAGTCGTGATGACCTATATCTAATCACCTTCTAGTTCTCGGGGATCAACTCGTTTGTATACTACGCGCCCACTTTCTTTGCAGCACTTGGCCAGGATAGCAACATGTCGTTGATCCTAGCAGGCATGATCAACATTTGCCAGTTAGTGGGTGGGCTTCCAATCCTGGCTTATCTGGATCGCGCAGGACGGCGCCCGCTGGCCATCTGGGGTGGTATCGCCATGGCTGTGCCGCACCTGATAATGGCAGGACTCATGAACAAGTACAGCGGCGACTGGGCTGCGCACGAAGGGGTGAGCTGGTTCTGTGTTGCACTCATCTGTGAGTATCGGCCTTTTACTCTTTCAAGTCAGTACAAACGAAACTAACATAGACATCAGACATTTATGTTCTCGCCTACAGTACCTCATACGGACCCTTGGCTTGGGTCCTTCCAGCCGAGATCTTCCCCAGCAACAAGCGCGCCAAGGGTGTAGGTGCTGCCACGGCCATGATCTGGTTGGCCAATTTCATCATCGGGGTGATCGTCCCGCAGATGCTGATCTCTCTGGGTTGGGGCACGTATCTCTTCTTTGGATGTTTCTGTGTGGCCGCCTCCGTGTTCTCATTCTTCTTCGTTCCCGAGACCTCGGGCAAGTCCTTGGAACAGATTGCGGCTGTGTTTGGAGATCGCCTGAATGAGGAAGAGCTGCGGTTGCACCGTCGCATTGCTAGTGAGATTTATCATGGCACATCAATGGGGACAGCCAGCGTCGTATGAAATTGACTAAAGGCATGAGGGACGGCGTTCCGGTTTGTTTAGCGAGGGGATGCAGCATAACGAAGGATTGTCAATAGCATAACGGAAATTGAATGACTCGATGAATGAATTCTCTGTTCCCAGTCCAGGAACTAGTTCCTGTAGTTCGCGCTTTCTGAAAAGAATGGACGGGCAGACGAAGAGGGAAGCTGCCTCTTTGACATCGACCGGAAAAGCAAACGCTGAGAGTCATCAGAGACAATTGCTTCTGCGACCCTACAATCAACGACATTAGTGAATTGGCAAAGTACCCAGTATCCTTACCTTTCAATCCTCGTTTTATCCAACAATATTTAGCGGGAAGCTCCATTCATTATCAAAAAGCTTAGGCTCGTTTGTTATAGCAACAAAGGTACGCGTCCTGAGGTTCTTCAGCAGCACTGTTTTCCTTGTGCTCCCTCGACTCTTCCCGCTAACTCACGTCGCCTTCGAGGATCAAGATTTCACTATAAATAGCTCATTATGAGCCCTTGCTAGCAATTTGCTAGTAAACAATCACTGTCATTCACAGATCAGAGACTTACAGATCAGTACACTACCTCTACTGGAAAAACCATGGTGACACAACCCTTCTGGGACCTTGGCGAAGAACGGGAGGTCGTGGTTGTCCCCGAAAATCCGAGGCCAATAATGGACACCCAGGATCTGATCCCCGAGGACGAAATGGATGCAATCCATGGCCGGCTCAACGAGCGGGGCGATGCTGTGCATGAAGCGCCGGATGGGACCCCCGTGGCCGTGAAGATATACCTGCCGGCCATAATCGTGGTATTTTTTGGGCCCCAGCCCTCACCGCACGTCGCTGCCGTGATAAAGCTACTAGAGGCCCGCGCCGTCGTCTTTCGCGCGGAGAGCATCGACAACCTGGTGGCGCTGGTCGAGGCCGCCAGGGACAATATCCACGGGATAATCCTGGCCGACCCACAGCTCATGACGACCTACGGCGACGCTTGGAAGACCATCAAGGAGCTCGCCAGCACCCGCAAGTACGGGTGGCCGTTCATCCTCGCCGGCAGCGCGATTTCGGGCGCCGCGCGCTACCCCCTCAACTGCGCCGGCTATATCCGCGACGCGTTCGGGGTGCGCTGGCGGGTGAACCGCCAGACTCCCACCGCCAGAGCGGAGCGCAAGCAAGTTCTGATCCGAGGACGTCCGGGGGAGACCGCTGAGCACGCCGCGGTGTGGCTGACCGATATACCCAAGGCCGATCAGATTGCCATCGAGGCCATGAGCCCGAATGACCCCCAGGTGAACTCGTACTTGCTCACGCCGACGTACACCGCGACCTCGGTGATGCTGCACTCGGAGAAAAAGAGGGAAAGTGAAATGCCCGTGCCCCTGGTCGGCTGGATCGGCATCGTCAACAACCCCGAGGAGGAGGCCAAATGGATTCTGCGGCTGTGTCAGCTGGAGTACGGGTTCACGACCAGTCCTCCGCGCCGCTGGCCCGACTATACCGTTTCCTTCGAGCCAAGTGATGACATCGTGCCGGTGGAGTCGTCCAATGCGGAGACCGAAGCCTAGCAAGGATATTCACTGATCACTGTCGATTGGTTTGTCGCTGGGAAGTCAGTGACTAGATTTAGAGAATTTGATAGAAGTCTCATACCATTAACATTTTTCAACATTCCTGCCGCATCCTTCCTTTCCTTTTTGACCCCTCAGTCAGCTAACTCATAGGTGAGGAGAGTGCTGCAGTATTTTCCCAATCCCATGTCCCAACGTCTGGAAGAGGTAGGAGACAAGAGTTGCACCAGCTGGCCCCAATGCCACCAAAGCTTGCAAAGAACCATGAGACATCCAATGAACAGCCAAAAGCCTGCAGGATCGTAGTAATCCGATGTACTCGTCCGAAGCGGAAAGAATCAGGTTCATAGGAGAGCACACAGATATGAACAGGAGGCTGCACAAGGGATTGGGTCATTTATTGTACTTCAAGCATGTCATTTGTAGTTGACCGAGTCCTTGAACAGCGGGGGAATGCGGATGAATGATTGAGATCAGGCTACGCGAGGGTATCGACATGACCCTGGCGCCGAGCGGGCGGTGAACACTGCTGCCTGGCCATTGAGGCCAACCATAACTTCAGCCTGGAGGTAGACAGGTTCTAAGTTGGCTGATTAGTAAGGTAGCACTGTGCTTGAATAGCTTGTTCTCTTTTCCAGTAGGCCTAGACTCGCTGGAAAATCTACTACTTCGCAGTTCTGGTCGAACAAGAACGAGTCATCTCTGGCTTGAAAACACACGAATACCGCAACTGTTGCTTCACGCGGAGCATGATATCTCGCTTGCCGGTTCAATAACCTCAGGAATTTTCTGGAATGCATGAATTCATGAAAGCATGTGCAGGTACTGACTGTACTGTACAGTAACTACAGTTTGTCCTCTGCGATAGCCTTGCATGACTGGGCCCAATCGACAGCGATCGTGAGCTTACTTACGGCTTCCGGAAAATGGGCAGGAACATGCGACTCGCGGCGCCAGAGAATTAATACTGCATAGAGGTTAGGCCGCATCAGTCTAGAATACAGACGGGGGAGGCACAGCTCCGTAGTGCCAGGTCAAATGTATAAAGTGTTCCATGCCTAGGGCTTCCGTCCGGGGACGCAGTCTCATGACTATGGCACAATAGGCCACACCTCACCATAGCCTTTCTCGTGGCTTGTTGCTAATCTGTCGTCTGGATTGCGTCGACTGAACGTCCCGTCCCCCTTTGGCCACAAGCTGATGGTCGAGACGTGGCAACGGATGGATACGCTCATCGTTAGCTGTTCGTCTCCAGATGGCTGATCTTGTCGCTGCACTCGGATCCATCCATCAGCCAGCAGAAAAGAAAAGGCGGAATTCTGGTGTGCATGCCGATACTTGCTTGCCATTGGCCCACCTAGTGTGACTTATACCTCTCACGAAGTACCCCACTGCATTGCTTAGCCATGAGCCAAGGTTCCATCGAGTGAGGGGCTGGTTCCTGGAAAATCGAATCTTCCCGGCCGGGCAGCGTAGGCCGGCAGTCATCAACCCGATGGAAGCCTGTCCGAGCCACCCTTGTAAACATCTGATTGGATGCTGGGACCGACTGCAAGCACCGCAGTGAGATTTTAGGCTCCAAACGAGACAGGGGGACGGGGGAACGGGGGAACGGGGGGACTCTGGATCCACGCAAGTAGCCTATTTACCGCTCTCGCCGGAAGCAGACCGCCATGTTATCTTAAGTGGCTTGACGCACTGCATCCCTTCCCGGGACTCAGGATTGTCAGCTGAAGCTGGAGGAAAAGCAATCATTCCCATGCTGGCTCATGATAGGTTGGAGGAAGGGGGGGGGGTTGATAACAGGCGAGAATGAAAGCAAACAGCGGCTACCTTAGCCAAGGCACGGACATAACCGTACGGATCAAGGGAACCAGTCAGAGTGATTGATTGTAAGAATTCCATGCTGATATGGTAAGAGGCAAGAGAAGCCTCAAGCCACGACGTCTTACGCCCGCAAAGAAGTGGTAACTGATCCGGTCCACCGAGGGCTCGGACCGCGGGCGGGGCGCAGTTGGCCTGCAAGAAACAGCGCTAATCTCTCATCAGCCTGTGCTTCCCTACCACTGTTGAACTATTCGTCACGCCCACCTTGGACTGCAATTGACCACGGCTCTTCCTTGAATGTAAGAGGCGATTAAAAAAAAAACAAAAAACAAAAAACAAAAAGAACAAGAGCCGTGAGTCATGCGCCTGCATGTAACTTCACTATCACCCCTATTAGCACTCATTCAGCCCATTGGGACCTCTACCCTCCTTCGTTGCAATGGCGTAGACCTGCGAATCAGCCATGGCTCGCCTGGTGCACCTCCATTGTACCCCTGTTCATCATGATGGAGGTCGGGTGAATTGTCGAAGAATTTCTTTCTTCTACACACTCTCCCCGTGTGTCCCATCTCGTTTAAATTCCGACCCTCTAGGCATCACTTGCAATATTCCTATTATCTAAGCTTCCAGATTCACTCTTGTCGAGAAGATGGAATCCCGATCCCCTAAACGCGTGGTGATCTGTGTTGATGCGCCATGGTACGATTCCCACGGTCAATTGAGTGAGTACCATAACCGACAATTGCGTACTCTATTCGCACCCTAGAAGCTGACTCCTACCATAGAACGGGGTAACAGGAACCGAAGCAACGTGTATAGAATCTCGTCGACGGTGAAGACGGGGAAAGTACTGGATGAAACCGGTGATTGGGTTGAGCAGGTATGTTCCCTACAGTCCCAGTTTATTCTGTCGGTGCAGGCTCATCATGCCTTCTATCCAGCACTGCAAATACTTTAAAGTGAATTCCCCTTTGAAGCCTGCCTCGATGTGGGCAAGGACAGATGAGGTTCTCAAGGTTGGACTGATTCTCGCGTTGTTACCTTCTGTGGGACTAACCCAAAGGCCAGTATTGTCGAGAACAAAGCCCGCAAGACGAGCTGTGGTTCTTTGGTTTCAGTCAGGGCGCATGTAAGTGCACAAATACCCGCACTCTCTCCGCCGGTGTGCATCTGAGAGAGCTGTATAGTCCGATCCTGATTTGCTCGAACACAGTAATAATTCGAGCGGTGATTCATCTTCTGTGCGGCTCAACAGCCGGTCACCCCGAGAGCCCTGCGGAGAGTGGAGGAGGTTTGCAGATTTTGAAAAGTGCATTCAAGACTTCCGGCCTGAAAGAGGTTCGTGAGACCAGTCATTTCCCCCTTCTTGGCCACGGAGATTGCTCTGATACTGATTCCTGGCCTTGGGACCTCTAGCTGCAGAAACAGTAAGTGTGCCCTCACCGTCAGCGGTTCTTGGTCGCTTTAACTCATGCCCCGGGGTCCCCGTTAGGGTATCGACAAGGCAAAGCGCGCGTGAGAGCCCGACAATTCGCTTTGTCGGGCTGTTTGATACCATCAATGACCAGTTCATCGACACCCCCCTGGATTTACCTCCTTCCTCTGCATGTGTCCGCCACGCTGTTGCATTGCACGAGACACAGCAAAAGCTCGAGCCGATCCTACTTTTCCGCGGCGATACCCCAGCCCCGGAGGAGACCAACTGGGTGGAGGCCTGGTTTGTCGGTTCCCATGTTGATATCGGCGGAGGCCCCAAGATGGATGGACTCTCGCTCTACCCGTTGCAGTGGATGCTTGTCGAAGCTCGGAATTGTGGGTTGGGACTGACGGGGGGCATAACTCGCGACGACGCCGTCCGCGATGACCAGGACATCGGGCCCGCGACAATCGATCTGGTCTTTCCCTCAGAGGTCAAATCGACTAGGTCACACGTACAACCAGTCCAACATTCATCAAACCCGCCGTGGGTTCTGAGATTCGCGAATAAGCTCACAGTCGAGATGTACGATTTGCGCGACTCACACCATCACGGCAACATCCAGTCGCTCCCCACAAACCGACTTCACTCGCACACCCGGAACGTGAAGGGGAGACAGGAGACAGATCCCTCACAGCATTATGTGAGGCTCAACAAAACAAGCCTCTACCTGACGCGATACAACGCTCCGCCCAAAGCCCGCAAGATGTTTGACACCGATTCCCGCGGAAAGTTGATAGGATATCAGGATGGAGGTAAGCATTCATCAAGCATCCGGTCGCCCTACCTTCGCCGGCACCTTGCGATCAACTAACACGACCTATCGGGCCCTGGTTGTTGTAGCCGCTGTCGGAGCAGTGATCCATCCATCGGTGTACTTCGTCATGGATTGCTACCCGCGACTTGTCAATTTGCATGCATGGGAATCGCATCACGTAGCGAATCTGGAGACCTTTCGCTCGCTGCAGCTACTCCCCGAGACATTACTGGATCCTTGGGCCACGCCAGACATGAGTAAAATTCAAGCATGCCGGATTCTGGTGTGCGGCTCCACCGGAGTGGGCAAATCCACCCTCCTCAATGCCGTCTTTGGCATTCCTCTGGTACGTTCCCGGGGGGGGGGGGGGGGGGGCGAACCAACATTCTAGCAGGACAAAGAGCATTGATCGATTACCCCTTTCAGGTTCCAGTCAGTCATAGCGAGATGGTCAACCATAATGTTGATGAAGCATTCGAGTCCGACCGTCATCCTGGTATCATCATCCATGACTCCCGTGGGTTCCAGGTCGGTATGATGGAAGAGGTCCGGCTTTTGAAGGAGTTTCTTCAGAAACGATCCACAGCGGAGAGCACCTCCGAGCGGCTGCATGCAATCTGGTTCGTCTCATCCCAGGGTGTGTACCTTTTAATATGATCGGTTCTTCGCTAAGGGTTTCTTTGCTCAGGCTGTGCGTAGAGGTCTCATCCCAAAGAACGATTCAGCAGGCTCACAAGGACCTTCTTGACGAAGTCCGGAAACACAACGCCCAGACGCCGGTGATTGTGGTCCGAACCAAGAAAGACAAGGAACTTGGTCACCGGCAGAACACGATCCAAGAGGTCCTACGCCAAGAGCACAGAGATAAACAAGAAGCAGATGCTGAGCAGGGATGCCCTCGAACATCCTTTCAATTGAATGAAAATCAGCTCGAGGCCATCAAGTCGCGAGCGGAACAGGAGTTTTATGAAGAAGAGAAACAGTTTGAGAATGACGTGAAACGATATCACCCCAATGCGCAGGTGCATTATACCTCGTCTGGTATGCTTGACACGCCCTACGCCTCGGATTCTCGAACTCTGGAGTCTAAACGCTGACCTTGACCAACAGACGACATCTCTTCCATTGAGGCCCTCGTCAAGATGACGCTGAAAAGTGTCCAGGCTTACAGTCCGAGAAATGCCACAGGGCTTGTCGTCTCGCAGCAAATCAACATGGACCTGAAGGTCAAATTGGCTATAGAAACGACGGCGGAGTTGCTGAATTATAATGCACATGTATGGCGCACTCTGATCACCACCGTGCCATTCGCCAACGCAGCAGCCACTCCAATTTTGTGCCACATCCTTTGCAGTCAGATCTTCGATTCCTTTGGGTTGGAGAAGATCACGCGAGATGATGTAACCCCTCGACTGTTCAAGATTGTCCTTCACAATCTTAGAGCCTTTTGGTTCCAGAATGCGGGGCAGGACGTGTGGAACTTTATGATGGGAGTGGGCCAGATCTTGTTATCCACAACGACCCCGTTGTTGAAGATCTGGCCGGCCGCCCGGATGGTGGTGAAATGCGCATGCGACTTGATTCTGATCTTGGAACGGGCCCTTCGACTTCATGGCCCGGACACCACAGCCGATGACATCGAGAGGGCCCAAGACGAGTACGCCTCCGGTAGTGGTACCGACCAGCAGTCGCAGAACCATGCAGCAGTGGTAGCCAGAATCCCACCGCGAGACTGGGTGCATCTGGAAATCAACCGGACATTCCCTCTGGAGAAGAAGTTCTTTCGGAAACTGGGTATCAAAAAAGCAGAGAGCCTGATTGCAACCATCATCCGAGACCATCGAATCGGGGCTCCGAGAGGACAAGGCCACAGTCGGAAGGCGCCGTCCGCCCCCCCACAAGACACGCTGTTACCTCCGCAGGGTGTCATCCCGAGCCCGGAGGATTTCGAGGTAATTCAAGACGAGCTTCTTCAACCTGACCAGTCGTCTCCGGAAGATTGCCAGGACGAGTTTGATGCAATGTCGCAAGCTCTGGATGCAATGCGTCAAGACCCGACCAGTGACGAGGACGGTACGGATGGGGACTTGGATAAAGAACCAGCTACTCCGCCATCCGACCCTGAGGATGAAGACAGTCATACTAACACCATCCCCGACTCTCTCGCTGCCGATTTTGAAGTGAGTAGAGTGCCTTCTGAGGACCCGGACTCATGGTCTGGTGGGGAGTCAGCCGAGTCTTTGCAAGCAAGTAACCTCACCCCCGACGATGACCAGGCTCCAGAGGTCGAAGACGATGCCGGATGGGCGGACGGACTGTTTTCGGGTTTTGGTTAATTTCCATCTGGGCGTTACTCATGCCCCAAAGTGTTCTAGGAAATGTTCAATTGCCTATAAAATGCATCAAATCAGAGAATAGCACATCGCGGATTACTCGGATACAAACGTGCAGGGAAACAGTAGATAATCTGATCAGACACATTCAGAGCTTGTAGCTACCAACCGCAAGTACCAGTAAATAAATATGCCTGTCAATGTGATGGACAGAATTGTGAATTCAAAGCAAGAGTCCGAGTATGCATTCTGAGGAACCTTGATGGGGTTATCAGGTGTTGATGATCCAATATCCCCCCTGTTCAGATCCTCGCTACAAATACCGCATGGACTCTCTTTACTGGGTGTTTAAAACCTTAAGTAACTTTATCAATATCCTACCATTTGATCCTGAGCCAGACGTCTAATCAGTCTTGATAACACCTGCGAGAGAGTTGGGGGATGGATAAATCCTGACTACATCAGGCTATCTGCGGAACTAGGCAAGGCCGCTGGTGTCGTTGCTGTCCACAGATATTTGACTTAGCATATCTCTCTCGAATCTCAGTGGTTGCAGCATCTGAGGATCAATGCTTTTGCCATCTGCGCAGTATCTGTCCTGAGTGTATAAGTCGAACAGATGCTCTTTCTAGGAGACAGACTCGCCACGAGTGAAGTGGCTTTGATGGCTATCTTAGGTCCATTTGTCTCCGTAGATTGATTATCCAGATATCGAGTGGAATCAAGATAGCTTCTGCATGGATGCGCAGAGAGAGAAGGAGAAATGCAGCGGTAGTAGCAGTAATGCTATGGATTGTGGCCTTCGAACGGCGGCGACGGGTTCGTTATTTGTGGTCCGTTGTGGCAGGCGTGTTTGGAGAGAGATTAGATGCAGAGGTCGCTTTGTATCATTATCTGCTATCCGACAACACGTATCCGATATTCTGATAACATTGCATATAGATGGGTATCTTCTGAGTAACAGCCGTTCAGCTCTGGGCTTTGGTATAATGTAAAGAGCAGTTGTTTCCGTTGAAGCTCGCAGTGAGGTTGTTGAACCAGATGCTATGGATGTAGATGGAACGGAAGAGTGTAGGATGGTTATAAAAGAAGGAAATGTGGGGAAAGGTGAATTCCCATTTCTTCCTGGCCTTAAGATATTCACTACAATCCGATTACTCGACCCGTATCAAAGTCACTCGTATGTGGCCATGTGAAAGAGACTTGGTTAGGGGTTCATACCATTGAAGTACTATATAGCTATGCTAGATCATCTTCCGGAATGATATACCATATGCATCCTTCACTCAGATAGCACGGAGCAGACAACTCCTTCACCCCTCTTCTCATAGCAACCGTCTAGCTATATGTAAACGGCCATAGGGCTATAGTGGTATCAACCCTTGGTGCTTACCTCAATCTCTGCAAAATCGTTCATGTCTATATTATGCCAACACCAAAATCTAACAAGCAAGAATTCAATATCTAAGCAGTCTTTCTGTACAAGCGCAAAGCACACATCAAAGCCAGTCATAAATCGTCACACATTACCAACTGAACGACTCCTCGACATAGCGGATCCCCCGATAACCCCGCTGTAAAGCCAAGCACACCGCAGCCCGAGTCTGATCTGCCAAGGCTGTCGGACCGCACACCAACACCGCCACAGACGACTCGCTGAGTTGCGCTGCATGCGCATGCACTAAGACAAGGCTTTCCACGTTCGGTCGTCCCTGTGCCACCTCTAGCTCATCCATGGATTCCAACCGATCCGGGTCGTGTGGAGCTTGCTTGGCAGTGGCATAGAACGATGCTCGGAAGTCATCGCGCGTCAAGGCCGGTGCTAACTCGCGGGCGGCAAGCTGTCGGATAAACGCGGCCTGTCGCGCGACCCAGACGAGCTGTATGTCTCGAATCTGGGTAGATGCTTGGTCGGGGTCTTCTGAGGTACGTAAGAGGTGCCCATGGATGTAGGGGATTATCGCGGCGATGCCGGTTCCGCCGGCTATTAGGAGCACGGATTCATAGTTCCAGAGCGAGAATCGGTCGCCGTAGGGGCCTTCCAGAAGGATGGTGCTGTCTATGGTTTGGGTCGGGCATCGGATGCATTGGTCGCGGAGTTTGCGGGTCCATCCGTCGTAGGGTCGGATCCAGAAGACAAGTCTCAAGCCGCTAGGGGCGTCACGTTTGAGTTGGATTGCCTCTGCCGATGTGAACTCGGAGGAGGAATCGGAGAGGAGGGGAACCTGGGTCACGTCGATCGTATGGTCGCCCTTGGTTAGTGGTGGGGTGGGGGATGCATCTTTGTAGTCGGCTTCGTAGTACCAGTGACCCAGGGTGAAGGGGTGGCTTTCCCATCCTGTCAGTCGGAACGGTTGGTAGAGATAATAATACTGTCCTGGCGTAGGGCAGAGAAGCTTCGAGCCGGGGGTAACCTCGAGCCGGATCACGTCTGCCGACGCATCATAGCTGGCAAAGCTCTTACTGTACTGTATACTGTTTCCGGCATTGACTCGCACATGGATGTTGCAGTAGAGGAGGCGGATCAGACGGAGTGCCCGGTCCACGCCCCAAATAGCCACCGCCGACCACAGGTAGGTCCAGTATTCGTGGTCGGAGAAGATTATGGTGTGACTGATACGAGAACGCGGTTAGTAGAGAGATTACAAATTGATGGTAGGGTACGCACTAGAAACATCCAACTAGAAGCCCAATGGAGAATATAATATGTATAATGAGGAATAGTTCATAGGATCGGTGCCGAAACCACTGGATGGCTAATGGTAGGAGCAGAACCATAAGGATTGTTGCCTGTATGAAGATCAGTGGGTGTGGATATCCCTATAAAGTGTCAAGACTCACCCCTGTTCCCCATAACAGATATGGTTTCGTCAGCTTTTTGAGCAGTCTGCCCTCTGTAAGTATCGTCAGCTATCTCCCAGCAGTATCACGAGGGAAACAACTTACTCTCGTACATAATGAAGAGGTAAAGAAAAGTATGAGCAACAGCCTGAATGGTTGCTATCCAGGCCACGTGGCGGTGGAACAGATTGAAAGTGGCAAAGCTCCATCCTGTTGCCCAGATGAAGATGTTGTTGCGGCCCGCAAAGAGCCAGAGTAATGGAATGTTGGCAAAGGATACAATCCCAGTTCTGTCCGCTGCGTATCGGAGGAGCTGCGATTGTTTATCGGGCCAGCTGAGATGACCAGTTAGCTAAAGCTCCGCAGTCTCTGTCGAAAGACTTACTAGAGATTATCCGGGATGAGTCGATAGCTCACGGTACACGCAGCGATGCTCAGGGCCCAGAAGATGAGCACAACTATAGCGTCTAGGCGTGTGGGAAAGGTCCACCAGAGCAGCTTGCGGCTCTGGGGTTGTAGAGGATGAGCAACCACCAGATACACCTGTATCCAGTGGCGGAGGTTCTGTATGGGCAAGCATAGTCGACGTAGTCCTGAGCTAGACCTATAGCTGGTTTGCACCACCTGAGATTGAATAATGTGATGTACGAGCCGCTGAAGCATGCCCAAGCTGAGTATGCATAACCAGAATCCGTACCCAGCCAATCTGCTGATGTTAGGAGAAGCTCAGTTGAAGGGAAAGTCCAATCGTACCCAAAAGCGTAATGAGTCCATACTTCAAACTCCCAAGTATCCTGCCAGAAGATTGGTCAGAATGCATTTGGCACAATGAGGGGACAAACGCACAATAGTGTTAAAGACAATGTCATAATGACTGGGTGCGAGCAAAACCGGCGTGTTGACAGGGTGCTTTCTCGGTATCTCCAGATATTTGACGACTGGCATGCGACGAAGAGCATCTTGGGTGAGGTTCTCGGCCAGCTGCTCTCGCGGTATCAGGCCCACATCCCCGTACTCTCGGCATGACCTCTCCAGTTGTGCAATTCCTGCTTCTCTCTCCGCTGGGCGGCAATATATGTCCGAAGAGGCGTAGATGGAGGTGACCTCTAGCGGGTTGTGACACCGGGTCTCCCAAAAACCCACGTCGGGGTGCGCGGCGAAGGTAATGTATCCATAGGCGGTGTATATCGCAGTTACGCAGCGTTCGTTTTTGGGGAGGGAGCTGGAGGCGACGAGCGAGGTATTATAGACAATGAAGAGGATCAGCCCACTGAGTGCTAACATGACTGGAAGGAGGGGTAATGAGGAAGAACGAGGGAGAGAGGGGTCTTAAGGGTGGTTGTGGGTCATGCCAGGTGAGGTGACTTTCGCACGAGATCCTCTCTGCGCCCGGCCATTCGACCTTCCGAGACCCGCTGTGAGTGAAAACCGGCTCGCTAGAAAGTGGCAGGGAAAATGCGGTGAGTTCTTGGAAGTTGATTGAGGGAGCAATGCCAGCCTGCGCGAATACTCATAGACCAGAGATCATGCTGAATCGAAATGCCAGTACCCAAGTGGATTCAGGCTGGAAGACTAGGAGTAGGCGGTATTTGTGTGAGTGAGTGGGAATGGGCGATGGGGACCGACTTCGGATTTATCTAATCTGATCGGGCCACCGGACCATCTGATAGCCTGCCAGTTTTTGATTGGGCACGAGCCCCTCGGCGCTGCGAGCTTCCGTCCGCACTGTCAGCCTTAGTGCCTCAGGCTACACTCCACAATCTGCCGGGCGGTGAATACTTCATGACGGCGCTCCTCCGACTTTCCCCGAAGAGGGATTCCTTCTACTCCGCGCTGCTCGCAATACAATCAATTTCCTCGTATTACATGGAATACATTGATCGGCACCAATGATTACTCTCTACTTCACGTAGTGGTAATTTTCTATGAATCCTTCTCTGCGGGGAAGTCCATCAACGACGATGCCTCCCTTTCCTCATAATGAATCTGTGCCAAGTGCTCGACTCCTCCTCGTTGATCCCCCTTGCTCGGGGTCGCGTCTGGAATGAAAACACGGGGATAAGTGCATGATCGAGGACAGTCACGATGGCCAGGACTACATCATGTCTCTTTCCGACACCCTCAGCTTAGTATTCAATCTTCTTATTGCAGCCTTGGTCGCCATCGTATGCTTCCCCGCTCTGAGGGATACTCTTCACTATGCTTCTAAAGGATGTTCGCCAAACGCGCTGCTCGACGGATACCAGAGAGTAGGAGCCTCTCACAATGCTTCGATAGGTCTTTTAGGGGTCTTTCGCGATGACCCTCGACCGTATCTATTGCTCACCGCAAATGCATGCGTCTGCACTGCTTCGCTCGTGCGAGCCATATTCGCCGCCAATGCCTTTGATAAAGTGACGTCTTCGATACAACTCGTCTCATGGGTAAGACTTACAAATACCCTTCGTGTTGTTCCATGCTAAGTTAGTGTGTCCTAGCTCTTGCTCTCCATACAATGGAATTATCTCCGAAGCGAAGCCTCTCCCCAAATCCGGTACTCTGCGGCTTGGAAGGGAGGACTGGCTGCTTGCTTGTTAATTGGGCATATGATTCTAGAGAACACACTTCGGAGAGACATGGTAGATCAACCACCTGCTGTATCGCCTCTTGCGTGGCTGGTCTACATATTGGGGACTATTGTAGTTCTCACATCCTTGTCTTATCCGCGCAATGCTCGAGCGTTCCGCAATGGAAGACCAATTGACGAGGAGGAAATCTCCTCTGTGCTTGGGCGATTTTCATTTCAGTGGGCGACATCGCTAGTGTCACTCTGTGCGTCGCATACATCAATCAGCCTGGATGAGCTTCCCGAATTGAGCGATAGAATGCGAGCAAATCACTTGCAGACTGACTTCATGGAAATGCAGGCTAGACTTGACGCTTCTGGAACGACCCCATCCAAGCTAGTGAAGGGGCTGCTATCACTGTATTGGAGGGAGTTGGTCCATCAACTCCTGCTATCCGTGCCACTGGCAGTTCTAGCCTTTGCTCCACAGCTAGCACTACGTGAAATGTTACGACTCCTGGATGCAGACGCAGCGGGACACGATGGTCTCAATATCTGGGCCCTGCTACTTGGCCTCAGCATTGGGGTATCCTCGTGGCTCGAGAACTGGCTCCTATGGACCGCCATGAATTGGATCTCAGTGCCATTGACGACGCAGCTATCTGCAGCGGCTTTCAGCAAGTCCATGCGCTTGAGTTTGCAGACTTCCGCTGATGAGGGCGATGATAAGACTTCACCGGATAGTACCCAGAATGTGATCAACCTGGTAGCCATCGATGCGTCACGCATTGCTCTTGTCGCGGGCTTTCTCTATTCGAACCTTCTCCAGGCACTAAAGCTCGCCGTGGCGTGTACGTTCCTGGCTCACCTTCTGGGTTGGCGAAGCTTGCTGGCGGGACTGACCTGCCTTGCCCTCTTCTATCCACTTCATTCTCTCTGCTTGTCGAAATACTCGGCTGTCGAGAAAGACCTCATGCGTAGTCGCGACAACAAGGTGTCGACTCTGACTGAGGTCCTGCAGGGTATTCGCCAAGTGAAGTTTGCGGGGCTTGAGGTCAAATGGGAACGCAGGATGAACTTTCTTCGCGACCGTGAGATAAAATCACAGAACAGAGCATTCTTCTGGCATGTAATCAACCTCTCGATCCACCTGCTCGGGCCAGTCATGGTGTCCGCCGTCTCCTTGAGCGTCTATAGCTGGAAGCAAGGCCCACTCACGCCATCCGTCGCTTTCCCAGCTTTGTCCACACTCGGGTACATTCAATTCATTCTGGGCCTCGTTCCTGAATTACTTTCCGGTCTCGTGGGCGCGAAGGTGAGCATTGGGCGTATGGCGAGATTCTTCAACTCGGCGCAAGCGGCGGGGAACACCACGCCTTTCCGCTCGATACAATTGGAGAATGCCACTCTATCTTACAGTAAATCAGCTACAACGGAATCCGGCACCCTTCAAAGCGTGACCCTCAGCTTTCCTCTGAAGGGCTTGAGCGTGGTGTCCGGCCGCACTGGATCCGGCAAAACCTTGCTACTTAGCGCCATTCTAGGCGAGTGCGAGGTCTTGTCTGGCTCCATACGACGTCCTGTTCCCCCGACCTATGAGGCAATATACCACTCAGAACCTAATCCGGAGGACTGGTGTCTCAGCTCAGCAGTGGGCTACGTAGCTCAAACCCAATGGATAGAAGCTGGCACCATTCGGGATAACATCCTCTTCGGCCTACCCTATCAGCAGGCGAGGTATCAACGTGTGCTGTTTGCATGCGCTCTCATGCAGGATCTAGACCTGTTGGACGATCGGGATCTTACTGAAATCGGGCCCAGTGGAGTTAATCTAAGCGGCGGGCAAAAGGTGCGCATTGGTCTAGCGCGCGCTCTGTATTCGCGGGCCGGCATTCTGCTGCTAGATGACATCTTCAGTGCCGTGGATGTGCACACCGCGAGTCATCTCTTCAAGCATGCCATCACCGGGGAGTTTGGCGAGGGACGAACAAGAATCTTGGTCACACACAATGTGGACCTTTGCTCTCCCAAGGCTGACTATCTGGTCGAACTTGAGAATGGGACCGTCAAATATGCACACTCGGTGGTTCGATCACACTCTGAAAGAGACAACAGTTTCTCGCCACAAGGAGCTGTGCCCATAACCGAGGAACAATACGAAAGGTTCGATGACAAGACTGATAGCCAAGATGGTGGGGTTGATGGCATTGGCAGTCCTACCGTACCGACAAGATTTGTCGATGAGGAGTGTCGAGCCGAAGGTGCTCTCCAGTGGTGGTTGTTTCGGAGGTACATCCAGACGAGCGGAGGATGGGCATCGTGGGCTGTTCTCGTCGCGTTTTACGTGATGTACAACGTGTTACAGCTGTCTCAGGTATGTGTCGGGTTCTCATGCCACCCACTAAACTAACCTCGTCATCAGTACTGGTGGATTCAGATCTGGAGCAGGGATGGCATCACCAAAGACACCGGCTCAGGTGGCAGCGATACTGCATACTACCTGGGCATCTACACCGCGATCGCCATCCTGTCATGTCTCGCCGGCTCACTGCGCGCCTACATTGCTCTCCGAACCTCGCTGAACGCGGCATCTCGCCTCTTCCGCCAACTACTCTCCGTGGTCCTGCGCGCCCCCTTGCTCTGGCTCGACAAGGTCCCCTCAGGAAGACTCCTCAACCGCTTCACCGCCGACTTCTACCTCGTAGACTCACGCCTGGGCTTCGACCTGACCGCCGTCCTAAACGCAGGCATGGACTGCATCGGCGTGATCACCGGCGGAGTGCTCGTGCGGCCGATCCTCCTCATCTTCGCCGTGCTCCTCGCCGCCGCAGCAACGTGGTACACGAAGCGGTACCTCTCGGCAGCGCGGGAGATCAAACGCCTGGAGAGCATCTCACGCAGCCCGGTCTACGAGCAGATCGCCACCTGCCTGCAAGGGATCACCACCATCCGGGCCTTCAACCAGCGAAAGCGGTACATCGCAGCGCTACACAACAAACTGGACCGTCAAGCCCAAGCCTCGTGGCACCTCTACCTCTTCAACCGCTGGTTCACCTTCCGGATCAACCTGCTGGGCGCCGTGTTCTCGACCGTGACCGCCCTGGCCGTCGTCAACCGCGCGGACATCACCGGCGCGATGGCCGGCTTCGCGCTCGTCTTCACCAACCACCTCTCCTTCGCCCTGGTCTCGCTCAGCCGTGCCTACTCGATCCTAGAAATGGACCTCAACGCCGTCGAGCGCATCCTCGAGTACTCCGACCTTCCCACCGAGGAGCCACCCTCCCCCAGCCCAAGAAACATCCCTCCCCCCGAATGGCCCCAAACCGGAACCATAACCATAACGAACCTAACAGCCTCCTACACCCCAACCACCCCACCCGTCCTCCACAACATAAACCTGCACATCCCCTCCGGCCAACGAATCGGGATCGTCGGCCGCACCGGCGCCGGCAAATCCAGCCTCGCGCTGGCCCTCTTCCGCTTCCTGGACCCCTCCCCCTACTCATCCCTCGCCAGCACCAGCAGCGCGAGCAACGCAAGCAACGGCCGCATCACCATCTCCAACCTCGACATCGCCACCATCCCACTAGCCACCCTCCGCTCCCGCATGGCCATGATTCCGCAGAACCCCGTGCTTTTCACCGGCACGATCCGCTCGAACCTCGATCCGTTCGACGAGCACACCGACGACGCCGTGCTGCGCGCGTTGCAGCACGTCCATTGGTCTTCCTCCTCATCGTCGACCTGTTTGCATCCGCAGGGCAATCCGCAGGGCTGTCTGCGGGACAGGGGCAATGTACTGGGGGAGAGGGTATCGCCCGGGGGAACGAACTTCTCGCACGGCCAGCGGCAGCTCCTGTGTCTGGCGCGTGCGATGCTGGCTTGTCCGGCGGTGGTGGTTATGGACGAGGCTACTTCGGCTGTGGATCGGGGGACGGATGAGATGATTCAGCGGGGGATTCGGGAGGGGGTTCTGGGTAGTCGGCGGACCAGTAGTAGCAGTGGCGGGAGGACAGGCAGTGGGAGCAGTGGCAGCCGGACAACGTTGCTGGTGATTGCGCATCGGCTACGCACGATCGCCGACTTTGATAGGGTGGTTGTTATGGATGCGGGGCGGGTGGTGGAGTTTGGCACGCCGAGGGAGTTGTTGGCGAGGGAGGGGGGTGTGTTTCGCGGGTTGGTGGAGGGGGATGTTGATGCGAGGGAGTTGAGGAGGGTTATTACTGGAGCTGAGAGTTAGGGAATGTGTCTGGTGTGAGTGCTGTTGGTAATAAGGGTGGATTTGATGTCGGTTTTCACTACGTCATTGTAGACACGCATTAGATAGAAACGATTCATTCGGGGTTATATCTTTCAGAACTTCTCCTAGAACCACATCCGACGTAGCACCACTACACGCTCAACGTCAACGCCCCCGTAAGCGGCAGATCCCGACTCGACCTCCCCACATACACCTGGTACTCGCCCGTCTGCAGCTCCCACGCCTGCGCCTCGACATTCCACGTACTCAGGTCGCGCCGCGTCAGAGAGAACGAGACAGCAACCGTCTCGCCCACAGGGACATTGACCTTGTCAAACCCACGCAGCTGCCGAACCGGCCCATTGGGGATCCCCACGTACAGCTGCGCGACCTCCGCCCCGTCCACATTCCCGGAGTTCTGCACCTGCGCCGTGACGTTGGCGAGCACATCCCATAGACGCGGGTTGCCTCCTTCCTGAATTCCGGCTGATGGTGGGTACTGTGTCGCCGCGACAGATGTCCTCTGGATGTCCAGCCCGGAATAATTGAAGGTGGTATACGAGAGGCCGAAACCGAACTCAAACTGCGGGGTGATGTTCTCCTTGTCGAAGGCGCGGTAGTCGATGTAGACGCCTTCGGTGAAGTCGTCCTGTGGGAAGAGGCCGTACGGCGCCACAGGCTGAGCCGGGTGCAAGATCGCCCCGTAGTCGGATGCCTGTTTGGCGACCGTGTAGGGCAGTCGGCCGGAGGGGTTAGCACGGCCGTACAGCAAGTCGACGACAGCTGTGCCCGTGTCTTGACCAGGAAGGTGGGCAAGAATCACGGCGGTGACGTTGGCGTGGTCGATCCAATCGTAAACGAGGCGTATACCCGCGTTGTGGATCACAACAATCGTGTTGTTGCATTTGTTGGCGACGTTGGTCACGAGCGTGTCGCTGTCCGCGTCAACGAGACCGGGTCGGTCGCCGCCTTCGGACGCGTAGCTGTTGATGAAGACCAGGCAGGCGGAGGAGGCGGGATCGACGTCCGGGTCATTGGAGCTCACGTCCCACAGGACAGCGGTGTTGTCTTCATAGGCTTGTTGTTGAATAGCGTCAAGAGGCGCGATGATATAGGCTGGGCTGTTGGAGCCGGAGCCGCCTCCAACCCACAGGGTGTAGTTCTGGATGGCCGGCATGACACTGTCGAATGAAAGGGTTAAGCTAGTGGACTCGGGGGCTTTGGCATCGTATCCAAACACGGAGACTAGGCGGGGTGATTGGAGGGGTAGCGCAGAGTTCTCGTTCTTGACAAGAACATGGCCCTCGATTGCGCTCTGGAGTAGAGCGTCTTTCTCGTCGGCAGATGTTCCGATGACAACTTCGTGCTCGGAGTAGACGTCTTCGGGCATGCCGATGCCAGGAGAGGGGAAGTCGGTGTCTTGGTTCATTTGATACCAGGAGGCGATGATTCTGACTGGGTTAGTGAGAAAGCAATTAGTAAAGGTGGCCTGACTTACCTGGTAACCATGTCGTCGAGCCTTGATGCTTCCAAACTACCATTGGCAATGGCCGTGGTGAGATTAGAGCCCCACGTGGTGGTACTTGGCATGACCATGTCCAGCCCGGCATTCGCACCAGCAATCCCGGCGTGTTGGGCACCCCAGTCAGTGACAACGTAGCCTTCTGCGTATTAGTATCGGTGTCCAGTAGTGGTAATCTAAGTTTCTTACCTTGGAAACCTAGTTCGGTCTTCAATAGCCCGTTGAGCGTCTTGCTGTTCTGACAGGCATAGGAGTTGTTAACCCGGTTGTACGAGCACATGACTGAGACACTGCCCGCCAGCACGGCATCTTGGAAGGGCCAGAGGTAGAGTTCATGGATGGTCTTATCATCGATATTCGAGGAAACCGAGGCAACAGTGACTCCATTCTCTGTCTCGGGGTTTCTGTTGGTCTCTTGCTCGTTTCCGATGTAGTGCTTTGAGTGTGTTAATCAGTATCACTCGCGGTGAGATAAAGCAGTAAGGAGAGTATACAAACCTTCACAGAGACACCAACACCGGCCTCCTGCACACCTTGGACTGTCTCATACACTAGCGCCCCGCTGAGATAGGGATCAGTGGAGAAGCCTTCCCAGTTCCGTCCGCCTTCCGCGACACGACCGATGGGGCCCACCACAGGGCCCAGCAGAAGGTTAACACCCTTTCGATGAAACTCTTGTCCCATGTACAGAGCCCGTTGATGAGCAAGAGTTTTGTTCCAGCTAGAAGCGAGGAATTGGCAAGGATGTTCAACAAATTCGAAGACTGCTGTAGCATGCGTACCTTGCTCCAACATGAATGCCACTGGCCCAGCCATTCACGAAGTCCGTTCCGCGCTGTATATGGCTTTTAGAAAAGACAACTCCAATCTTATATGGGTCCACATACCAGCCCATTCCCCGCATCCGACACACAATAGCCAGGAAAGCCTAGGCGGGAGACTGCTGGAATATTGCCTGAGCACCCATTGCTGGCACTGTAGCCTGCCGTGAAGTTGACCTTCTCCTCGTCTGTGAGCTGGGCGACAAAACTCTTTGCTTTCTCGTAGGCTGCAGCCCATGCACCGGTACCGGTACCCTCGGCTGAACGGTCTACGTAAGCAGTGAATGACAAATGAGAAGATCATGAGAGAACATACGGGAGGGGTAGAATGGGGGAGAATCGCCGTAGAAGTAGGTATCGCTGGTGATATTCTGCTCAGTTGGTGCGGCGGAGCAAAGAGAAAGACCGCCCAAGAGGGCGATCAAGGATCTTAAGCTGTGCATTCTGCTGCCTCTGTGTTGCCTGCGCTGTCTGTCTCTACACTCTATCTCCCAGCGACTTCATGGTGGTATTTATCTCCAAGCCGGACTTCCCCCGCAAGGTGAACAGATGGAAAAGCATATGTCAGGACCCAAGCAACTCCGGATGTCCCGCACCCATTGCCTGACTTGCGGGTAAATATCGGCGAATAAACCTGAACTCTACATGATCATGACGGTCATGCGCAGGCTATAGCAGAGGTCAATACTGTGGGTGAGTGAGGAGTAGATACTTAGGCAGATGGCTATGGGGTGAGTGCCGGCTCACGAGTCAGTCACCGGATATTGACCCCCACATGCCGTTCCTCAGCAATCCGGGGTTGTCCCACTAGCCCCACAATGACCGGGATGGCAGGCTAGACAACCAGTCCGGAGGAAGTCCGCGCAATAGGAACAGCGAGAGAACCATGCGTGACGTGATGCAACCCCGCATTTATTCCCCAGAACTCTGGACGTGATTAATGCAGGGCATTGACCCCTGCTGGTCGGGGTTTGTGGCAGTATGTGCACAACAAAACACAAGGATAGCCGGCATTTGTGTTCCCCGATTGTTGTATCCTAACCTTTGTAGACTGGTTGAGCACTCCAGGAACAAAGTGCTGACAAGCAACAAGTGACAGACCTTGGCTGTTCTCTTGGTCAAATGAATGAAGCATCATGTCATCCGCACGGACTTGGCTGGCTGAAGCTTGTTGGCAACTTGGGTAGACTTGGGGTTCGGGGCATGGTCCACCGAAAGTAATCCTTCCTTAGCTCAGTCTTCGGCCAGAGAAGTCGGCAAGTAGAAGAGGGGGTGCCCATTTGTGACTGGGGAAGATGTCGTCTTCAGGAAACTCGAGCCTAACCGGTTGTATTGGGCCGTGTGCTCCTCATTGCCAAGGCGGCTAGAGTGAGGTCGGTGAGGAAAACGCATCATGCGGGGTATGTCGCTGCTCTATAATAGCAGGAGTTGAAAGAACGCAAAGTAGTAATCCTAGCAAACCTCTGCAAGGTCCAAAAGTAGCATCCAAGCCGACACTCTCCGTCGCCAGAGCCCGCTCAGAATAGATTACTCGGGACACTGTTCAACCACGACATATCCTGAAAGTCCAACAGATCAATGCCATCAAACAAGCCACTATTAAATCCCTCCCCAAGCGACACATCTCCGAAACCATTCGACATGGAAGATCCAGTTTGGACGGCTTGGGCGGGCAGCTCCTGATCCGTTGAACGGCCCTCCGACACAACGCGCTCATACAGTATCTCTAGCGCAGCAACACATCGACGCGCGGAGGTGCTGTAGCTGTGATATCTGCGAAGGATCTCGAGGGCATGGTCCCAGCTTTCGGTTATGGCGGGCTCAGTGACTTCTTCCAGGATGGCTGGGCAGAGGCGGCCGGCAATTAGAACGGTGGCAGCTGTGTAGACGTCTTTTCCAGTCAGACTAGAGAACTTGAGAACTCTCTCCAAAGTATCTGCAAAACAAGAAGGAAAATTGGTAAGGGTTCGGATGCTCACAGAGAATGTTATACCACCACGCAGGAAGTGGACCGGCCGATCCGTCGGCGGGAATGTGACCGTGGATCAGGCCAATGACCTCCTGTGCAACTTTGACGCAGATAATAGAGCACTGGAGTGCTATACGCTGGGGGAATGAATCTTGAAGACAAATGAGGGGGTCGGCGACTCCGATGTCGCGGGAGGTACAGTATTTGGACAGAATGGGTCGGAAGAGAAGCATGCGCACATGGAGGAACCTAGCGACTCGAGTTCAACAGATGTCTTTCGCGATCGAAATCGAGAAACCTTACCGTGCTCGTAGTACAACGCTCTGATGGTAGAACATTTTGTCGCCGTAGGCGAGAGAAGCGTCACCTCGCAAGTGCTCTGGTAAGGTTCGTGACCATTTGGTGAGCGCTCGGTCCAATTCGAACATCGTATGACCACCCTCCGTGGTCTGTTTGTTGAAATAAAAATCGTAAACATCTTCCGGGCTTTCATCCGGATTAGGATTGTACAGGCTGAGAAGAATATCATTCAGAATTTCGTAGAGCTCCAAAGACTTGGCATAAAATGCCATCACGGAAGGTCGACCAGCCGGTTGGATTATGGCGGTGCCTGCAGAGGGTATATACTCTTCGTCAACAGTCGCTGGTAGCGGTACGGAGCCACCGGACGCTTTAGCTATCATGGAGGGGCGACCGAAAGTCATGGAAATTACCCTAGAACTCGTCTAGCTTCTGTGAACGGGAAAAGAGGCGGGGCTGTTCTTACCTGTCCATCAACACGCATCCGTGCCAGATCTTCCGGGCCAGCTGCTTCTCCTGAGGATTACGTAGACGAGCACTAGTCTGCGGAAGATGTAGTCCCAGACTCTGTGCATTTCGAATGGCCAACCCAGTGACGATCCAGCACTGATGAGCGGAGTCCGTGCTTTGGAGATACTGGGCCATGAGCAGCAAGCACTGAATGAGCTCTGCGGAGCCTGTATTCCACAAATTGAATTGAAGAAGATCTTTGGCGCGAGAGAAAAATGCATCTGCCGACGCCTCCCGCTCTTCGGGTGGAATGAAGTCAGCTAGCTGGCAGGCCAATGCAAAGATCACATTGAAAGTGCACATCAGCATATTCTCGTCCGAGTGAGAAGGCTCTCCAGTCCAGAGCCTTGAATATTCAGCTCGTAGATTCAGACTATCTATGAGGGGATAAAGAGGAAAGACAAAGGTCCAGTAAACCTCCATCAGGCTGTCTGCCGTTTTCCGAGGCGGAAGGACGTAGTTAGAAATTGTAGACGGACGCTGTATGCGCGAGGACTTCAGCCCGGACGAGGATGCCGCTCCGAGGATCGAGTCGGATGTTCCACGATATGGTGACGGGACCCTTTGGTCAATGGCGGTTCTGATTTGTCGGATGAAGCTGGCAGCACTGGAGCTTCCAAAGAAGCCTTGGGCTAGCCGCTCTTCTTCCACCTCGCCCATCATTGCGTTCACGCCATCCGTATGCTGTCTTGGGGTTTGCCGGTTGTCAGGAGTCGTATCCTGGCACACTCTATCCTTGTGCATACAGATCGATGCAGCGTCCGGGGTTTGTTCGCATTGGAGACATGGCGAAAGAGATCTACCCGCGCTATCAGCGACGACTGATGTGGTTGGGAGATGCTGTCGATGACTCGTGGAGGGTGGAGCGACTGCACTCGACGTTGGCGTTTGAAGCGGACTTGGTAATCGAGTCTAAGATTCAGAAGAGTTACTCTGTGAGTCCTTTTATGATAACGTCTTAGGACCCCAGACTCGGAGACGAGATCATTCATGCCAACACGGCTTACCTGCGGAGACTCTGCGCCCAATGATTGAGTACTACCCACCTGTGCCCTCCCGGGGTTTTCGAGAAGCTTTAACCGATTCTCAAGGCCTTTGACATAGCTTTCCAGAGCAATGTCAGCAGATGATGATTCAATTTATGCCTGAGCTACAAGGCAGGATACAAGGCAGGACTGACCTTTGCATAGCTCGCTTCTTGTCTCCAGTGTAAATGCACTTCTCTCGATCTCCTTTCCTCACACATGGTCCACATACTGCTCAACACGCGTCAGCTCAACGATTGGTAGGAGTGCAGCTTCGGAGCAGACATACCGGGATGGATGCCGTCACACCGGACCTTCCGGACGCGGCATTCATCGCACGCGACCGTGATCTTGTGACGTTTGTGTGGAGTAGCAGAGCCATCTGCTGAAGACCAGCGCTTCGGAGATGATAGACTAGTCATAGATAGATTAGTAGGAAGGTGTTAGCACATTCGCGTGCTTTGTCTGGTTCTGGCGTGGGGAAAGTTGATGGGAGACGGAAGGGATTCCGGGGAAAGAGGCCACGGGAAAGTGCGGTGCGGGACCTTCGGATCCGATTCCGTGGCTCTCGCCTCGATCGCTCACTTGCGTTGGAAGGGCGATTCTACGTGGACGAATGTAAATAGTAGGTAGGTGGTTATATTCAAATATTCCTCTTGCTACCCACTCAGTTTCACTCTGACTCTGATTCTATCTTCTACTCGACCCTTCGGTCACTTACTTATAGTAGATAACAACAATTACTTTCCGTAACCAGATTGCCTGGACAGCAGAGTCAGAGATGAGCTTCTCATGCTGTACTTTATTGAAAAGCCGAGCATAGACATGATCGCACAGCTATCAACCAATTCAAAAACCCTCTTGATAGACTACCTCAGGAGCCTGACAACTTCACTCGACAGCGAGTTCTGTCATACTACTGGCATCATGTCCCCGAGGGCGTTAGCTCGGATGCTATTTCATAGGATTTTGTAAGAATGATAGGCACACTGTCATGCAAGGGTCATAGTTCTGATCGCACGGGACTTCTTCCAAGACCGTCGATCTTTCGCAAGCTGTGCGTGCCTTGTGGTCTATTAACCTCCTGTGGTTTGATTCGACGTACCACTCCATCAGCTGTTACTGGTCTGACCGTGTAGCAACAACGTGCACAGCAACAATCGGCAGCATAGCGCATGCTCCAACAATTGCACACATGACCCCAGCCGCACCAGCCAAACCCAATGTCTCGAACATGTCGGGGAAATAGAATGGCCCAATCTAGCCGCAGAGCACTCAAAGTTAGCACGAACCTCAAATTCGACCATGTCTGCGAACTCACAAATCCATAAAGATGGCGAAACACATTGATGCAAACCCCGATATCTGTAGCCACCTCGCGATGGCTATCAATAGCAAAGGAGATCAGGATAGTGGTGATCACCTGGTTACCGAAACTGGCGATTGCCGCGCCCACGCATGGAGTCACGTTCCAGGACGTGGCCTTGCTGAGCTGGAACCCCCAGACTAAAAGACCGGCGATGACGGTGCCGAAGCCAACATAGGACAGCCAAAGACGGTCCGCTGGGCGGTGGCAACCTGTACGTTTCTGGAGAGCTTGCAAGAAACGGTCGGAAATGGGACCGCTCAGCTGCTCGCCAAGCAGGCAGCCGATGATGATAGCAATGAACTGCAAGCCGATTTGCTGCGAGTCAAAGCCGAATTTCTCCCCAAAGGCAATGGGCATCTCGACAATGAGGGCGATGTTGCCGTAGCAGAAGACTATGGCATGAGCGCAGGCGGGAATGAGGACACGCGGAAGCCGCACGTAGAAGAGCGGCTCGACGAATTCGCGGGCCTTGAGGGGCCGGGCATTAATCCGTCGTGGGATGAATTTCTGGTAGAAGTGGGATCTATAGGGGCCTGCTGCGGAGTTGTGGCTGCTCTCCGGGATGTATAGAGTTTCTTCGCCCAGGGATAGATAGGCGACGAGCTGGCAGAAGTTCATGATGGCAAAGATCCAGTACATCCATTGGTAACCAATGTGTTTCGTCACGAAGCCCATGATGAAGGGTCCTCCTGGCGTCCCGAGGGTGAGCATCAGCGTCCACCACCCCAGCTTCTGGGCTCGCTTTTCAGGTTCACAAAGCTCCGTAATGATGCCGCTGCCTATACCCATAGGTGGCGAGATAAAGATCGCTGTTAGGACGCGCGTGGCCATTTGAGTTCCATAGGTTGTGCAGCGAGCTCCACCGATGTTGCATACCATGCTCCCGAGCACCGATAGTATGAAGATATGATAGCGGCCGTAGATCGAGGTAAGAGGCTTCCAGAATAAGGGGCAGATCCCTAGAAGCAAGATCTAGGAGAAATGTATGTGAGCTAGGGCTTCCATGCACTTTTCATCACGCAGACTCAAACGAGGCCGACTAACCTGCATCGAAGTCAGATAGCTTGCTTGCGGCACCGTGACGCCGTACACCTCGGCCATGGTGTCGTATGCCGGGATAATGCCTGCGGCCATGAAAGTTGCGACCATTGAATGAAAAGCAACCATCAGAATCTGGGCATTTTTCTTCCACTCTGGCCATTCCTGGGGGTTGCTTGCGGAGACACCTGACCAAGGGTCGCAGACTTGGTCTGGCACTCTAGAGGATACATCTTCGAGATGAGTTGCGGTGTTGTACTCGCTTCCTTTGACATCTGAATCAGACGTGTCTGGAGCTGACATCTTGCTTTTATCGTTTTTGAGAATGGGTAACAAGGAATCGTGCGGTCTAGCGCCACACCAAGTAAGGAGGCAAAGTATTGCCACCGCTCAAATAAAAAGCACTAATAGCACCAGCACCGTACAAGAGATTATGGCGCGCGGATTGGTAGTTCCACGTCTCTTCTCATCGCGTTGTGCTGGACCCTTTATACCATGTTCCGTCCGCTCTTCTCTGATACCCCATCTACCCCATGGGGAAGGATAGGGTGTAGATTCCCAGCTGGAGCGGGCCTGGATCCGCACTTTGATAGCGCACGGCCGTCAGGTCAGGGTCTCATTGGAACAGCTCAATGATATACATTCTTGGCACTGGAAATGAGAGGAATTGTTTCCGACGAGGCTCAAATCGCGGCCAGAACGTCGCTTACCCGAGGGTATACTCGATACAACTGTAGAAGTATCGGGTCCGCATCCGATACCATCCTTGCCATCTGTCGGACACAATCCACTAAACAACCTTATCCATTTAAGCTCTCAGTGACTATTTGATAGACGTCGTTCGCTCTCAAGGGATACACAGGGGCACTGTGGTCCAGCCGCTCTGGATTTGGAGAACCGCGCCGGTACTGGCGATTTGACTTCCTGCGAACTGGAGGAAAAGTGTCAATCTCAGATGCGATTCCTGGAAGATGGACTTGGAATCTTGTTTGATACCTGTGGATATTGCCACTCCATTGATGTCAACAATCCCTCTCATATCCTGCCAATTCTTCCTTGTGCTTGCCCCCTCTCTCTGTACTCTTTCTCGCATAGTGGCTCGATACGGTCAGGAGAGTGTACCACAGCTCAAGGTCACGTTTCAAGTCTTGCTTGTGATCCGTTAAACAAGATTAGAGTCAGGATGTAGAGGATCGAGGGGGAAAGTGAGGATTGCAGAAGAGTTGAAGGTACTGCTGTAACGTTGGATTCCCCGCACCTCGTCCGCACAGCATTGCATGCATTGCGAGGCATAATGTCGGGTGAATGAAGGCCGAAGAATTTTTCCGTGAGAGATTGCATTCTGCTTGGCCTGCGGCTTCCCCCGCATTTTGGACCAGTTTCTCCCCAGATCATAGGCGAAGGCGGGGGACCTTCCGCTTCGATCGTCCCTTGGCATTTCCTGCAACCCAACAACCATCGCTTCGAATCCCACTTAGCAGGTGGACTTGCGCTACAATTGTTTGTCATGAGTCAGGACAACCGTTCATCCGGGTTGATCTGTGCCCGATGGCCTCCATCATGCCACCGACTATAAAAGCAAGACGATAGACAGTGCGTCATGTCACGATGGGCAGGAACTTTGCAGTCGAGATCCGCCTACAGATTCAGTCACGATGCGCCAAAACATTGCTATTGGCGTGTTGGCGACATGCCTCACCTTAGCCTCTGCAACACTGCGAACCAGCCAGAATGAAAGCACGATCACTGTGGCAAATGACCGCCTGACCGCGGTCTTTGCAACCAACAAAGGCAGAATTGTCGACCTCTCCCTCGATAACCAGGACCTGCTCGGTCCTCAATCAGGGGATACAGGGACCGGTCCCTACCTGGATTGCTATTGCATCCCTTCGGGCTTCTACACACCTGGATCCACAAGCCCCAGCATGGAGGTCGTGGAGGGGACAGATGCTACCGGAACCAAATATGCCGGTGTGATCATGAACGAGACATACCCTCCGACAGGTCAGCAATTCCAGCAATACTGGTTTCTACGCGATGGTGAGACGGGTCTGCACACTTTCAGTCGGCTCGCCTACTACAACGAAACTACGCCGTTCTTGCGCAACTTGCAAGAGTTCCGGACTCTTTTCCGGCCTAACACGGATTTGTGGACGCACCTGACGTCGAGCGAGGTTCAGACTGCTCCCCTCCCCAGTAAAGAAGCCATCAGCGAAGAAATCGTCGTTCAAGATGCAACTTGGACATTCAACAACACCCCCAACGATGCGTATTATACTCGATTCTCAGAATACTTCACCAAGTATACTTTCTCAAATGGTCAGTGCTGTTATTCCTTCATCTTCCATGTCGCACATGGCTGATAACTCCGAAGATTGGCGCGATAACTCGGTCCACGGTATGTATGCGGATGGAACCACGTCTGATGGCACGACGTACGGAGCGTGGCTGGTGATGAACACAAAGGTGAGGTTCATTTACAACGAGCAGTACACAGGGAACTAACTGTAATACTTGCTAGGATACATACTACGGTGTACGTTAGTGTCATATACAAGCCCCCTCGACTAGGCTGACCATACTAGGGACCCTTGCATTCCGACCTCACCGTTGATGGTATCGTTTACAACTACCTGGTGTCGAATCACCACGGAGAAGGAACCCCCAACATCACCTACGGTTTTGACCGCACTTTCGGTCCTCAGTACTACCACTTCAATGGCGGAAAGGGATCCAGATCGACCTTGGAAGAGCTGAGGTCTGATGCTGAAACATATGCGAACCCTAGCTGGAACGTGAAGTTCTATGATTCTATCGCCAAACACGTGGTAGGGTATGCACCTTCAAGTGTTAGAGGTACAGTGCAGGGACACATCAAGCTTCCCAAAGTAGCAACCCGGCCGATCGCTGTACTTACGGTAGATGGGCAATACTTCCAGGACAACTCAGTTGACCCGTCATCTTACCAATACTGGGCCGAGATTGACAAGAACGGGAAATTCAACATTGACCACGTCAAAGAGGGCAAGTACCGGCTCACTGTGTACGCGGACGGTGTCTTCGGTGATTACGAACGCGATGGCGTGCGAGTACAGGCTGGCAAGACTACGAAAGTTCAGGAGACATGGGTTGAGGAGTCCGCAGGCACCGAGGTCTGGCGGTTAGGCACTCCCGACAAGTCATCGGGAGAATTCCGCCGCGGCGTTGCTCGAGACGAAACCCATCCACTGCATCCTCCGCAGTATCTGATCTATTGGGCCGCCTATGACTGGCAGGAAGACTTCCCCAACGGAGTCAATTACACGATTGGAAGCAGCGATCCTGCCACAAATTTCAACACAGTGCAGTGGTCCGTGTTTGGTCCGACCCCGAACAATCCCGATGTCGAGTACGACACCACTCACGATTGGACCATCAACTTCAATTTGAATAAGAAGCAGCTGCAGAAGCGCAAGAAGGCGATGTTGACCATCCAGCTTGCGGGCGCGAAGACTGCGTCCGGTAACACTGATGTGTGGAACCCAGCCGAGGAATACAACAATCTCTCGCTGGAGAGTTATATCAACGGCCAGGAGGAGCCCTTGAGCATGGTGATCGGGTTCAATCAGTCCAGTAGCTGCATTGTCCGGTCTGCCGTCAGTTGCTACCAGGTTCGCTCACGGATGGAGTTCCCAGCTGACTGGCTGGTGGTCGGAAATAATGTCTTGACGTTGCATTTGCCGTACAATGCCACGGACACGGAGACGGCGATTTTGCCTGGGACGGTCTATGTGCAGTATGATGCCTTGAGATTGGAGGTGTCATAAGAATGAAGGCATGGTCGGTAGCACGCAGAATTAATGGGATGTACTTGTACTTGCCCCACATTAGGAACCAGAAATCAAGAATTTGCTCAATTTTGGACTTTTGTTGCAGCCTGAGGCATTAGTATCTTTTGCCTCGATAAGGTTCCATATCCCGTTGCACAAGCAATAAATTAAGGACGACATGCTCGGGTAAGACGAGCAACACCTTGAACAAATTCTCAGGTACGTCAATGACGAACTGCAATGCTCAGTGCACAGTAGCTTGGAGCAAAACAGACTGAGCTTAGACGGTATGGGCTGATCATTTAATCAAGTTGATGAGTGATCGCCCCTCCATCCCTTCCCAATGCGGCAATAGCCTCGGTTCATGTCCAAACCCGGGGAAACCCTCCAAATAGCCATCATGGTAATCTTCGCCCCTTGATTGGCATATAAACTGCTGCATGTCTTCCCCGCAAATTGAGTACTGACATTTCTGAGACCATTTCGACAACCAGGACTCATTCAACTAGACTGCGCCCCTAGTGAGTGCTGTCTGCGCAGGCGATTACCTGCCGAATTCCTCCAGCCATGTCCCAGACCTTTACCCGTGCCGAGGTTGCACAGCACAACACCGAAGACTCGGTCTGGTGCATCATCGATCACCGCGTCTACGACCTCACCGACTTTCTCGATGCTCACCCCGGTGGCAGCGTGGTCCTCAACCAGATCGCCGGCCAAGATGCCACCACGGACTTCTATAACCTCCATCGCCAAGAGGTGTTGGACCGGTACAGCCGTCTGTGCATCGGCACGGTAGCCGGAGAGAGCCCCGAAGTCGTGACCCCCGAGCCGGGCAGTCTCAGCCAGGTTCCCTACGCCGAGCCGCTGTGGCTGCGGCCCGCGTTCAAGAGCCCCTACTACAACGACAGCCACCGGCGACTACAGAAGGCGCTGCGCGAGTTCACGGACCGATACGTCACGCCGGAAGCGCAGGAGAAGGAGAGGGACGGCACCTTTATCAGTCAGGAGCTGATCGATCGCATGGCGGAGACCAATATTCTGGCGATGCGGCTGGGGCCGGGTAAGCATTTACATGGACGGAAGTTGCTGGGGGGTGTCGTTGATGGGAAGGAATTCGACTATCTGCACGACTTGGTCGTTTCGCAGGAGCTGGTGAGGGCCAATGCTCGGGGTGAGTTTCTTGGTTTCGACTGTTGCTATTCCAGAATCGACATTTCTGACTATGAGCAGGCTTCCAGGACGGAAATATGGCGGGCATGGCCATCAGTCTGACCGCCGTTCAGCAATGGTTGCGCAATGAACCTCTTCGCCAGCGGATAACAGATGAGGTCTTATCTGGTAAGAAGAAGATGTGTCTTGCCATCACGGAAGCCTTTGCGGGCAGCGATGTGGCTGGTCTACGCACCACGGCTCAGAAGACCCCGGATGGGAAGTTCTACATTGTGAATGGAACCAAGTATGGCCATCAATTCTGCACTGGACCCCACGTGCTGACTTCTGCAGGAAATGGATCACGAACGGCATGTTCTCTGACTACTTCGTTACCGGCTGCCGGACAGAGAAAGGCTTCTCGGTGCTCCTGATCCCTCGCGGGGAGGGTGTCGAGACGAAGCAGATCAAGACCTCCTACTCCACCGCTGCCGCAACGGCGTTTGTGCAATTCGAGAATGTCAAGGTGCCGGTCGACAATCTCCTGGGTGAAGAGCATAAGGGTTTCATTGTCATCATGAGCAACTTCAATCACGAGCGCTTCATGATGGCCAGCAGCGTCATTCGCATGTGTGCCACCATTGTCGAGGAGTGTCTGAAATGGTGCAACCAGCGCATCGTCTTTGGGAAGAAGCTGATCGAGCAGCCAGTTATGCGGCAAAAGTAAATCCACCACTTAGAGATCCTCCCCCGTTGATTGTCGCTAATGTCTGGGACTACAGGCTCGCTCGGATGATCTCCCTCTGCGAATCCAACCAAGCTTGGCTCGAGTCCATCGCGTACCAAATGTGCAACATGAGCTATGCAGAGCAATCGGCTCACCTAGGCGGTCCCATCGGCCTGCTCAAATCCCACGCCACACGCTCAGCTCAGGAGATCGCCGAACAAGCTACCAACATCTTCGGAGGCCGGGGTCTAACGCAAACCGGAATGGGCAGAGTGATTGAGATGTTTCATCGGACGTACAAGTTCGATGCTATTTTGGGTGGCACGGAGGAGATTCTGGCGGATCTTGGTGTACGCCAAGCGATGAAGAAGTTCCCAAAAGCCATGCTATAACCTCGTCTCGGTTGCAAGAATCAACACTGAATGCAGGCATTCATACAATTATCCGCAGGACCAATCGTAGCCAACCCAGTCTGCTCATAGTCACTTACTGCACATGCACTATTCTTAGATATATGATAGTCATCAAGAACATGTTTCACCATCCACTTAGTCGCTCTTCGGAGATTACACCCATATCAAATGACTAGCATTCTCACTTGACGCTAAAGTGCTTGAGATTAGCAAGCACCAGGATCAAAGCCTAGTGCTTATCAGGGCTATCTCGACTGGGACAAGCTCATTAACGATGACGAGGCCCCTGAGCTCCCAGATCCTACAAATGAGAGTCGACCTCCCACTAAGATTCCAACCACCTTCCTCATCGACCTCATCCACAACCCAACTAAAACTACTCGCCTCTTACGTACCAAAAGTCCACCCCACCACCTACCCTCTACAATGACTCCCCCACCCCCCACCTCAAAAGCCTACACCCTCTACACCTACTACCAATCCACCTGCGCCAACCGCGTCGTAATCGCACTCCACCACAAATCCCTCCCCTTCGCGCACCACTACATCGACCTGCGCGCGGCCGAGCACGAGACCGCCGCCTTCGCCGCCCTCAACCCCAGCCGCAGCCTGCCCGTACTAGTCATCACCGACGCGACAACAGGCACCGAGACGATCCTCACGCAATCCGTGGCCATCCTCGAATACCTCGAAGAAGCGCACCCGGACCGACCCGCGCTCCTGCCACCGCTCGACGCAGCGCCGCTCCACCGCGCCCGCGTCCGCGAGCTCGTCAACCTCATCACCAACGACATCCAGCCGCTCTCGAACGGGCGGATCGCGCGCCGCGTGCGGCAGATCCGCGACGAGGTGCAGGATCAGTTGAGCTTTGTGCAGGAGGTGAACCTCGCCGGGTTGACGGCGTACGAGCGGTTGTTGGAGCGGTACGGCGCGGACAGCACGTACTCCGTCGGCGACGCGGTGACCCTCGCGGATGTCTGTTTGGTGCCGGCGGTGGAGATGGCGGTGGCGTATCGCACGGATTTGACTGCCTTGGTCAGGGTCCGGGCCGTCGTGGAGAGGTTGAAGGCTTTGGAGGCGTTTCGCAGGGGCGATTGGAGGAGGCAGGGGGATACGCCGGGTGAGGTTAGAGTTGAGTAGGTTGTCACTGAACTGAGTTTGAAGTGTGTGGTATACTATAGGTTATAGAGCAGCTGGCGGTGGTGGGAGCCGCTGCGTTACGGGATATATATGTGGCATGGAAAGCACAGGTGGGATAAGGCCTTATAATACCGGTAACCATCACTCAAGAATCTGTATTGGATTAATTACTCCAAAGAGAAAGGAAACATAAATCACTTTTGAACTATAAGCTACTTCGTAGTATTCACCCTGCGCAATTCCCGCGGTTCCAGTCCGTTGTGCTGTCCAAAGCTCAGCTCCAAGTGACTAACCCAATGCGGTCGGCCAGGCAGCGATAGGCGGCGTAATGTAAGCTCATCCCAGCCGATAAGAACATCGCGGACATTTTACGCCACCGTCACTTGGACCTTACTTACCCCATCTACTCATATCTGAACCGACCCCACAATCTCAGCATACACACCATTATGGCAGATGCCTTGAATCCGAATCATGTCCTGGAGCTTGCTGCGACGGCCATCCGTCAGGATGAAGGCGCGTCGCCCAGCTTGAAAACCCCCTACGAGGCTGTCGCTGTGATCGGCCATGCCTGTATGACAGCCGTGGGCTTTCGACTCGTCGGTCTGGGAGAGGACCACAATCTTGGTACGCGATACCTGCGCGATTCTCTGTCCCTACAGGCATATTTACTAATCTCATGGGCACCTACAGAAAGCTCGTCCGACAGCCTGCGTCTACCGGCCGAATGGAACGCGAGCACCAGCTTCGCCTTTCGCTACGCTCACTCCCAGTCCTCCATGCAATACCTGCTCAAAATCAGTCGACTGGGCAGCAAAGCTGTGGTGCTCGCGCTGGCCCTGGGCGACGACAAGACGACCTCTTTCGACCTCCCCGTCCAAGACTACATTTCCGAATCCGCGCTCCCCTTGTCCTCCTCCGCCGATCTCCCCAGCGCCCTCAGAGAAACATTCATCTCGCCTCCGCGGGTCCAAGATCTGATCAACCTGTTCAAGATCAACGTCATCCAGAAACTCGCTCCGGGGCTGTACAAAGAAGGATACGAGGATACAGGCCGCCCGTTGCGGGAGGTGCAACAGGAGCGGCCACCGCGACACGACCCCCTCCGAGACGATTCTCTCCCCCAACCTGCTCGCCCTTATCCATTCGATGACCCTCTAGCCGTGCCTCCCCGCCGACCGGTCCCAGCCGGCGACTTCCCTCCCCCAGGCTTCGAAGACGAGTTCGAGATCCAGAGACCCCCTCGGGGTTATCCGGGGATGGGCGGTCGGAACCCACTGAGCATCGGCGACCGTGATCTATACCCAGCAGGTCTGGGTCCCCATGATCCGATTTATGGTGGCGTTGGCCCGGGGCTTGGGGGCGGCGGCGGGGGTGGGGGTGGGATGCATCCGACCTTCGATGATCCCCTTTTTGCAGGCCGGCGAGGTGGAGGAGGCAGAGGAGGATATGATCCCCAAGCGCCTCCAGGAGCACGATATGATCCTGTTGGACCTGGAGACGGAGCACCATTTGGTCAGGGGGGGCGGGGACCATCCTTTGGCGGACGCGGAGGAGGAGGATTCGGCGGGTTTGGCGGGTTTGGCGGTGACATCATCTAAACCACACTTCGGCCCAAAATTATTGGAGGGGAGGGGAGGGGAGGGGGACATGTAGTATGACTTAATGACGAAAATGCTCCACGGGAATGACTGGCTGGCTGGCCATTGTGAGGATGAATGACTGCAATCTTGTACTTAACTTGTAAATTGTGCAATTGATCATTGATGGAATGAGCAAGACGGCTGTAGTACTCTGTGTTTGCGTTGCTGTGATTGTCTTTGTCTGTTGGAGTTGTCGTAATTGTTGTGTTGTAAATGTCGGTATTGTAATTAGATTCTCCGCCCGTGCCACACTCACCACCACAACCACCACAACCGAGAGAATCCCAAGTGTGGCGCAGGAAGGAAAATTCCTGGGGCAGAAAGCAGGAAAGGTGGGCGGTGTGGCGCACGCACGGGCGGCGGCCACTGCAGATATGACTGACTGACTATTGAACTGCTAAACTGCTAAACTGCTGCTGCTGCTGCTGCTGCTGCTCTGCTCTGCTCTGCTGCTCTGATGCCCGTCCACCCTGGCAGATTGCTAACCTGCTAACCTGCTAAACCCATCCACCTCATCTCACACCTCTCCACCACCTCCTTCTAGCCAGCTCCCTTTCCCCCCCCTCCCCACCCACCACCAGTCTTCCCATCCCAATCAACTCTTCAACTTCAAATCCCCTTTCATCCTTATTGCTATCGCCTAGTTATTCTAGCGACAGCCTTTTGTGTCGCTTTCCTACTCCTCGTTCTCCCCCTCCTATTGCCCCAAATTAGGTCTCGTCTCGTTTCACCCCGGGCGTCTTGCTTCCCCCCTCTCATCCACCCCCAAAGAAAAGAATCCCGCCTTACCTCACCTCACGAGACCTTTCTCCCTTCACACCCCCACCGCCCTTCGCCGCTTGTTCTCGCCCGAATCTCGCTCCCTACCACCTGCAACTCCCCTCGGTGGTCTTCCCAATGGATAACAACATGGAAATCGATACTGCGCGGTCGCCCGAACCTCACCACCTCTCCCCGACGACCGACCCGGGTTCCATACCCACCCTCGACGGATGGATCGAGAGCTTGATGACCTGCAAGCAACTGGCAGAGGAAGATGTTCGGAGACTGTGTGATCGGGTGTGTCTTTCTGTCGATTGGATATTCCAGCTGTTGTCGACCAGCTCCTAATCATGGTTTTGTTTTTTCCCCACCTAGGCGCGAGAGGTACTGCAAGACGAGTCCAACGTTCAGCCCGTGGTATGTGTCCTTTGATTATGATGATGTTTACCATAATTCTCCTGGTTGGCCCTGTCCACCTATGAGAGTTCAGCTGTCGCGACCGATCGGGCTGACCGGAAACCTGCCTCTCCGCAGAAATGCCCAGTGACTGTGTGCGGTGATATCCACGGCCAGTTCCACGATCTGATGGAGCTCTTCCGCATCGGTGGTCCCAACCCCGACACGAACTACCTCTTCATGGGTAAGTGGAAGCATGCGGCAATCCCTCATCCCGGGGATTGCCTACCCCTGTGTGCGTGTGTGTATGTGTGTCTCCGACTAACGCGCGTGTCCGACCTCCCCGTGTAGGTGACTACGTCGACCGTGGTTACTACTCCGTAGAGACCGTCACACTCCTTGTTTGCTTGAAGATCCGCTACCCGCAGCGTATCACCATCCTGCGAGGAAACCACGAGTCCCGCCAGATCACGCAAGTCTACGGGTTCTACGACGAGTGCCTGCGCAAATACGGCAACGCCAACGTGTGGAAATACTTCACCGACCTTTTCGACTATCTCCCCCTCACCGCACTCATCGAGAACCAGATTTTCTGCCTGCACGGCGGTCTGAGTCCGTCAATCGACACGCTCGACAACATCCGCTCCCTGGACCGCATCCAGGAGGTGCCGCACGAAGGCCCCATGTGTGATCTGCTGTGGAGTGACCCCGACGACCGATGCGGCTGGGGGATCTCCCCCCGTGGAGCGGGTTATACATTCGGACAGGATATCTCGGAGGCGTTCAATCACAACAACGGCTTGACTCTGGTTGCACGGGCGCACCAGCTGGTAATGGAGGGCTACAACTGGTCGCAGGATAGAAACGTGGTCACGATCTTCTCAGGTATTACTGTCTGCCCGGCTGGGGTATCGGCATGGATGACGCGGCTAACTTTGGCTTTCTTCCTGCAGCTCCTAATTACTGCTACCGTTGCGGCAACCAAGCCGCAATCATGGAGATTGATGAGCACCTCAAGTATACGTTGTATGTGCTTTCGGGTTGATTCCCCGCCTGCTGCAAGTTGACCGCGCTAACACTGGCCCTCTAGCTTACAATTCGATCCCTGCCCGCGCGCAGGAGAGCCCATGGTCTCGAGGCGCACCCCGGATTACTTCCTGTAATCGGTTTCTTCGTTGTGATAGACATTTTTCCTTTCCACCTCCCCGCTGGCAAAGTTGAGGCTCTTCTTTCGTCGACTTCCTTCGAGAGGACTCCGGGGAGGATCATTCAAATCAAGGGATACAACAGCAGGGACCCGCGGTCTGGCTACACCGTTTGAAGTAATTGTATGTCCGTATTTTCTGGCCCGTGTTGATACCAAATTCATGAAAATAAAAAGACCGTGTTGAAGTCGGTTCTGCTGGTGCTGTTGTCGAGCTTCTAGTCTACTGGTTGGGGATGTTTTGTGAGTCGTCGATGGGATCGTGGATCCATGTAGGCTTGGACTAGGTAGGATACAGTCGAGTTCTTCTACCACGGCTGCAGTCACAGAAGTTCCGTCTTTCTTTTTTTTTTTTCTTTTTCGGTTTCTTTTTTTTTTCTTGGTGTAAGATGCTCTGTAGGACCGTAGAGATATTTACGCAGTAATCTCCCCGATGGCTACAGCGGAAGGTGTGATGCCATACGCTTCGGGCTTCTCGGACCCCCATCATGGATCCCTCCCGCTTGTCAGGTACTCTGGACTGTGCTGCACATATTCAGCATATCACATATGATCATGACTTTGGGCTAACAAGGTAGTTCCAGGACAAGTTCCAACTTCAAGCTGGAGGTTATGCTACTACAGTGCATGTTACCAAGTGACCGAATGAAGGTCTGAAATGACTAAGCAAGAATTGTCCAATCTGGCAACTAAGTCAGGTTCAACTTAAATTGGACGGACTCGGCTCGATCAACAACAGTACCTCCACCCACTCACTGTAGTGATGAAGACGAGCCCACCGCAGTCCCCTTGACTGTCAACCCGACTCCCTCACAATGAACAACACCAGACCTTAAGATCCAATCAAGCTACCACATAAACTATAACTTAACTGACCACTGCGTATTGTAACTAACCCTCTAGCACAATCAAACCATAGTTGAGAGCTCGATCACATACCTCTCAAGGACCGTATCGCCCTCCACCCCTCCACCCCTCCGCTTCACACCAGATACCGTCCATTCGTTGCGTCCTCCCATCTCCCATCTCCCTAATCAACCCACCACCACCCCGTCCAAATCGACCTTGACATCGCGAATCACGAAGCCGACCCTTTTCGCCTCCTCCCATTCCTGCCGCATCCTCTCCGCCCGAGCGGCGGAGCGCGGCACGAAGCGCACCCGAAAGGGCTTGGGCACGGTATTGGCCCCGTCCTCAAAGCCATCATCAGACACATCGACGGGGAGGGGATGGCGGCTGGCCTCGTCGCGCGCGGGAAGGATGTCAAAGAGCCACACCAGCTTGGCCAGGACGATGAATAGGCTGTTCTCCGCCACATGGAGGCCGGGACAGATGCGCCGCCCTGCGCCGAAGTTGAGGTGGGATTTGTCTTTCGCTTTGTCCGGAGCAGAGGGGTAGGACGACGAAGGCGCCCACGAGGAGCTTTTCAGGTAGCGCGCGGGCTGGAATTCATGGGGCTCCGGGAAGGAGGCGGGATCGTGGTGGATCGCCGGCTGGTTGATCACCACGAAGCAGCCCGCGGGGATGCGCGCCTGCTTGTATTGCACCTCGGCGGTGGTGTAGTGGGCGGTGCCAAACCGGGTGAGGGGCCGGATGCGCGCGACCTCGTGGATACAGGCGTGGATGAAGGGCAGTCGGTCGATGTCGTCGAAGGAGGGCGACCGCGTGTCACCCCCGACCACGCGCGAGACTTCGGCGTGGGCTTGGTGGAGAACCGCCGGGTTGGCGGCCAGGTACAGAATGGCTATATTGAGGGCCGAGGCGGAGGTATCCGAACCTGCCTCAATCAGGGCTATTGATTTCGCAATAAAAGGTTGCTGCGTGTTAGTTTTCGTGTGAGAAATTGGGCGAGAGGGGGAGGAGCCGCCTGCCCCGGGCCAGACTTACTGCCCGCCAAAAACGCAGCTTGGCTCTCGTCAATCTCATAGCGTTGAGTCTCCGTTTCCATGAAGTGCTTGGCGAAGCATGCTGGCGCGCTGCCCTCGAGGACCTTCTGCCGCAGCTCCTGCCACAGGCCCATCCAGAGGGAGTGCTGGCGCTCGTGGAACTTCAGGGCTCGGGCCCGCCACCACTGCAACCACGTGGGCAAGCGGTCCAATTGCGGGATGAGGTCGGTGATGAACGCCCCCGGCGCGGTTGCTTGCGAGAAGTCTTCCATGATCTTATCGACCCGGTGGCAGATCGGGTCGTCCTAACGCAAGAACACCTGTCAGTGGACAACCATCTCCTCATGGGGTCCGGTGTAATCACCAACCATTGACGCCACTCGTCGACCATACGTCGAGGTTAAAATGACTGAAGCATGAATGAACAGTCAGCCCGGGGACTTTCGTCCCCACGACCCCACCCCCGGGAAGGAGTGGTGATATGGTAATGGTGACGGGTACCTTATACTCACCTGAGAGGGACATTCGATGGGCTTGCTCTTTGCAGACGACTTCCTCCCCTCCGCTCTGCAGCAGGTCGCTTACCAGCTGTGTGGCTTCGAATTCCTGGCTGGGCCGGAAACTCCGCGCTACGTTCGGGTGCAAGAGCTGGTGCAGGATGGTGCGCAGCCGCCGCCAGTGCGTGTTGTAGGGCATGATGGCGATGCGCCCGCCCGAGACAATCGGCGTGGCACCGCGCCACGGGCCCTTGGACGAGGTTTTGGCGGACTGTCGATCGAAGATCTCGCGCACCGCCTCCCGGCTGTTCACGTACACGAAGTCCTCGAAGCCGAACCGGATATGGAAGAGCTCTCCCTGCGTCAGGCCCAGCTCCTCGAGTCGCCGCCCGGGGTTGGGGCCGAGCTGGCTTTTGGCACCGAAGATGGGGTGGCCAAGTGGCTGAGGGATTCCCGACTGACGCCACCGTCTCCTCGCTTGGATAGAAGACCAGATCCAGCGGGCCAGGAAAATGCTTCCGGCAAACAGGAAGGTGAGAAAGATATTGCTCATGGTGTTCTTTTTCTCTATGCTATCCTTATTCTTATCTTGGTATGGACGGGGGAGGAAACGGTAAGCTTGAGTGCAGCGTTGTTGCTTTTGTTATGTCTTTTCGTCCGTCGTAGGGATTGATTGTGATGGGCAGGACAGGTTTAGGCCAGTGTCAAATCTTTTCCTTTTGGATTTCTCTTTTATTTCATCCCATTAATTAATTTGTTTGCCCCTCACCCCTCTTCCTTCCTTTCCTTGTTCTTGGCCATGGACCCTATCGTTCTGCAGAGAATAAGCACGCAGCGGCTACAGATTCTACAGGAATGGTGCCATATTTGTGATCAACTATCAATTAGTGGCAATGAGACAATTCACACGCCGACCCCACCTCCGGATGAAAAATGGGTAGGATCCTGCTAAAATACTGGAGATGGCTCCAGCAATGCACACATTATGTATGGTACTTTTGTCCATACTTCCCCGAGCCATGACTGACTTGGTAACAGGTTATGATTTCTCTCATTATCAGCTCAGGTAGGATTACTTGTAAAAATACCTAGCCATCATCGTCGCCGCAACACCTGTGCACAACAATGGATTCCCAGGAAGGTTATCGTCAGCGACGAATGCTCCAAAATCGTCTGGCCCAGCGCCGATTTCGTACGAGTGACTTTCTTTCTCCCTTCCTCCCTTCCTCTCTGCCTCTCGCTTTCGACGAACCCGCTAATTCCAAGAGAGCTTTTCTCTTTCCACAGGGGAGCGTAACCGAGCCGCAAAAAGCGATCGTTCACAGGGCGAGATCGAGGGTATCACTCATTACGACCACTATCCTCAGCTCCACCATAGCCCCGGTGCATCAAGCCCTAATCACCTGCGCGGCGATAGCAACAACGACAGCAACAGCAGCAGCAATCTCCTCTCGGAGCCTCCTCCTCCTCCTCCCCTGAACCTCCACGGCGAGGGCGATGCAGAACTCTGCTCATGCTGGAGCAGGAGGAGTGCTGCTGCCGCGTCATCGCTACTGGAAGCGAAGAAGAGCTCCCCTGGATTCCCCCGTGATCGTGGATATCATCATCACCTGCCGCAGGTGAACGAAGAAGCCATCCAGCTCTCGAATTTCCTCTTTCCTACCGCAACAAACAAGGACAACAACAACAACAATACCGACACCCCTTTAAGTTTACACATACATCATGGCCAGCTACTGCAGGCCGAACACGCGCTCGCAACCGTCCAGAAACAACGGGACCGACTCGGCGCGCAGGGCAGGGCACTCCTCCGACAGCTTTCCGAGGTATATGCGATCGGGGTGTCCCTGGATATCTTCATTGCGAGCGAGGCGTTTCAGGTTCATCTGCTGGGGGCGGAGAGAGCTTTCGCTGCGCTAAGTGAGTGATTTTCTTTTCTTTTCTTTTCTCTTCTTTTCTTGGGGGGGAGGGGGTGAAGTACTTTTCGACTGTATCTTTGGGTCAATTATCTGTAGTAGTTCAGTATGGGTACTACTACGGAGAACTGTACAGTAATTACCAGGTACTACATAGAAGACTACCCGGCTACTACTGCTGTTTCCGGTAAAACGGTCTGTAACTACCTCGTACCTACTGTAACCTGCCGCTTTGACCTTGAAGTAGTTGTTGACTCAGTCTCCCTACCCTTAAAGACGGATACCTCAAGCATCCAATGCCACCAGCTTCATCTCCGTCGCCACTCGCTATTCGTCTGGCGGAAGGCGAATGAGTCAAGACCTGCCTAGAGAGGAAGTAATCCATGTAAGCAAATGTTTTGGTTTCATTCCCCAACTGAGGCATTTGAAGACTGAAAGCTCACCCGAGTCATATTCTCAGTAAAGGCCTCCTCGAAAGATCACCCAAGTGGCAAGGAGGGTAAACCTGGTTTCATCGACGAGTGGATCGATCTTAAGCGAATGGAAGAATCAAAAAGCAACAACAGATTAAGCTCGAGGAATCAACAAGAGGGGAAGCTTACATCGTCATCCCAATGATGGGGCCGAGCCACAGACCCACCAGACCGCCTTTCAACAGTAAGCCCGCGACGAACGAAGTGGGGAGTGCAATCTAGACGTTCAAGGAAGAGGTAGACGTCAACTAACTGGAACCGATCAACGGAGCCACAACGAATGAGGAGGGGTTGAGAGCTAGCTCACCGTATAGTGACAGACCAGAGACAGAAATCCGGCAGTCTGCTGCATCTGGAGCCCCTTCATTACCCCATTGGCCCACTCCGCGGTAGCATAGACGATCTGCAGGAGCGCGCAGAAGGGCATGGTCCGCACCACCAGGGTCTGCACCTCGACCGAGGTGCACAACTGCCGGGAGATCCAGTACCGCCCCGTCAGGAGCACGCTGAGGTTGAGCAGTCCCACCACGACCGCGGTCGTCAGCGCGATGCGCATGTGCAGCTGGGCACGACGCGGGCGATTCTGGCCCATCAGCGTTGCCACACGCAGCGTCGTCGCGCTCGCAATCGCAAAGGTGAGCTGCAGCGCCACAGCCACCGTCCCATTGAGCACGCTCTGCGCCGCCAGCCGCGTCGCATCCAGCTTCCCCGCCCCGACCGTCAGCAGCTCGAATGTCAGATACTCCGCCAGCACCGTGATCGAGCCCGGCAGCGCGAGGCGGAGTAGCCTCGGCCAATGTGCCCCCGCGCGGAGCAATGAATTTGGAGACGATGACGAAGAGGCGGAGTCATCGTCGTCATGCGAGCATCGGCTGATGGGACGGAGGTAAGTGGCATGGGCCAGAAGACCTGCCCCAAGTATGGTGTCCGACAGTGCTGCAGAGACCGGCGCCCCGACAAAGCCCCACTGCAGCCGATAGACAAACCACCAATGCAACGCGAGATTGACCGGGACCGCACAACAGAGGACCACAATTGGCGGGTGGAAGATCCCCTGGCTCTGCAGGAAGCGCTTGCCGGCCTCGAATCCTGCATGGCCCGGCAGGCTCAGCAACGAGACCCGGAGGTACTGCGAGGTGAGAGCGGCGATTTTCGGCGACACCATCGTCCGCAAGATGGATTGACTATGCCACCATCCCAGGCCCACCGGGCAGCTCACGATCGTCAGAAGCATGAGCGTCATCTTTAGATACAGGGTGGCCAGATCCCACCGCCGCAGCCCGTAGGCGAGGGCCCCGAGGGTGTCCAGTCCGGAACACAGCCCTTGATAGACCCCGTATGCGGTGATATTGGTGATACTAGCCCCGAGGCTGACAGCCCCGAGCTCGTCGATCCCGAGTCGACCCACAAAGAGGAGCCCCGCAAAGGGAAGAGAAAATTGAAGGTAGGACACTAGAACCAGCGAGGTTGACGAACGGACCAATGTGAGGGTCTCTTCGGCCACGTTCCCTGTAGCTGGTGGGCCGTCATTTTCGAGGAGTGGAGTGGTTTCTCGTGCCATGAATTGAGGGTATAGGTATAGTTAGTCGGTACTAGGTGTAGTACTATAGCAAGCGCCGTAGATTGCTTGAAGAGCTGACGCTAACTATATAGTCTGAAGGCCTTTTCTTTGTGGCCCACTGGAGATTGAACACGTTCGCCCTGGCGTCCAATCGATCGGACTTGTACTATGTAAAAGAGAGAGGGCCAAGCAATACCTAGTACCACTCTGCGAGGCGAAAACGCTTGCCACCGCGCTAGCGTCTCCTCGAATTCGACGACTGTTTCATAGGTACCATGCATGATGACATGCAGGGGTCAGGCTGACCTGTAATCATACATGATGACTTATAGTACTAGGTTCCTATCTTATACCTCGAAGTCCGAGCCAGATATCCGCCGCTGACTAGGTACTGGGTGAGGGCATTAACGTTACCTTGGCAGTATCCACCACCACCACCACCACCACCAACCACTACTCTGGGCTAAGTTACCACCTCCCGAGTCCATCTCCTCTTCTCCTTCTTCTCCTTCTTCTTCTTCTTCTCCTCTTCCTGCCCGATGATTTTCGATCATTGGTCGAAAGCTTATCACTGCCTAAAAGCTTGCTCAAAAGCTTGCTTTGGTCACTCCGATAGTCTTATCAGTACCACCGGTATCCAATCATGCATGTTACAGATTGCATCAGCATGCCCTGGGCTCCGGGGTAAGCCCTACGCTGTACCTCACCCGAGTCGGAGAGGCCGGTCACTCCCCTCCCCTTCACTCCCCTTCACTCCCCTTCACTCCCCTTCACTTCGCACTCCTCTCTTCTCACTGGAAAATCATTTTCATTCTCCCGTATTCGTCCCCCCAACCCCCCCTTTCCCCTCCCCTGCAGAGCTCAGTTGCTGAAACAGTAATCAGTATCAATTCCATGGATCGACCCCAGGTTTTCCCTATGCCCATCGCGGACACCACCCCGCAAACGACTCTGCATAATCCAGAGAAGAGCCAAGACGTCTCCCAAGCACGCTCTGACACCCTGTCGGAACAGGAACAGGAAGGGGAGGAGGAGGAGGCGGGCACTTACGCACAAGGTCTGCCATTGCTCCTGATCTATTTGTCTCTCTGCCTCTGTGTGATTCTGGTCGGATTGGTATGTCCCATAGAGCTGCTCGTGGCCTTAGAGCCTGGATTAACCCTGGAAGACTGACAAAGCCCCTCTCGGTTTGTACAGGATGCAACCATTTTGACCACCGCCATTCCCAGCATCACCGACGAGTTTGGTTCCGTGCAAGATGTCGGCTGGTATGATGCTGCCTTTCGGCTCACGTCGTGCATGTCACAGCTCTCGCAGGGCAAGCTGTACGATAACTACTCCCTCAAATGGGTCTTCCTTCTCAACATGATACTCTTCGAGGCCGGCATTCTGGTTTCCGGCCTGGCTCCCAGCTCGCTGGTGTTTATCGTCGGACGAGCCATCACGGGTCTCGGCTTTTCGGGCATCAGCCAAGGTTGTATGGTGTAAGTGTCCGGCTGATATCCCAACCTCAATTGAAGGGAATACGTGCATTGACATAATGGGGGGTTGATTTTCTCGAAAGCATCGTGGCCATGTCCACTCCTTTGCGGAAACGGGCCACCTTCCTCGGCCTGATCAGCGCCAGCGAGTACACCGCAATGGCCGCGGCGCCCATCATCGGGGGCGCATTGACCTCCACTCTCTCCTGGCGGTGGTGTTTCTACATCAATCTCCCGGCGGCTGCGGCCCCGGCCGCCATGATTCTGCTGCTGAAGCTCCCCCAGATGCCCTCGGGCAGTCGGAAATCGCAGGTCGAGCGCTTGCGAGAGCTGGATCTCCTGGGGTGTTTCTTCTTTGCCCCCGCCGTCCTTTGTCTCCTCCTCGCCTTGCAATGGGGCGGAGAGACGTACAGCTGGGACAATTCGCGCATCATTGCGCTCCTCGTGCTCGCTCCTATCGTCTTCGCGGTTTTCTGCTTTATTCAACACTGGAAGCAGGATAGCGCGATGCTGCCTCCACGAATCATCAAGAAACGCGTCATCCTCGCGGGGGCGCTCTTCAGTCTCTCGCTCTCGGCGTGTCGCGCGATCGTGCAATACTATGTAAGATCCCCTTCAAACGCTGCCATGGCCTTCTTTGAGCGGGATTCCAAACTAACGGGAGCGCGGGAGCGGTGGTGGGTATTGTAGCTGGCGATATGGTTCCAGACCGTTCGGGGGGCCACTGCCTTGCAGTCGGGCATCTACACCTTGCCCCTGGTGATCGCCATTCTCGTGTCGGCGATGGTGGCGGGTCGCTTCATGTCGGCGACCGGGATCTATACCCCGATCATGATCCCGGCCGGCCTGCTGGTCGTGGCTGGGATCGCCATGATGACGCGCTTCTCGACGACCACCCCCAAGGGGCTGTGGATCCCTTCGTTGATTCTGTTGGGGATCGGATCGGGCAGTAGCGTGTCCATCCCCTTCATCGCGGCGCAGGCGGTGTTGAGCCTCGGTGATCTCTCCGCCGGCATGGCCTTGATGACCTTCTCCCAAGATCTGGGCGAGGCCGTCTTCATCAGCATTGCGCAGGCGGTTTTTCTCAACCGCCTCAGCAGCTCCCTGCAGGTCACAGCGCCCGACCTCGACCCGGAAAGCGTGATCCATCTGGGCGCAACTAATCTGCAGGGGAAGATCCCTTCGCAAGACGTCGCAGCCGTGGCCTTCTCATATAACCTGGCCGTGCGCTCGACCTTCTATTTGGCAGTCGCTTTGGCTGGGCTGCTGGTCATTACCGCCATACCCCTTCAAAAAACGACGCTAATGGGCGGAAGAAGGTCCAGTAGTTAGCTCTACCTCCTTGGCTATGGCTGAACAAAGTTGAAGGGGGGTATGTATGGTTTGCTTTCCTCTCAGACAGACACCTATGGATTGAAGTGCTGGGCAATGAAGAACTTCAGCAGCAAGTGTCCTGTCGCGGCGGGGGAGTGATTCTCAGGACATAAGGGCTGCTACACTGTGGCTGCGAAGGGAATCCCATGGCTTTCAAATGTTCAAACTCTAAAGCTTCGGAGTAGATACTACTGTAGTAGAAATCATAGCACTGCAAAGGCACAGAGGCAGCCCGCCTGTTGGATCAGGTGGTCTGCCCACCGCCTTTGGTCTCTTTGTTTTCTGCCACAGGCTCTTTCTTGTAGATGCGCCAGCTTCACTACCTAAGTTCTCCATCACTCTGAATTCATCTATTTTCGCACTTCCAGCAATTCTACCTCTAACACCCTGAAGCAGCAACATCCCTGAGCCAGTGGACAGGTCTTCAAAGTGCACTATCTATCGTCATTCGTGCCATTTCTTGATTCGGTTCCTACTCTAGCTGTCGCTTCTCCCCGCTTCGGCACAGCCAGCAACCGAAGTGAGAGGACCGCGGAGCCTGTCCGGGAGCAGTAAGGCCCCTGTAACACCGATTGCGAGCTTGTCATCTAGTCTGATACCATGTCAGGATCTGCAAGCATGGAATTGAAGCTGAGGGGCTTGAGGGAAGGGGGGGTTGTAAGCTTACCGCGCATTAGATTCGTGCTCGGTGGGTCGCCATCAACCAATCCTCCCCGTTGAGCTATATCGTCGTGTCCAAAATCTATCACGACAATACCCTCCTTGAGCCGCGATGAGCTCACCATCCTTTAAAGCCAAGGGGAGGGATAAAGCCATATCCCCCCTGCGCAGCTGAAAAGCAAAGCTCACTTGATTCAAGACAAACCCAGACCATACAGCCCTTCCACAATGGCTCCCTCTTTGTCTTTCCCATTACCCAGTGATATCACACAGCAGCAATGGAAGTCTTTCGCTATTGAACACAAGCTGGGCCAGTCAGCATTGCATGAGTCATGTCAATCCCACCAGATCGCACCAGAACAGCTCTTTCAGGCGGCGTGGGCCACCGTCGTGGCCGCCTACGACCACGATGAAGATGTCTACGCAGACATCACAGTGCGGGGACAAGGGGCTTCGAAAGCCTGCCTATGTCACTTCACCGTCACGCCGTCTCAGTCGATTCGGGATGTTCTCACAACGGTGACTGCCACCGACGGTGGCATCCCACCGAGCCCCAGTCACTGGAGCTCACTTGAGTATGTGCATTCGGGATCGGATGTGGCCCCGACCAAGCGCCCCCGACGTGAGGAGCATATCTCAATGCGACTGGTTCTGTGTGAAGATGACAGCACCTTGCGTGTTCAGCATCGCCAGGCAGCTATGGGCTCCGATCGAGCTAGAAGCATGGCACACGGCTTGGTCCAGGTCATCACCCAAGCCATGCACAATCCCGACGTGAAAGTCAAGGATCTCGATTTGATCAGCCAGATAGACCTCAACACCATACTACAGTGGAACGATTACCCACTCCATCTCGTGGACGCTTGTGTGCACGAGATCATTCAGCAACGCGCATGCGAGCGACCGGACTCCCTCGCTATCCGGGCTTGGGACGACGACCTGACGTACAGTCGACTAGACGACCTTGCGTCCCGTCTGGCTTTACATCTCCGGCTCTGTGGCGTCAAAGTCGGAGACGTGGTCCCTTTTCTATTCTCTAAATCTGCTTGGGCAGTGGTAGCCAGCCTGGCCACGCTCAAGGCGGGAGCCGCCGCCGTGGCTTTAAGCCCTGACCACCCCCTCGCGCGGTCTGAGGCTATCATACGCCACACCCAAGCCTCCCATATCCTGGTCTCACGCGAGCACCAAGGGCTGGCGGACTCGCTTCGCCTGCGCACTACCATCGTGGTCGCGCGGGACCTGTTCCCTAATCTTCCCGCCAACAGCACGGAGCTGCCGGCAGCTGCGGCGGTCCGCCCCCAAGATCCAGCCTTCATTCAATTCACCTCCGGAAGTACGGGGGAACCGAAAGGGATCATCCTGGAGCACCGGGGCTTTTGCACGAGTGCGGCCGGACAGCAAAGGTCCCAGAATATGACGCAAGCGTCCCGTGTCCTGCAATTCGCGGCGTATACGTTCGACGCCGCGCTGCAGGAAACCTTCACGACCCTGATGGCCGGCGGAGTGGTGTGTATTCCATCCGAGCGAGACCGCACCAGTCGACTCGCTGCGGCGATGCGTGAAATGGAAGTCAACTGGGCTTTCTTCACGCCCACCCTCTGCGCTACACTCCAGCCGAGTAGCGTCCCGTGTCTCCGCACGCTGGTCTTGGGTGGGGAAGCCCCGAGCCCTGAGTTGATACGAACCTGGTCTTCCAGGGTCAGCCTACTGAATGGATACGGCCCTTCGGAATGCTGCATTTGTTGCTCTGTGCATCCCGTGAGCAGCAATGGGTCCGACAGCCCGCTGAACATCGGCGTTGCCATTCCTGGCGTGAAGCTTTGGATCGTGCGTCCAGAGAACCACGCCATTCTGGCGCCCATCGGCGCGATCGGGGAACTGGTCGCGCAGGGCCCCAACCTGGCAAGAGGTTATCTGGACGCATCCAGCGCTACATCTTTCAATTTTGTGAATGAGGTCCCTTGGTCCACTGACCAGTGCTTCCGTCGGGTGTACAAGACGGGCGACCTCGTTCGGTACCTGGCTGATGGGTCCATCGAATTCGTGGGGCGCAAGGATACCCAGATCAAACTTCGCGGTCAGCGCGTTGAGCTAGGCGAAATCGCCTCCCACGTGCGGACGCACCTTGGACGTTCCGATGTACAAGTCGCTGTGGATGTCGCACCGGTCTCACTGCGAGGAACACCGACCCAGCAGCTGCTTGCCTTCTTAACCATGCCGCCAGCAGCACTGGAGGGCTCGAAGGTTTCTCTGGATGTCGTCCCTCGCCTCCCTCCTCGGTGTGGGAGGCTCACGCCTTCCCTCAACGATCAGCTCCTTGCGCTCAAGGACAGTCTGGGCACTACGCTCCCCCGACACATGGTCCCCGCCCTCTTCGTGCCAGTCACCTACCTGCCCGTCAGTCTAGCGGGTAAACTCGATAGGAAAATGCTTCGGGCCCTGGTGGCCGATCTGTCAGAGATGGAGATACTGGAGTATTCATTGGCGTCACCAGGGACACGGCAAGGGGCCCGAGATTCGCGAGAGGCCATTCTTGTCAGGGCCTGGTCCGAGGCTCTACGGGTCCCTCCGCAAGATATCAATGTGACGGACGAGTTCTTCCTTTTGGGCGATTCCATTGCAGCCATTGAGCTAACCACCGTCCTCCGAAGCCGTGGGTTCCATTTGACTGTGGCGGATATCTTCCAACACCCCCGCTTAGAGTCACAGGCGCTGATTCTAGCGGAACTGGTTGGGGATCAATACCAGGAAGCGAAGCCGTTTTCCCTGGTTGAGGGCATAGGAGCGCAAGACCTTGAGGCCATGCTGCGACTTTCCGAGGTCCCGCTTGGGGATCTTGATGACCTTTTACCGAGCACCCGCAGGCAGCAGGCTTTGTTCCTCAGCCAGACGGAACTCCCATCGCGACTGTCGCAGGTGGTCCTCGAGCTCGACCATACTGTGGGGATCCCCGAATTTCGCTTAGCTTGGTTGGCAGTCGTGAAACGCAGTAGCATCCTGCGGGGTCGTTTGGTCGCTGATGGACAGGGAGGCTTGCTGCAAGCCGTTGCCAAACAATTGCCACCCTGGGAGGATATTTCCAGCCTGCGTGACCACCTCGCCGACCCACGCTTCGGTGGACCTTGGCGCAATGGCCAGCCCTTGGTGCACTTTGCGCTTCGACAGGGTGATGATAGGTGTCGGAAAAGTGCCTTTGTCCTGTCGATCCATCCAGCACTGATCGATTGGGTCGCGCTACAATTGCTCCTTGACCAGTTCCAGAACGAATACCGTCAACTAACGGGTGGCCTCGCAATGCCCTACTCCCGTTACGTGGAGCACCTCACTCAGGCGGACCATGCAGCCTCCGCCATGTTCTGGATGTCGGAACTTTCGGAGCCGAACTACCTCCACTACCCCGATGTCCCCTCCTCCGTTGCCACGGCAGACCAGCTCTCGCGGTCCTCGCTCTCGGCGTCGCTTGATCTTCCCGACCGCTTGGATGAACTGCGGCCCCTCGACGCCCTGGTCCACCTCGCCTGGGCCGTGGTTCTTTCCTCTCGAACACTCTCGGACGATGTCATCTTTGGGACTGCGCGGGCGAGTCGCCCCGCATCGATAGGCACCCTGGAGGCAGTTATGGGCCCCACGGAAGCCGTCGTGCCCGTTCGTGTGCGGCTCACGAAAACAGACAGTATTCAAGTGGCCGTGGTGGCTCTCCAAGATCAATTGCAGGCAATCACGGTTCATTCTTATCTGAATGGGCCCCAGCTCGCGGGCATTGGGCCAGAGGGAGAGGCGGCCAGTCACTTTCAGAATTTGTTGGTCGTTCATCCAGCGCTGAAAACGCCCCCAGATCTCCTGACCACTATGGAAGGCTATCCACCCTTTCTGGATGCAGGTCGTTACCACCAGTATCCAGTCACGGTGGACTGTACTTTGGCAGCTGCCCGGGTCGAGTTGCGGCTTTCGTTCACAAAAGCGATCGTGTCCCAGGCGGAAGCCCAAACACTCTTACGGCAGCTGCAGTCTGTTCTGCGCGAGTTGCTGTCACGGCCGGCGGAGACCACGATTCAGAACCTCTCATTGCTGACTGCTGATGATTACGCACAGCTCGTGGCCTGGAACCGCGCGGCACCGCAGCCCGTCCGCGAGACGGCGCATGGCTTGTTTACTGCACGAGCGCAAAGGCAGCCTCAGGCCGTCGCCGTGGAATCATGGGATGGCCGTCTCACCTACGCGGAGCTGGACCGGTATTCCACGCACCTGGGCCGGTATCTGCTGGCAGGTGGGCTTACGCCGGGCCGCGAGGTGGTGACCGTGTGTTACGAGAAGTCGCGGTGGACGCTGGTGGCGATGCTCGGTATTCTCAAGGCAGGCGGCGCCTTCACCCTCATGGACCCCTCGCACCCATCGCCACGACTGAAGTTTATTGCCGACGAAGTGGGCAGTCGCTTCATGCTGTGCTCCCCGCGATACGCGACCAAGGCGGCGGGGCTGGCCGCTCACCCGATCATCGTCGACGAGAGCTTCTTCCACGGGGACTTACCAACCAAGCAGTCCGCTGATCTCCCCGCCGTATCACCGGACGCAATCATGTACGTCTTCTACACCTCGGGGTCTACGGGCATGCCCAAGGGCCACCGTACGCCGCATGCCGCCTTCTGCTCGGCCGCCACGGCCCAGGCCCGCGCCCTGGGGCTCTCGTCCACCACACGGAACTTCCAGTTTGCATCATATGCATACGATGTCTGCATTTCCGATATGCTGACGGGACTGTGTGCCGGCACGTGCGTCTGTGTACCGTCAGAGGAGGAGCGACTGGGCGATATTGCCGGCGCCATGGCACAGTTGCGCGTCAATTTCGCCAATCTGACCCCGACCGTGGCGCGTCTGTTGGATCCGGACCGAGTGCCGGCGTTACAGACCCTCCTGCTGGGGGGAGAGGCGCTCCAGCAGACCGACCTCGACATGTGGAGTGGGCGTGTGCGGTTGATGGCCGGTTATGGGCCCTCCGAGTGCAGTCCGCGGTCAACGGTCAACCCGCACCTGACGGCAGCGTCGAATCCGCGCAACATCGGCTTTGCAAGCCTGTGCAACTGCCGCGCGTGGGTGGTCGAGGTGGCCGATTATCACCGACTCCGGCCGGTCGGGCTCGTCGGCGAGCTGGTCATCGAAGGGCCCAACGTCTGCAACGGGTACCTTGGCCACGCTCAGCAGCGCACGGACTCGGGCTTCATCGACACTCCTCGCTGGTATGCCGAGCTGAGTCCCACCCTCCAACCTGTGGGCCGGTTCTACAAGACGGGCGACCTGGTGCGGTACGACCTGAGTGACGGCAGTCTGATTTTTGTGGGCCGCAATGATGCCCAAGTCAAACTGCATGGCCAGCGCGTGGAGCTGGGCGAGATCGAGTCACATGTTCGCGCTCTGCCGCTCGCGGATCCAACTCCGCAGAGCAGCAGCGACAGCAGCAGCAGCGGAGTCATCTCCAAGGTTGTCGCCGAGTTGGCCCAGCCAGGCGGGCTTGTCAGGACCCCAAGCCTCGTGGTCTTTGTTCAATTCAGCCATCCCCATCGGGGCATTCCCGACGGATGGGCTGCCGCGGTGGCCCAGCACCTGGCTGTCCGCATGTCGGCGGCACTCGTCCCGAAGTACTACGTCGCCCTCGATGAGATTCCGCTCATGTCGTCAGGCAAAGTGAACCGCCGCGCGCTGCAGGCCCTCCCGGCTACTCTCACGGCGGAGCAGCTCGGACTCTCGACCGCTACTCGCAAGGAGAAGCTTCGACCCAGCTCAACGGAGGAGTACCGGCTGTCGCAGCTATGGGCAACAGTCCTGGATGTGCCAGAGGCAGAAACTGGGAGAGACGATCACTTTTTCGAGCTTGGCGGGGACTCAATTGCGGCAATCAAGTTGGTGGGAGAAGCGCGCCGGGCGGGGTTCTTACTCACCGTGGCGGATGTCTTTCAGCACCCGGTGCTTGCTTCAATGGCCACAAAGCTGACCATCCTCGCACCGGCTGCGCCGGGGATGTCGGCCCCAGTGGCGAGCCCTCAGATGACGGCAAGCTTGGCAGATCGTGTCAGTCGCGAATGGAACCTTCCCCGGGACACGATCCAGGATGTGTACCCAGCCACGCCGCTGCAGATGAGCCTGATGGCGCTGACCACGCGCAATCCCAAGACGAACACCTTGCAGCACGTCTACCACCTGTCGGCCGATGTGGATGTGATGCGGTTCCGACGCGCCTGGGAGGCGGTCGTGGCGAGGAACGAGATCTTCCGGACACGGCTGGTCTTCGTCAAGGCGTCGATCCTGCAGGTGGTTCTGGCGGACAGCATTGCCTGGGAAACCACACCCTCGAGTCTGCCAGAGTACTTGTCTCGTGTGGACGATCGACCCTTCAACTACGGCACGCCGCTCATGCGCCTGGGCCTGCTACCGGACGGGCACCGCGGCGGCTCGTACTTTGTGTGGACCGCCCACCACGTCGTCTATGACGGTTGGAGCCACTTCCGCACCTTGCGGCTGATCAAGGAGACATACGAGGCGGACGCGGTGCCATTCTCGATCCCGTTTCGCACGTTCATCGCCTTTCTGCACCAGGCCGGTGAGGACGAGGCGCAGGAGCGGTTCTGGCAGAACGAGCTGGCCGGATTCGAGGGCACGGCCTTCCCTCCGCTGCCGCGTGCCGAATACTGGCCGCTCACGGATCGCGGGATTGACCATGTCATTACCCTCTGTTCCAATCTCGCTCCGCAATCCAGTTCCCAGTTCGCCAACATAACGCTCTCCACCATCATCCGAGTTGCTTGGGCGCTGACGGTCGGCATCCAGACCGGGACCGAGGACGTGGTGTTTGGGGCGGTGCAAACGGGCCGTATGGCGCCCCTGGCGGGCGTCGTGGACATCATGGGCCCAACCATCACAGTCGTCCCCGTCCGGGTCCGGTGGGCGCGCAGCCTCACGCTTGGCGATCTCTTGTTGCAGGTCCAGGAGCAGGGTACGCGCATGATTCCATATGAGCACGCAGGTGTCAAGGCCATTGCCAATATGGGGGAGGACTGTCGCGTGGCCGCCACCTTCCAGAGCCTGTTGGTGGTGCAGCCGGAGAAGACCGACGGTGCGGCGGCCACGGTAGCCGGCATGCGTCTGGTGCAGGTTACCGACCGCGAATTCCCTAGCTATCTGCTCTCGGTACAGTGCTCGATCCAGCGGAATCAGGTGCGCGTGCATGCCAGTTACGACTCGTCGGTGCTGTCGGGCGAATGGGTGCAGCGTATCGTCGGGCAGTTCGAACACCTGCTGCATCTTCTCGGCGATCCTCGGAACCTGCCGACGCCGGTGGGTCAGGGGGAGATCATCCCCGCCGCAGATGTGCAGCGACTCCTCGCTCAAGACGCCGCCACGGCCCTTGATCGCAGCCCGGTGGACGACACAATAGCTTGGGCCATCGAGCGCCAGATGAAGTTGCAGCCGGACGCCCCCGCGCTGTGTGAAATGGAGGGTCCGGGTATGAGCTACGGGGAGTTGGACCGACTTTCGGCCCGCCTGGCACTCCACCTGCGTACGCTTGGGGTCGGTCCGGAGAAAGTGGTGCCTTTCTGCTTCGACAAGTCTGTTTGGGCCGTGGTGGCCGTCGTGGGCGTGCTGCGGGCGGGCGGCGTCTGCGTGGCACTGGACCCTGGCCACCCCCCGAGCCGCCACGCGCAAATCCTGCAGGAGGTCCAAGCCACTCTGGTGCTGACCTCGAACGCGCACCGCGCGCTGTTCAGAGACCAAGGGGTCCCCGTTCTGGCCGTCGACCGGTCCCGGCTGCGCTGGCTGCCTGAAACGGTGATGACGGGGCCGACCTGCCATCCCAAGCTGCGGCCGGACCACGCTGCCTGGGTGGTGTTCACCTCCGGCAGCACGGGGACACCCAAGGGCATCGTGCTGGAGCACGCCTCCATATGTGCCACTGCGCGGGGCAACGCAAGCGCGTTAGGGGTGACGCGGCACACTCGCGTGCTGTAGTTTGCCTCGTTTGCGTTCGACGTGGCGATCGAGGATATGTGTATCACCCTGATGCACGGCGCCTGTCTGTGCATTGCTTCCGAACATGATCGCCTGAACAATCTGGGCCCCACCATGCAGCAGATGCGGGTGACGTGGGCGGATCTGACGCCGTCGGTGGCACGAACCATCGACCCCGAGGCGGTGCCGAGCCTGCAGACGCTGGTGCTGGGAGGGGAGCTGCTAGGCGACGACATCATCAGTAGCTGGGCAAACCGCGTGAACCTCTTCAACACGTACGGCCCTGCCGAATGTGCCATCTACTCCACGACCACGAGCCCCTTGGGGCTCGACGCCCGCGGGGGGAACATTGGCCGTCCCATCGGCTGCGCCTGCTGGGTCGTCGATCCCGACAATCACAACCGCCTGATGCCCGTTGGATGCACGGGGGAGCTCCTGATTGAAGGCCCCAATCTGGCCCGCGGATATCTGCACGACGAAGCTAAAACGCGCAGAGCCTTTGTGCACCCCACCTGGCTGGCCGAGTACCGAGGTGGACAGCGTAGCCGGTGCTACGCCACGGGCGACCTGGTGCAACAGAACCCGGACGGCGCCACCCTCACCTTTGTAGGCCGAAAGGACTCGCAGGTCAAGCTACGTGGCCAGCGGATTGAGCTCGGGGAGATCGAACATCAGATTGCGGTCAGCCTCGCCGGCGAATCCTGGGCCACCGCAGTGGAGATTATCCGGCAGGCGGAACATCGTCAGGAGGCCCTGGCGGTCTTCTACTGGCCTACCCAGGCCACCGCCGATGCTCCGGATGCCGCCCCCCGAGTCGTCGACGACGACGCCCTTGAGGCCACGCGAGCCGTCTTCCTGGGGCTCAAGGCGCAGCTGGCCCGGGTCCTGCCCAAGTATATGATTCCCACCTTGTATGTGCCCCTTTCCTTCCCGCCAAGCACGCGGACGGGGAAGTTGGATCGACGGGCGTTGCGCAGCTTGGGAGCCAGCCTCTCGATGGCGCAGGCTACCGCGTTTGCCCTCGAAGGAACCGCGGGCGGCACAGTCGCCAAAGTGCCGCCGCAGACGGAAATGGAACGGGTCCTGCTCGAGCTCTGGGGCACCGTTCTTGGCTTGTCGACGGAGCAGATGGGCATCCATGACAGCTTCTTCCAACTTGGCGGGGAGAGCGTCGCGGCCATCCGGCTAGTGGCCGCGGCGCAACGAATGAAGCTCGCCATCACCGTGGCGGACATTTTCCATCGCCCCGTGCTAGCCGACATGGCTGCTTCCCTGCACCCTGAGACGCAACAACAACAACAACAACAACAGTCCGCCGACGAGATGCTGTCTCCTTCTCCTACCGGTGCCGATCTCACCGCGCGCGTCAGTCGTGCCTGGAAGATCGGTTACGAGAGCATTGAGGACCTCTACCCCTGTACATGGCTGCAGGAAGACATGATCCAGGTGACCCGGCGGGTCTCCGAAGCAAACACCCTGCGCTTCATTGCGCACCTCGACACGGCCACGGTTGATCTGGCGCGGTACCAAGCCGCCTGGCAGCAAGTGGTGACGGGGAACCCGATCCTCCGGACGCGCATTGTTCGTGTAGACGATGACGACGATGAGGGCTACGACGCCAGCGACGACAACTATCGAGCGCTGCAGGTGGTGGTGGACGAGCCGATCCAGTGGTGTACCTCCTACAGCCGGCTGAGCGACTATCTACGCGAGGACCGCTCGACCCGCTTCGACTACGGGACGCCTCTGACACGGTTTGCCCTGATCCCACATGGGCCGGATGAGTATTACTTCGTCTTCACCAGTCACCACGCCACGTACGACGGCTGGAGCGTGCGGCTCGTGCACGAGATGGTGGCGGATCTGTACACCGGCCGCCGCCGTAGCCGCCTTGCCGTGGGCGCCGCCCCTGCCACTACCCCGACGCCCTACAAAGCTTTGGTACAATACATCGTGTCGCTTGAGCAGCAGCAGCAGCAGCAGCAACCCATCCCGACCTACGCCGCCTTCTGGCGCTCGCAACTCCAGGGTTTCAGGAGCAGCACCCAGACGTTTTTCCCGGCGTTCCCCAGCGCAGACTACCGCCCGCTCACCGACAGCGTAATCGAACTCACCCTGCCCCTACCCCCAAAACCTCGGTCCAACAACAAAAACAACACCCCCACCACCAAGGTTGTCACCATCTCGACCCTCCTGCGCGCCGCCTACGCTCTCGTGCTCGCGGCCCAGACGCACACGACGGATATCTGTTTCGGGGCCGTGCAGGCCGGCCGCTCCATCGCGCTGCCGGGGATCTCGGAACTGGTCGGCCCGGCCATCACCCTGGTACCGGTGCGTATCCGGTGGAATGATGCCAGCAGCGCCGGCGGCGGCGGCGGCGGCACGACGGTCCGCAGCTTCCTCGAAACCATCCAGGACCAAAGCACGGCCATGATCCCCTACGAGCACGTCGCCAAGCCGCGCATCGCAGCCCTGGGTCCGGACTGCGCTGCCGCGTCCGCCTACCGGTGCCTGTTGATCGTGCAGCCGGCGTCGTCGACGGGGCCAGTCTCGACCATCCACGGCGTCACGCCGATCAAGACCAAGTACCCCGAGTTCCTGGAGTACGGGCTCAGTCTGGAGTGTCGGTTGGCGGCGACGGAAATGGTTGTGCATGCGGATTACGATCGGACGGTACTGGGGCCTGAGGAGGTGAGCCATGTGATTCGGCTGTTGGGGACCGCGCTGGGATGGCTGGCGGGTGAAGACGAGATGGGGATGACGGTGGGGCAGTTGGCGAGGCGGTTGCGTGAGGAGTGAGTTTCGTGTTCGATATAGAATTGTGGGACTTCCACCTCTTTTTTTCTTTTCTGCTTCTCCTTCCGTCCCCATCCAAGGGGAAACTTCTTCTTGTCCCAACTCTATTAGTGTCTGCCCACTTTTTTGGTACTGGGCTGTATAAATGAGGATGGGAGGTTTATACGAGCACTCGGATTGAGCTTCTTATAGGCTACTTCCAGGTTTGTCGGTGGAACATCCGTCAATCTCGGGGAATTGGGATTTTATTAATGTGGATATAACATACTTGTGCGTGTGTGTGTGTGTGTATTAGGATAGTGTTGGACATAGTAAGTAAATAGTATTGGCACCCAAGGCCTGAGGTTGACATACTGTGACTTGAAGTACGTGCCTGCCAAGTTTCACTTTACAGTTGACGATTCAACGCCCGGCTTGTGTATATCCCAGCGATAGCGGTATCATACCACCTGACCCGCTGGGCTGTATGTCTGTCCCTTTGAGGCCACCCGGCAGGAGGTTCACTCCATTGCCTCATTACTTCACCCCGAACCCCTATTGGAACCAACCTTACACAGCCTATGGCATAGGTAACAAATAAAGCTCAAGATTGTCGCTAACACCACCCAACCCGAGCACTCACTCATTCACTATGTACAATGCCACCAAGCCCGGACCATCGCCCGCCAGCCGGCAATCAAACCCTCCCCCCCTTCAGACCCCCGGCGGCAGCAGCAACAGCCATCAACGCCTCCACCTCCGCCGTATGCTCGGAGAAATGATCGACCAGATCGTCCCACATCTTCGGCTCGTGCTCGTGGCGCTTCTCGCTCGTCCAGGCGAACTCCGTGATCGTGAAGGGGCGGCTCGACTCGAACATGAAGGCCATGGAGGCCTGGGAGATCTGCATGGCGGGCGGCGCGGTGGCGGTGGCGGATTGGAATTCTTCGTAGGCGACGCCGTGGGGGACCACTTCGTTCATATTAGTTATGCTGATTATGTGTTTGGTTGGTAGACACTGATAGAAGGGTAGGAGAAGAAAAGAAGGGCCACTCACTCCCGCATTCGAACGAGACGCTGCCCGGCTGGAAGGCGTCGGAGCGGCCGCCGTAGTCGCCGTAGAGGAGGCCCATGAGCTCTGAGGCGGCGTTGCGGTGATAGTACGGCGGGCGGTAGGTGTCTGCCCCAAGAATTAGGATCGAATGGTGATAAAGAGACAGGGGTCAGGGGCCTACGTGATGCGACGTCCCAGCGCGGGGAGAAGATAAGTACATCCGCCAAGGGAGCGGTGAGGTCGCGCGACTTGGCCGTCAGCACACAGAAAATGGAGGGGTCGATGTGGTCGACGGAGATGGAGCCGACGTTGACGAATTTGGTCAGGTCGTATTTGTATGGGACCTGCAAAGTATTAGTGCCTTGGCACCTTTCTGGGGCAGGGGCAAGCGTACATAGTTCCCATGCCAGGCGACGACGTCGAATGGACTGTGGTTCTGCGTGCTTTTGAAGAACTTCCCGCCGAGCTTGTACACAATCTCCCACGGTTCCTGCGCGATCTCGTACTTGGCGGTGGGCACGAGGAAGTCCCGCGCGTTGGCCAGACCGTTCGCCCCCAGCGGGCCCAGCTCGGGCAGCTCGAACTGACTGCCCCAGATCTCGAGGATGTATCCCCGCGACGGCCCATCGGGCAACTCCACCCGGAACCGGATGCCCCGCTGGATGACCACCAGCTCGCCCGGTTGCACGAACAAGGGCCCGAACTCGGTCTGGATGTCGAGAGCGCCCTGTTGGGGCAGTATCACCATCTCCCCGTCGGAGTTGACAAAGGCCTTCTTCGTCATGCTGGCATTCGCCGTGTAGACGTGCGTGGCCAGCCCCTCGCGGAGGGTGGGCTCGCCCGAGCCGGCCACGGTCTTCAGTCCGTCAACGAAGTCCACCTGCTCGGTGCTGGGAATGTCGAAGGGGAACCAGGCCAGCTGGGTGGGCGACACGTGGACGCGGGGGTTCATGGGGAGGAAGTTCGCCTCTGTGTCTTTGTTGTCGGGGAGATTGGTCTGGTTGGTGCGTCAGTCTGTGGTCTGATCTGTCAACGCTTTCGCTCTACTCACGAATCCCTGGTGTGCCACGGCCGGCCGCGCACGATACAACCAGGCCTTCTTGTTGCAGTGTCGGGGGGCGATGAAGGCGCTGGCCGTGATCTGCTCCGCATACAGCCCGAAGCGGACATTGCGGGGACTGTTCTGGCCCTGTGGGATGGTGCCAGGGACAGCCTCCGAGACGAATCTGTATGCTATTTCAGCTTGTTGAATTGCTGATGCGGGAAGACAGTTGAACATACGAGTTGCCAAACCCGGCTTGGTACTATGGATGGATTAGCGTTGAGCTAGCACGACTACACTGTGTCCGCGTAGCGACATACCTCATAAGGATCATTCCGTCGCGTGTTGAACGACGGGATCGTGCCGTCCTTTTGCGTCTCTGCCCAGTGGAATATCTTCTGGTATTCCTGGGGATCTGATAGATCGCTTGTGGAAGGCATGTTGGGATGATGAGTATCAGAATAGACAGAACGAGGATCGAGGAATCGGAGAGATAATTTGTTGCTATGGACTTGGAAGATTGAATGCCAAATTGTTAGGCATGGACCCCCGGCGTCGTGCCATCCTGATATACTTCAGTTTGTGGGGTCAAGGCCGCGCCACGGCAAGAATGAACAATGAACGAATTATTGAGACCACCGGCTATCCCGGAAACCAGAGCGTGAAGTTGACAGGGTGGCTGGCTGAGCTGAGCGCGAGGGCCTGGAGGTAGTGAGGCCACAAGCAGGCAAGAGATGGAGTTCGGCATGTCGCGAGGGAGGATTGTTGCCGAAGAGGAGGAGGTGGAAGGGAAGCTGGGGATCATTTGTGGAGGGACCCCACATGAGTAAGATCTGAGTAACAGTGGGGGAAAACACCATCTCGGATCAAAAAACAGCCCAGAATTGCCGGGCTCGCCTCGCATCTCCTCTTTTTCTATGAGTACTCCGTACTACTGAGTATACACCCTACATCATCATCAACTTCAATTCATGAGACTAATCTTCCCTGCCGACACTCCAAACACAACGGGCATGTACACCCCCATACCGGCCTCTCGCAACACCTGCAAATGCTCCACCCGTCGTCGGGCAGCGAATTGCGCCTCATTGATCTCCTGACATTCTCCAAGCGGTCCAAAGGCGAAGCGTCGTGCCTCGGACCATGGCTGTCTGCCATTTGCAAAGCGTATCCACCGCTCCCTCATCTCTTGACCAACGGTTTCGGCCGCGCGGTTGAACGAGAGATCAACGCCCCCAAACAAGAACAGAAGGTCCACGGCATGGTGTGCTCGGCTAGACGCCTGCCAAGGGTTGACCTGGTCGATGACATACTTGTAGACCCGTTTGCCGGCCGCTTGGAGCTTGTCGGAGACGACCTCCACCGGCAGGGAGTAACGCGTGTCGTGGAGTAAATCCAGCGCTCCCAATTTACAAGCTGTCGGGCGATCGGCCACGACCTGGTACAGTTTGCGCAGCTTCTTTCCCCAAGCGGGATCTTGCTCGAAAGCAGCCGCGATTGTTGACCCATCGAGCGTCTCAATGCCGTTCCTCCAGATGACCGACTGTGTTGCGGTCAGTCATAACTCAATACCACAGTTGTAGCGCTTACCTCGTATTCTGTATCTCCAATCATGACTTCCTCCACCAGCTCAGGCGTCGCCTCCCACCCGTCAAAGTTCTCGTCTTCTTGGAGCCAGAACGAGTTCATCTTGCACTCCTCTATGGCCTGGACAATGGCCGCCACCGAAGCGTGACGGAGAGAAGGCTGGCCCAGATCTTTGACTTTGGCCTCCAGCGTCGCAATCAGCCCCTGGCCCTTCTCCAAAGGCAGAGGACTAGAAAGATAGATGGATCCCGATGCGAGGACCGCTCGTTTCACCGGAGTGCCAGTGAGCAGATGGGCGTGCACGTAGACCGCACCAGCGCTCTCCCCAGCCAGCGTAATATTTTCCTAGATCATGAGAAAATCAACGACAGTCCTCTCTCATGTTAACCGGACCTCCCAGGCACATACCGGATCACCCCCGAAGGCAGCAATATTCCTCCGCACCCATTCGATCGCCAACTTCTGGTCTTTGAGCGCGAGATTCTTCTCCTTCCCATCGCCGAACCCGAAAATATTGAGCCGATAGTTACACGACACAAAGAGAACAGGCTGATCACTCTTGATAGAGTCCCCCACAATCTGGATCGGATCTGAATCCCCTCGCCCCACGTAGTCAGTTACCATCCACAGCTGGAGCCCAGTCTGACACCAGAAAACTTACCGCAAATCTTCGACGCCGCAGAACAGAACGTCACAGCCTGTGACCCGCCTGTAGAACAGCATCACAATCAGTGACCACTCTCCCAACCCCAGGAGAAAGGTCCCTCTGTGTCGCAAAGGCCACCTACCATAAATCCACAGCAGAACCGGAAGCGGTCCCTTAGACGCAGCCAAAGGGGGCCCGGTGATGTTCAAGTTCAGGCATTCAAACTCATCCTCGGGTTCTTTCTCGGTCACGAAATCCTCGGGGATGCGGAGGAGATGTCGGACGTCGACATCGGCCTGCGGACATCTCGGGCTGGGAATCGCTTTCTTAGCTGGGAACAGGAACATGTATAGACAGACAGTAAAGGGGCAGGGAAAGAGAATAGTACCCGTATCGCGCAGCGTCAACGGCAGCGCCATCGAAGCTCTCCACCGGCTGCGCTTGCTCGAACCGCGCGGGGATGTCGGCATACTTGATACCGCGGAACTCGTGAACGAGGACACCGTCAATTTCTCGTTCGATACCGTTGAATGTGGCTTGGAGGCTGGCGTGGTGGATCTGTGGAGGTGCCATGGTAATCGGAGACCGGGGAGATTTATGGTGATGGCACAGTAGAAGGGATGGGGGAGAAAAGAGGGAGACGGGCTGGACTAGTAGCCATCAGTAGGGAGCTTTATGTACCGTACCGTTCATTTTGCTGTGTCTGGTACAGGACCTACCTACCTTGTCTCCCTCTAGTCCGGCTGATGTTTAGATTATTGTGCCGGTGGTGCAGGTGCAGTGGTGGGTCCGGTTTGCGGGGAGATCCACCCTCCACCACCCCCTCCCGCCGGGGCAGATTCCTTCCGCTGGAAAGGACGGAGGGTCCGGAATTCTCGAGGTCTCAGTAGACTGTCAGTAACTTCTCGCAAATACTCCAGCTTACACACCTTATCCCTCGTCACAGGCAATGGGAGCAGAGCAGGCGCAGCACTACAGCACCCCTAACATCGGCGATCATCTGCCTATCTTATTTCACTGTGAGTAGTTATCATTATATCAAGTTTAGTCAAGCCAATCTAGCTGATTCGTATATAGTCATATAAGGCATCAACTCCCAAAACACCGCCCAAAATATCACATTTTCTTCCCACCACTGCACGAAATCACCATTGCCCTCTGGATCAGGGCGACTCGACCTTGGAAGAAGCCCCGTCGCGCACTGTGCCCCGCAGGCAAATATAGGTAGGAATGCCAGTCACCCCGGACATCAACGCCAACGCCCAACTCATCGTGCTCCAACCGGCATCGTTCTTGATGAAGCCCGCGAAAAAGGGCCCGATGATCGTCCCCACCGCGTACGCCATGTTGATGACCCCGTACGCAAACGCAATGGCCCCTCCCTCCCCGAAAATCCCGGGCGTTTCCGCCTCCCGGCCCTGCACGTAGTAGGTCGCCTCCACCAGAACCGGGGACATGATCAGACACACGCAGACCCCGATCAGGACAAGAAGCGCACACAAGAGCACTTTGTGGCCCACCGTGTTCTCGGTCACAAAGCGAAGACAGGCCAAAGCCGGCACCGCCACAAGAAACCCCCCAGTCGCCATGTACCGTCGAGTCTGGCCGTAGTTGTCGATGATGTACCCCACCACGGGGTCGAGGATCTGCGGCACGGAGATCGCGATGAAGATGAGCCCTTGGCCGGTTTGGCCCCAGCCGAACTTCTGCTCGACAAACAGCGGCAGCACGCTGTCGAAGGACGTCAGGGCGAGGGAGAGGATGAAATACGCCCACATGCTCGTCATCATGCGGCCCGAGGTCAGGAGTGTATGCATGGTGCTGGGCCGTTTCTTCGCAGAACCAACGTCGGTCGAGGCGGAGGAGGAGCGCTCCTGCTCGTGGCAGTCGTGCGGGGGACCTTTCAGGCCCTCAGAGGCTGCCGGTGAAACAGCAGTTTCCAAGTCGCTGCCACTTCCTTGCTTCTCTGCCGGGACGATCGGTCGGCCATCGGCCTGCAGCCACTTGAGTGCGTCCTTCCTCTCGATCATGGCGAGTCGAAAGATGACATCCAATGCGATTATGCCAAACGACATCCCGAAAACAGCATAGTAGCCCCCGGCACCGTAGACGACTCCTCCCAGGAGCGGGCCGGTCATTGTTCCTATGGTCATCGCCATTCCCAGATATCCCAACGCTTGGCCCAGATATTCCTGCCCGACTGTATCAACGAGAAGCGCAATTCCCACAGTCCACACAACCGCGGCAGATGCTCCTTGAAAGAGACGCCCGACAATCCATAAAGCAAGATTCGTCCCGACGCAAAGAAGAGCAGTGGCGGCGGCGAGAACCACCAGTCCCCCAATAAAGGGCCACCATCGCGACTGGAATTTATCGGCCAGGTACCCACAGATGGCTAAGAGGAAATCAGTCGGTATGTATCGTACAATGGCTCAAAAATTGGAGAAACCCACGTGAAACTGCTAACAAAGATACTCCGTAAAGAGACAGCAAGGTCGATTGCCACGATTGAACTGAGTCACGGTAAGCTGGAGCAATCCGTCGAATAACCATAAAAACATACCATCGGCGTCGGACATCCCAACTCTATCACGCAGGGCCGTTGGGGCCACGGGCACAATCTGCGAGGAAGGTCAATATAAGCTGTCGGGGAAATTCCCGCCACTAATGCCCCGGAGCCCAAGCGTACCAACCCATACATGAAGACATCCTGTCAAAAGGCCAACCGTCAGCAAACATAACCAGAAATCGGTTGGATGATGTCCTGTACCGTGAAGACGGCGAAGCAAACCACGAAGCAGATGAACGCATCGGAGGTCCTCCACTTGAGAAATCTGGGTGGTTGCTGCTGCGCCTGGTTTGACCACAAACCACACAGATCCCGCACCATTTTGTTAATGTCTGTTCTCGATTTGAGACAAACATCTATTCAGAATCTCCTTCAATTGAATGACGTAAGAACAACCGTTTTCTCCTTTTTTTCTTCGAATCGTCCTGAGCGTACACCTAGACGGAGAAAAAGAGCGAGAGTGAAACAGACGGAGGGAAATGAGAATCTAAAGTGGATGTTAGGAGATACAGGTCTCATGTTGATCAATCAAGGAGTGTCTGCAAGGGGGAGAACTGATAATATGATGGCGGGAATCCGCGAGGCTCGGCCTTTGTGCCTGGAGTCGTGGAGGAATGTTTGAAGTATAATAATCAGGATTCGTCCGGCTCCTTCCACCACTACGGAGTCGACATTTTGAAGTGAACTGGCCTTGGCCGACTTGGCCGACTCGCTGGCTTATGCTCTTGACATCTTATACGCGCGGCCGCGCCGGTAAATGACAGGATAAAAGGCTATTCGTGGTCTCATTCCATAGCATTGACTCTTGTCAAGGGTTGACAAGGGGTGTTCAAAGTCTATACATCTCGCTGCGGCTTTTAATCCCATCAAATACACAGGTGTTGTCCAAGGGAACATACTGCCTGGTTATAACCTTGAGGGCCTCCTGTGCGACTAGCCCTCCTGTGAGGGCAGACACATTGTGCAATTCACCGCCTTGCGTTCGCCGAAGCTCTTGAGTTCTCTGAACAATTCGCTGTTTGGTCTCCTCGTTGATGGCCGCCGACGCCTCCAACGTAAGGGACTGAATCACCCGATCCACTCCTGCCTCCCACGCGAGGGCGGAATCCAACGCTTTCTCGTTTTGCTTGCCGCTCTGTATGTCGGTGATTATACTATCAAGAATATCGAAGCCGAGGAAAGCAGATACCAGTGACTCAGGGTCACCCAGAGCATTGTTGATGGCTTTCACAGTGTACTTCTCACCGTTCAATTGAGGAAGGTCACGACCATGGATGACCTTGATATGAGCCGCATTCTTACAGAAGACTTCAATATCCTTGTCCGCGATCTGCGCAGGCCGGGGGCTGAGTTCTGCTTCAAGCCTCCGAACGACTTCAATGACCTCTGCCATATCTTTTCGTGCCTTCGACTTGTAAATGTTCTGCAGCGACACGTAGTCGGCTGACTGTGCTTTCATGTCAGGCAACGAGCCTGGCAGCGGGAGTACGTTGTGTTTCGTGTAGAATTCACGGATAGCTGATGCGATGAGCCAGAAATCCGCCGTTTCCGAGGTCAGATTGTTGCACTCGTCCATCTCGAAGATCTCGCGGATTGAACTCCGCAAAGTGAAAGGGTTCAGTGACTTCAGGACTGCGGCCACGGCCTCATCATAATTTTCCTCGCCACCTTCAGGATTGGCCGTCCGTGCGCCAGACCGCACTAGATCTCTGAATGCAGTTTTCTCTTTGTAGTTGGAGGGGACATTTCCGTCGTGGGTCTCCTTCCACTTTTCCAGATAGTGAAGCAAGAGTAAGATGTAAGGTACATGACCATGTTGATGATCGTCCAGAGTCTCTAGATTACTAATGCTAGCCAGAGTAGCTGCCAGTTCAGGCCAGGGGTTGAGCAAGCGTAGATCCTGCGTGCTTTCGGGGTCCGGATGTGTCTCTACTATGGGGAAAACAGCCGGAAGCTGGAGAGAAAAGGTGGAGTAGAAACCCACTGAGCGCGTATACAGGACGGGGATGCCAAGAGCTTTGGCAGCACTGCTGAGAGTGATCAGAGTGGACTTGTTTGCCGGGCCTGAGACCAGAACCAGTTTGAATTGTGGTAGGAATTCAGGGTCTTGCAGAAGCTCGGTGACCGGCTGCCGGGTGATTGCCGTTAGCACTGGGACCATGAGAGAATAGGAAGCTTCTTACAGGTGCAATATACCTTGGATTCAGAGTTTCCTTCTACGTCGGGGTTTAGTTCTTTCAGCAAGCGACAAGTCTCCTGGGCTCGAGACTTCCCTAGACTGTCCTCCTCGAGGAAGAAGTTGACCCCAAGGTCAGGCTCCGTTACCATCGCAGGGTCCACGATGGTGAAGCCGCCAATGCCAGGAAGCACGAGGTTCTTGAGGGTCTCCACTCCAACTACCCCTGAGACGCCGGTGCTCTGTTTACCCCATGGGCCATCGGAGTTGACTAGAAGTACACGTGCTTCCTCGAGCGCTTGTTGGCCACTTGCAGCCCAGAGCCGCAGTTGCCGGTCGTATTTCCTCTCCTTGGATGATGGCCCTACCAGGGCACCGGGGAAAGCTTCAGTCATGAGGGGCTATCGTCTGATAAGCGGAGCAGATCGGCTCACAATGCTCACAAAATGCTGAGTTGAGTCGAGCTTGTAGAGGCGGTGAGAGGCTCGAGCTGTATCAACCAAGCCTTGTGAATCGGAGATCTAAGAGCCAACACTGAGGTCTTCTGTAGTCTGGCTGTAGCTGGTGATGTGTGATGTGTGATGTGTACTACTAGGTAGTTCACTGATGGCAGTGGTTGGGAGCACTTGTTCAGCGCTGACACGTGATGAATGCACGCACGGATCAGGCAGAAGGGTTTTACACCTGAGGCACGAACGACTATGACGAAACACAACCCCGCCGGGCCAAAATGTCCCTCTCCATAACAATCAATAACTTAGTTACTCGTTTGCAATAAATAGAACAGACTCAACGCCACCATTGAACAACATTGCCAGCTTTAGAGGTGTCAGTTGGCAGCTAGTATGGCGGGGTTAGTTCCTCGGGGCAGTCTCAACAATATTCTGTGAGTGGCGCATCAATTAGCAGCTCTCAAAAAGTTCTACCTTATGCTGGCTGCAGTGCCCTTTCCATCCACCCCACCGGCGGCGGGCACCACTGGTCCGTCCAGTCCGTATTCCGCAGTACCTAGCCTCTTTCTTCCTCCCCTCCCCCGATCTGGCAGTTTTAAGCCCCTCCCGAGTCCTCCGTCTAGCCCGGACTATTAATACGAATTGCAGAACCCGGTCGACTTCTTCTCTTTCTGCGCTGCTCAATCATCCTTGTAATCAATCTAGACGACGCCTCGTCCGTCTCTCCCCACCTCCTCCCATCTCAACCGTCCTTTTCGCGTCTTCGCATCGCCGGAACTCCACCATGGCCAGCGTCAGCGTCATCGAAGCCGCAAAGCGCGCCGCCGGCAAGGCGGCCGTGGAGAACCACTACCCCAAGGACGCCAAGTTCGTCGGCATCGGTAGCGGGTCGACCATCGTCTACGTGGTCGAGGCCATCAAGGAGTCCGGGGTCGACACCTCGGCGACCAAATACGTGCCCACGGGCTTCCAGTCCAAGCAGCTGATCCTGTCGGCCGGGCTGACGGCCGTCGACTTCGACTCCCTCCCAGAAGGCACGGTGCTGGACGTGGCCTTCGACGGCGCCGACGAGGTGGACGACGATCTCAACCTGATCAAGGGCGGCGGGGCTTGTCTCTTCCAGGAGAAGATCGTGGCTCTGCAGGCCAAGGAGTTCATCTGCGTTGCTGGTGCGTCGTTCCCATTTCCTTCCTTCCTTCCTTCCTTCCTTCCCTTTGAAAACACCCACCCCGTATGGATGATGCCACAAATCACTGACTTCATGTGTGTTTTTCCCTCGCGCGCAGACTCCCGCAAACTCCAATCGCGCCTCCTGTCCAACTGGAAGTACATCCCCATCGAAGTCGCCCCGATTGCCGCCGCTCGCGTCCTCACGGCCCTCCGCGAGATCGGCAGCATCCAGCCCGCGCTCCGGCTGAACACCGACCCCAAGCAAGGCCCTTTGAAAACTGACCAGGCGTTCTACATCATCGACGCCCCCTTCCCGACGCTGTTGACGCAGTCCGACGTCGCGGCCGGCAAGGAAGGCAGCGGGAAGGACGGCATCTGGGAGGTCGAGGCCCTGTCGCGAGCGATCAAGCAGATCCCCGGTGTCCTGGACGTCGGGATCTTCTCTGGCCTGACGGGCCCGCAGGCCCGTGCCCTGGGCGGCGTTGGCGGGCAGAAGCCCATTGCCGCCTACTTCGGGATGCCGGACGGTTCTGTCTCCGTCAGGAAGGCGGCCGCATGAGTGGAATTCTGTAAAAAAATCCCATGTATGACGATTTACTCCATTGATAAGATATAAAATGATACCACTTGAACATTTAGCATCATTGACTACTTTACGTTTACCTGACTAGTCTCCAGTAACTGTACAACCCCGAGACGGGTTGTTGTTGGAGGTGGACTCAGTGTGCAGTCATCACAGGATATAGATTTCATGATTTAGGTTTTAAGCGTAAGGTAAGGTGGATTTATTTAGCACCCTTGCCCTTGGCCTCCGTCTCACCCAGCTCGCGCACGAAGATCTTGACCGTTCCCTCGGCCACGTCCTCCTTGCCATCCTCGAAGCCCGGGCTGATGGCAATGGCAAGGTACTTGCCGTTGGCGCTGAAGTCCACGGCGGCCACGCTGGACGGCAGCTTCTGGTACTGGCGGATTCTGCGCTTGGCCATGCCGTCCCACAGGGCGACGACGCCGTCGCCGCCGCCGGAGGCAAACGTGCCGTGCACGGGGTGGAAGGCGAGGGTGTTGACGGGGTAGACGATGTCGACCTCGTCGGCGGTCTGGCGGTGGCACTTGAAGGCGTACTTGCGGGCCTGGGACTCGGCGGAGGGGTCGAACCACTCGACGGCGACGCGGCCCTCGATGCTGGAGGAGGCGTAGCCGGCGTCGTCGGGCATGCAGGCGACGCACCGGGTCATGAACTTCAGGCTGCTCTCGCGGCGCTGCCAGGGCTCGACCTCCACCTTGTTCAGCGCGCCGGGGGCCGAGCCCTCCGACTGGGCGGTGAGGAGGGCCAGCGCCTTCAGGTCGTAGATGTGCAGCGCGCGCGACGCCATGGCGACGACGAGTTTCGTGGCCGTCAGCGACATGGAGAACGGCTTGGAGGGGAGCGGGATGACGGCGGGGAGCGTGGCGGGGTCGTTGGTCAGGTGCACATGCAGCGTGCAGTCCCACGAGGCCGATATTACGAGGTGGTGGTCCCGGCTGTAGACGACGCTGCGGACACCGGCCTCGTGCGTGCTGAGGACGGTCTGCGTGGACGAGGCGACGTCGATTCTGTTCGGTCGTCAGTAAACCTGAGTAGGGCAAGATGGGAAGCCCGCGTCAACGAAGTAGCACCAGCATCATTGTCAAAATCCAAACAAAAGGCGTAACTCACTTCCGCACATCCCAATCCAGCCCGGCCGTGTAGATCTCATCCTCCGTTGCGCCAAAGCACACATCTAGCACCGGCGCGCGATGCTCGAATTTCTGCAGCAATTTGCCCTCCCCTACCGCCCCATTCTCATCCCGGAGATCGTACAGGTAGACATTCTTGTCCCACGACGAGACAACGATGCGCGTGGAGTCGGGGTTGGGCGAGAACTTGAGCGCGGATATAGCATCCGTAGGCGGGGACGCGACGACGAATTGATCTGCAGGCTAGTTAGCACGAGCTGTCCCAGAACCCCAATCAGCCCAGAGAGATGCAAACTGACTAGATGCCATGATACTTTCTGTAAATTCCCTAGGCTGGGGAATCTCAAAGCTTTCGAACGAAATAACCGTTTGTTGATCGGTCCCGGCGTCATCGAAGCTCCGTCGCCCGGCGGCGCCTTCAGATCCGTTTTCTGTCGCCACTGACCGCCCTCCATGGAATATTCTCCCCCGCCATTTGCATCATCACGGTTTCGATAGCCATCAATAGATCTTTTGGGGACAAGCTGCCAGAGAGAAAGCAATCATGCCGTTCGCACAGCTGGTGATCGGGCCCCCAGGGGCCGGGAAGTCGACCTACTGCAACGGCATGCAGCAGTTCCTCGGGGCCATCGGCCGCAAGTGCTCGATCGTGAACCTGGACCCCGCGAACGACCAGACCTCGTATCCGTGCGCGCTGGACGTCCGCGACCTGGTGACGTTGGAGGAGATCATGAGTGAGGATCAACTGGGACCGAATGGGGGCGTGCTATATGCGCTGGAGGAGCTGGAAGAGAACTTTGATTTCCTTGAGGAGGGGCTGAAGGAGCTCGGAGGTATGCGCGCCATCCCGATCTACCAAGCCCAAGGCAAAACCTACTATAGAGACACAAATGTACTGATACTGGTATCCTCAAACATGTAGATGACTACGTTCTATTCGACTGCCCCGGCCAAGTTGAGATCTTCACACACCACTCCTCCCTGCGCAATATATTCTTCAAGATCCAGAAACTGGGGTATAGAGTATGCGCCGCGATTCCCACTCCATGCGAGTCTACTTCCAAAAACTAACATGAGCGCAAACTAGATGATCGTGATCCATCTCATCGACTCCTACAACCTCACCCTCCCCTCGATGTACATTTCCGCCCTCCTCCTCTCGCTGCGCGCCATGCTGCAGATGGACCTCCCGCACCTGAACGTGCTCACCAAGATTGACAACCTGGCCAACTACGCCCCCTTACCCTTCAACCTGGACTACTACACCGAGGTGCAGGACCTCAGCTACCTGCTGCCGCACCTGGAGGCCGAGTCGTCGCGTCTGGCGCACGAGAAGTTCGGCCCGCTCAACCAGGCCATCGTCGACCTGGTCGAGGAATTCGGGCTCGTCGCCTTCGAGACGCTCGCCGTCGAGGACAAGAAGAGCATGATGAACCTGCTGCATGCCATCGACCGCGCCAGCGGGTATGTGTTCGGGCCCGCCGAGGGCGCCAACGACACTGTCTGGCAGGTGGCGGTGCGGGAGGGGTTGGGTCAGATGGATGTGCGGGATGTGCAGGAGCGGTGGCTGGACGCGAAGGAGCAGTACGACGAGCATGAGCTCCAGCAACTGGAGGCGGAGGCGAAAGCGCGCGAGCAGGCGGCAGGAGGAGACCACCCGGGCGACGAAGACGACGACGACGAATACGGCGATCTGGGCCGAGGCTCGATACCGAACAGCGGGGTGAAGGTGATACGAAAGTCATGACATTTTCTTCGGTGTTTCCAAAAAAAATATATCTCTACATTGTTTAATAAGGGTATCTCTAATATATCAAAACCGCAAGCCAAGGTACAGCACAACACAGTTCCCCACCTCCACAAAAGCACAGCACTCACACCCTCACAACCCATCATCACTCAAACCCTCCTCCATAACATCATCCACCTCAACACCGCCTAAAACCCGCTCCGCAAACCCGCCCACCAACCCCTCCAAAACCCCATCATCATCATCAGCACCAGCACCAGCAGCACCACACCCACGCACCTTCAAAACCTCCCTCCTCGCCCGCCGAATCGCCTCCTCCTCGGCCTTCCGCATCGTCCCAGACACCCGCACAACGCGCACAACACACCGTCTCGTCAGCGCCGGATTCCGTCCTCCTCCGGCTTGATCAACTTCAGGCACGGCCTCCAAACACGTCAACGCCATCCACACCAACCGGAACGACGCGCGGGGACACCGGATGATCGCCGTCGATGTAGCCGGGGAAAGGTATTTGACTGCCGCACACACAGAGAGACACACGGTTAGCTTGGAGCATAGCAAATCCCCCTCCCACGAACACCATCACAACCAAGAAAGAAAAGAGGGGGGGAAGACATACCACTAACACCGCCGGCACCAGCCCCGCCCAGCCGGCCGACGCCCCAATCGCCGAATAACTCGGCGACCTGTTCGCGGACCAGTTTAGCCAGCAGGCTCGGCGTCAAAGCGTCGGAGGTGGGCGCGTGGATCTGGAGTTGCGGGATCGTTGACGAGGACGAGGAGGATGTAGAGGCGGGCGGGTGACGACGGGGCCAGGTGGTCGGGTCCGGGTAGAGGATGTCGAGGAGGAGGTAGCGGTGTTTGATGCGGACCATTTTGGTGCGGTGGTAGCGGGATGGGGGTTTGAGGTGGAAGAGATCGGTGGATATTCAAGTGTGGCAGAGGTTGGAGTGTGAGTTTAAGGTTGATTGGACGGGGTTGAGGTCGCGTAGTGTTGTGGTCGACTTCGACAGCAGACCTCTTTGTTTGTTCAGAGGGATCGAGGTTTCTTGCGCGTCAAAACCTCGAAGCTGTGGTTGAGCGCTGGACCGGCGATGAACCTGTTGGCGGTGATGGGGTTGATTTTCTGCCGGATATGCTCGGCCAGGCATGTGGGGCGCCGGGCTCCTGTCCCCGCCAAGATAACCACCATCGAAGATGCATTTAGCTGTTGGATTATCTGGGTAATGTTCATTTTAGGATTGATTTTTATATGTTCGGGTCAAAGCATCGTTCAAAAATCATTTCAGAATCATAATTTACGATTGATTATTCTATGAAAAGCACCTTGTCTGAATCATCGCGTAAAATTCATCAACCTTATCAGCTAGTCATGCCACACGTGCCACTACAGATTGTAAGTTGGAAAGGAAGAGGTATGAAGTGAACCAAGCCAATGCAGAAAAAAGAAAAACAAGCCATCATAACTCCGACGTCAGCTGGGACGGATTTTATGACTAGGTCATGAAATGCAAGTATATTAAAAGGGGATGGTAGGAAATTAGACGGTGACCTCAACACGGCCTTCCGAGCCACCCTTCTGGAGGGCGGGGAGGAGGTAGGTGATGTCGTCCCAGGGGTGGCGGTAGAGACCGGTGCGCAGTCTCTTCTGGTCGAGGTAGTGGGCAATGAGACCGATCGAGCGACCAAGGACGAAGAGACCGTTGAGGACACCCATCTTCATGTAGTCCTCGGTCTCCTCGGGGGAGAAGGCACCGCAGTGGCGCATGAGATCAACGAAGCAGACAGCAATGCAGCCGTCGACGTTGAGGATCAGGTTGTCCTTCTTGGAGGTGGTGACGCTCTCGACGGCGAGGGCGTAGTCGAGGAGCTTGGTGCTGGGGAAGTTCTTCTTGACGTACTCCTTGACCAGCTCGACACGGAGATCGGGGTTGTTGCGGGACTTGATGCGGTGACCAATACCGGGGACTAAAGGCAGTCAGTACATAATTCTGCAATGCACGAAACAATGGTTCACATACTCAGCTTGTTCTCCTTGCGCATGGTGTCGACGAAGTCACGGGGGCTCATGCCCTTGTCGAAGGCCTTGGTGAACTCCTCAGCAGCACCGTCCAGGGCACCACCGAAGCGGGAACCAATGGTCAGGAGACCAGAGACCAGGGCACTGATCAGGTCCTTACCAGCACGGGTGGTGATGATGGTGTTCATGGCACCAGAGACGGCAGGACCGTGATCAGCAGTAAGCATGAGAACCATCTCCAAGAACTTGCTGGCGTAGGCAGGCAGGCGGCGACGGAACCAAAGGAGGGACATGACACCACCGATACCAATGTCCTCCTTGAAGACATCGGAGATGGGCATACCAGCGTACAGGAGCTCCTGGCCACGGTCGTCGGAGATGGTGGAGATGAAAGCAGCGGGCTTACGGATGAGACCGAGCTCCTGAGCCCAGGAGTAGTCAATGGGGATCTTGGGGGGAACGGGCTCCTTCTGGGGTACAATGACGCCCTTCTGGACCTGCTCGTTGTAGACCTGGGCAAGAGTCTGGGGAAGCTCCTCGAAGGTCTCGGGGACGTGGATGCCGGCCTCACGCATGGCCTTGTTCTTGGCGACGGCGGTCTCCAGGTCGGAGTTGGCGGAAGCACCGGCGTGACCGAACTGAACCTCGGTCTTGAACATGCTGGCGCAGGTACCGATGGCCCAGGCGACAATGGGCTTGGTGATGGTGCCGTTCTTGACGGCCTCGATGACACGGTACTCCTCAACACCACCGACCTCACCAAGGAGGACGAGGATCTTGCACTCAGGCTCGGCCTGGTAACGGAGAAGGTGGTCGATGAAAGTGGTACCGGGGTAACGGTCACCACCAATGGCAACACCCTCGTAGACACCGTCGGTGTTCTGGGAGATGATGTTGTTCAACTCGTTGGACATACCACCGGACTTGGAGACGTAACCGACGGAACCCTTGCGGTAGAGCTTGGAGGCAACAATGTTGTCCATCATACCACCAGTGTTACCGATCTTGAAAGCACCGGGCTTGATACCACCGACGGTAGCAGGGCCGATGATGGTGATGCCCTTCTCCTTGGCAGTGACGAGGATCTCACGAGCACGCTACCACACGGTTAGTCTCAATGGCCCACATGATACGGATTCAGCAAGTCGAACGTACTCTCTCGGGGACACCCTCAGCAATGATGGCAATGCTCTTGATCTGGGGGCACTCCATGAGCTCCATGGTAGAGCTGTAGACGGAACGGGAAGAAGCGAAGTTGACGACGGTGTCAACGTCGGGGTGCTTGGCCATGGCCTTGGAGACATCCTGGTAGACGGGGAGGAGAGTCTCGCTGGTACCCCAGTACATCTTGCTGACGAACTGGCCACCGAAAGTGTAGATGATACCGGCGACGGAGGGAGTGCTACGCTTGCAGATGAAGTCGAAGTCCAGCATACCCTGGACAGCCCGGGGCTGCATACCACTGTGGCCGTTGTCAATGACGAGCCACGGATGAACCATCAAGTGGGACTTACTATACGAAACATCTCGTCTTGTTGTGGAAGAGGGTGTGGTTGAGGGGAGAAAGCACACGGCTGGGGGGGTCGAAGCGGGTGATGTTGTCGTTGGCGGAGGCGCCGTTGGCAGTGTTGATCAAAGGAGCACCGTTAGGCATGATGGCTGATACTCTGCGAATTCGACTGTAGGTCAGCACTGTGGTATAGGTATAGCATAGTGGGTGAGATGGAACCAGATCAAGGGAGTCGAATAGACGGGCATTGGAGACAATGGATGGGAGATGCTTACCTGTCAACAGAGCTTGGACTGATGGGGAAATAGAATTAAGGAAGAGGAAGGGATATTAATATGTAGGTATGAGTGGTATAGAGGAAGGAGGGAGTAGGAGAACGAGAAGTCACACCAGATGTCGCGACCTGACGGAGGAGGAGGATGAGGAGGGGAACAAAAGGGAAGGGAACAGGAAGAGAGTAATGCAATCAAGGAGATGGAGAAACGAGAATCGGCGAGACAGATGAATGGACTGATGGGGAAGAGGCGGATGATGGGTGAAAAACAAAAAAAAAATGCAAGTTTCTAAAAAAAATTAAAATAAAAAAAATAAAGCGCAGGAGGAGGGGGACGATATCGGGAGCTTGATGGGATGGGGGGGGGGGAGTAAAGAATTATGGGGCACTGGTGTCGTAACTCCATTACTTACAATACCACTGGTGGTATGAATGGGGTGGAAAGTTGGTAACGTTCCGTACTGGAAGCCGGGTTCGAACCGTCACTCCGTCAACTCTGGCTCTTTCTGGCTCAAACAGCCGCCGCCGTTCAGTTGGGGAAACCCGAGTTGCGCAGCAATCCATGATAGGGTCATCCACTACTTGAATAGGTACTCGACAGATCCGGAATACTTCGAGAATGCGACTCTGTTATCATTGACTGCCGGGGTTGGAATGCGACAGAGCAATCATCACTACTATCATCATTATCCTCCTCCTCCTCCTCGGAGTCTTCTACGATAGGAACGGAGTACGGAGTTTATGGCATCAGGTGAATCCCTCTACACTCTTTACTCGTATCAACCGCGCCTTCATCAGGACTTCGACTTCCCGCAGTAATCCCGTCAGCAATAGCGACAAAGTACGGAGTTTCCAGTCAGTATCTGAAGTACTCGTGAATCTTCTATCCCGCGGGTTCGAAGCGAAACCCGCCAAAATCAATGATTGGAACATCGGATTGTCTCGACAGTGCACCGCCATCGAGAAATCGACCGATACCCATTCCGTCTTCCGAAAATCCCTTGGTTCATTTCGTTCATTTCAGGTGCTAGCATTATTGAGCTGGTAGCCTGGTTGGGGTTAGAGCGGAGTGGAGCCTGGTGGGATCCGCAGACTGGAGGCCAGGGACATGGATGAGATGGGATGGGATGGGATGGAATGGGATGGGATGGGGTGGTCTGGTCCGATACGTAGACTACTACGGAGTATGCACGAGGCCTGTAAGTTGGCTGGGATCATTGCGTTTGTTTTGTCTCCCCTCACCGAAAGATTGAGCAAGCGGTATGAGGTGGAAGTGAAGGATTGGAGGATGGAGATTGAATCTGGAATCTGATCGCAAGAGGAGCTGCCTACTTGGCAGTGAGTACTCCGTAGTAGTACTCGGGATGGTATGTACAGTGCACCGTTGAGTCCGATGGGTCGATCGTAGGTTTGCTATGATTGTTGTTGCTTGTGCAGTAACTTACGCAGTAGTACTCCGTACTCCGTAATTGTCGGCTCTGCCCCTCATTTCCATCGTAGTCGGCAGCCTTTCCTTATCTTATCGGAGTCAGTGGCAGCCTCAGGTACCGACCGCGGCGCGGACTTTGAAGAAACTGGGGAAAAAGAAGCGTGGCCGTGAGAACCCAGGGAAATTGATTACATCATCGTACAGCATGTCATTCTCTCCATGTTTCTACGGAGTAGTATGTTTCGATGAAGGTTCTCTACGGAGTACCATTCTTGGGGAAATCATCTGGCCACCGTGCTGCAATTGCTTCCGGTTTCGTACGAGACCATGGCCAACAAATTGACCACGTACCCAACAGATTCTTTTGCATACCGGTAGGTAGTTACCTAGTAGTTTCTAGGGGGCGTGGTATTGAGGCTACAGCGTAGGGCAGATACTGCGGAACTAAAAGAACTAAAATACTCTCATACTCTGGATTGACCCTCCCGAGGATCCCCAACGCCCGCCAATCCAGGATGACAGGCTGGGTCTTCGCCCGGCCCGCTTTTTCTTACGGAGGCTCCACTGCATCTCAACAACTCCCACAACTCCCCTGGTATTCCTGGTATCGGCCACAATAGCCTCTGGTATCGCCGTGTTTTGGTCATTTTGGCTCCAGGAAACCAGAGGGAAATCCGTTTCAGACGATCATTCCATGCACTGATCCATCCCAATTCCTACTCTGGCGGCGGCCAGTCCAGAAAATTTTATTCCACCTGCTCCTTTCATCGGACACTGCATACTCAGTATCATCACCGAGTCGACTAATCGGCGTCCGTCTCAGCTTCTTGTTCCGTTTGGTTCCTTTTTTTCTCATTTTCTCCCTCTCCCGACCTCTTTTTACTCTTCCTCTTTTGCCCACTTGACCCTCCCCTCCCCCCCTCCCCCCCTCCTCCTACTCTCTACTCAACCCACCCCTCCTCCCTCCGATCTATTTCCAGTGACATCTCGCATCTGGTAATAATCCCTCTACCAACCTACGAAAAATATCTCTGGTCTTCCTCTCTTCCTCCTCTTCCTCTTGACTCTTCCTCCTACTCTCTCAATTATCAGGTATATTCTTAATCCGGGGTTGACTTCCCATATACACCCTCTATATCCTCCATTGTTGTTGTTGTTGTTGTTGTTATTGTTCTCCGCCTCTTACACATACTTCAGTTTTTTAATTCTATCCTCCCTCTCCTCCTCTTACGATCATCATGTCCGCCAAATCGATTCTCGAGGCTGATGGCAAGGCCATCCTCAACTACCACCTCACTCGTGCCCCCGTCATCAAGCCGACTCCTCTCCCTCCTTCCTCCACGCACAACCCTCCCCCCAAGCTCGCCTCCCTCTACTTCCCCGAAGATGAGTCCGTCAAGGACGTTCTCGACCAGGCTGAGGTCCTCTACCCGTGGCTGTTGACCCCCGGCTCCAAGTTCGTGGCCAAGCCCGATCAATTGATCAAGAGACGTGGAAAGAGCGGCCTGTTGGCCCTGAACAAGACCTGGGCTGAGGCTCGGGAGTGGATTGAGGCTCGCGCTGGCAAGGAGATCCAGGTCGAGACCGTGGCCGGCTACCTCCGTCAGTTCCTGGTTGAGCCTTTCGTGCCTCACCCCCAGGAGACTGAGTACTACATCAACATCCACTCCGTGCGTGAGGTAAGGACAATCGCAATTCACTTGCCACATTCCGCTCGAATGCTAATTCAGAACAGGGTGACTGGATTCTCTTCACTCACGAGGGTGGTGTCGATGTCGGTGATGTCGATGCTAAGGCTGAGAAGCTCCTCATCCCCGTCAACCTCAAGAACTATCCTTCCAACGAGGAGATCGCTGCTACTCTCCTGAGCAAGGTCCCCAAGGGTGTCCACAACGTCCTCGTTGACTTCATCTCCCGCCTCTACGCCGTCTACGTGGACTGCCAGTTCACCTACCTCGAGATCAACCCTCTGGTTGTCATCCCCAACGCGGATGCCACCTCCGCTGAAGTCCACTTCCTCGATCTGGCTGCCAAGCTCGACCAGACCGCTGAGTTCGAGTGCGGTACCAAGTGGGCCATTGCCCGCAGCCCCGCCAACCTGGGCATGCCCGTCATCAAGAGCGAGAAGGTCAACGTCGATGCTGGTCCTCCCATGGAGTTCCCCGCTCCTTTCGGTCGTGAGCTGAGCAAGGAGGAGAAGTTCATCTCCGAGATGGACGCCAAGACCGGTGCCTCCCTTAAGCTGACCGTCCTCAACGCCAACGGCCGTGTCTGGACCCTGGTTGCTGGTGGTGGTGCCTCCGTTGTGTACGCCGATGCCATTGCCTCTGCTGGCTTCGTCAGCGAGTTGGCCAACTACGGTGAGTACTCCGGTGCTCCCACCGAGACTCAGACCTTCAACTACGCCCGCACCATCCTCGACCTGATGCTGCGTGCCCCCACCCACCCCGAGGGCAAGGTCCTCTTCATCGGTGGTGGTATTGCCAACTTCACCAACGTTGCCTCGACCTTCAAGGGTGTCATCCGCGCTCTCCGCGAGGTTGCCCCCGTCCTCAACGAGCACAAGGTCCAGATCTGGGTTCGTCGTGCCGGTCCCAACTACCAGGAGGGTCTCAAGAACATCAAGGCCGTTGGTGAGGAGCTTGGCCTCAACATGCACGTCTACGGCCCCGAGATGCACGTCAGTGGTATCGTGCCCCTTGCCCTTCTCGGCAAGAAGACCGACATCAAGGAGTTCGGTTCCGCGTAAGAGGAAAAGGAGGGTCTTTTCTGCTGATTCCCCTTTCTATTTTTTAATTTAATCTTCCTATGAGATTCTTATTTCTGAATGCATGGCATGATACGGTTGTTTTACGTCATTCTGTTATTTTACTCCTTTTTTTTTTCTTTTCTTGACGGCACACACATGGATTCCCCGGCTTTGCTTTGATTTCAAGTGCAAGGGAAAGACGGGACTTGATCCGTTCTGGAGTTGAAACACTGCTTAGACTTGTGATAGTCGTGAATACAACGATACGATCTGTTGTCTTTGGTCTGTAGGCCTGTAGGCCAGATAAATGTTTTGGCTGGTATCCGCGATTAGAGCCATCCCCGCATGAACTAGGGGAGATAGTAGATTCGAAAGGGGAAAAGACAGCAAGGCAGCGCAGCCCACCCACGCATGCAAGGATGACTTGTCAACCCTCCAACCGATGAAGTAGACAGGAGAAACCAGGCCGATGCAAACCGCTGCTGCTGCTGCTGCTGCTGCAATATGTGTTGTACATCCAGCCATCCATTCCAACAATCGCGCAAAGCAAGTTCCCCTGTATTTATTTCCCCGACATGCGGTGTGCACAATCCACATCCACATAGTACAGCACAGAGGACACAAAGAACACATTAGACACATGTGCAGCGCAGCGCAGCAACGCATGTGTGTGCTGTACAGTACGTCCAGCTCCCCCTCACCAAGCAACCGACCAACCAACTGACCAACTAACCAACCAAATTGCCAAACCCGATGCCCAGTTAAAACTGAACGTACAGTAGAGTGTAAATTAGTGTGAGGTGGGAGAGACACAACGTACAAACAATACCATGTGCCCATGTCTGAGCATGGTGTCTGTGTCCGTGTACGGTAAGTTAAGTCAAATCCAATACGAAACTCGTATGTAACGCCCCAAACAGACGTCCAAATAAACTACACCTCCCCTCTCGTGCCACAAGATAAGATCCGAATTCTTCTCAGATCCACATGGGTAGGAGATCTGTTCTGCAGAGATCAAGACTAAGATCAAGATCAAGATAAAGGAAAGGGGGGAAAAGATTTTCGGGCAGGGGTGGATGGTGCGGTGGGAAACGAGGAGGAGGTTCCGTACGTCCGAGGCGGGAGGCGGATGGATGGAAGCCCAGGGCTTCCTTAGGTAGTAGGTAGGTATCTTGGGAAACGGCCGGGGGGATAAGGGCGGTTTTGTTTGGTTTGCATTTCTTTGGGTTGCGTCTATATACTGACACTAACTGTGCTGGGAGATGTACTGTTGGTGGATGTCTGGGGGTTTGTGGGAATTGCGGTGGTTAACTTACTGATGTTATCAGGTAGAGGGTTGGGTTCTGGTTGTACTGTACTCCGTAGTGGGTTTGGAAAGGTAACTAACTTACATACTTCTTGTCTGTGCTTGTGCTTCGGCTATTGCTGTTGACGTTGACGACGCAGGAGGAGGAGGCGAAGCTGCTGCTGCTTCTCTTCGTCTTTCCTTTTGGGTAAATAGTTATGTGTTGAATCTTAATGAATCCTTTCTTGCACGCTCGTATGTTGTTGATGTAAACACTTCCGTTGCCCTGTATATATCTTCCACAGAGTTTGCAAGTTGAGTAGGAAATAAACAACCAACAACCCCTCTGACCCCTTCTCCTACCTCCTCAATCAAACGCTTATTCGAATACTTGTAGTCAAGATACGGAACTGCCACATCCTTAAACATTTATCATACTTTCTTGAGCAGCACAGCCTCATAGTGACACCACGATACTTCATGCATGTCTTGACCTGAAAATGTAGAACCGATCAACACCCATCCTTCCATCGGCCGCAACGACCAAGCCTTGGAGAACAAGGAGCAGCCACCACCCTAACGACAGTGTCATCTCAAGATAACTGGCCATCTGCTCTAAGTAAGTACATGTGCTGACTCGAACTAGTCTGGACTGACACGTAAGGAGCTATACCACGAGTCCGTCCTCGTGACCTCCAATGCGGACGAATTCGTCCTGGCAACACACCAGGATTTATTGGCTGATGACCTAAACTCCAGTGTTGCTGTTGCACAGCCGCACTGTTGAGACTCGTTTTAACTGTGGACAGGACGCGATGCATGAATATCATGTTCGTAAAGTCCTTACTGCTGAGCCGGGTTCCTACATATCGGATACCTATGTTTTACACAGGAGTGGCTGTTGGTCCCTGGATATCCGAGACGGTCAACATGAACGCACGATTGTGCATGATACGCCTTCCTCCACAGGCATGGTGTGGCATCTCATGAAGGCTAATGCGATACCTGCGGGCGACGAGTGATTGAACTAGTGCTCCGACTAAGACGGGTCTGATGCTAGGAGCTACGACAACAACAAGACGCCCCAAGAAAACATAACCAGATGTTCACAAGAGAGGAGATTATCATATCGTATTACATACGCTCATCGCGACAAACACCCCCAGACAAGACGAGAGCAAAGTAGTTGACAGGCGACAGAAGTACATCGTGTGGTATGCAAAAACAGTCATTTCACGCTTTCGGCAATAAATGCGCAGCAGAACAGGTGATAAGGGCCCAACACTAACACTAGGGAAAGCTCTCCATAGCGCGTTATCGGGCCTTTTTAATGGGGAGAGTTTTTTTCGAATGAGGAAGCTCTGAATGGCTGAGGCTCATGATTTTGCGGGAAAAGGGAAGTATAATACACGTTATAGGCGGCTTCGAACATCCGGAAAAACAGAAGACAACAAGACGTTGGACATTATTTGGCTAGTCCAATTTACTCGTTGATCTTGGCGAGGATCCTAGAGTAGTTGTACGGTCAGAATCCAGGTTGGCAGCAGTTGATGAATGAAGGGATGTACGTACTCAGAGTCGCGGTAGAGGGTGTACTCCTCCTCACCAACCTTGATGGGGCTACCACCGAACTATACCAGAGTCCTTGTTAGCCATATCCGGAAGAGCGCTGGAGCTGCCACAAAAACGATGCTCCTTCTGCCAAACCAGGCGATGTCCGAAACGTACCTGGGGGATGAGGACACGGTCGCCGACAGCAACGCCCATGGGGATGCGCTGGCCGTTACGGTCGACGGCACCGGGGCCAACGGCGAGAACCTTGGCCTCGTTCTGCTCCTTGACGCTGCTCTCGGGGAGGAAGATACCGGAGGCGGTCTTGGCCTCGGGCTTGACACGCTGGACCAGGACGCGGTCCAGGAGGGGAGCAAGGTTCTTGACGTTGCGGAGGAAAGACTGTATAGAGAAATAACAGTTTAGTAACAGGTTCAAGAGTCTAAGCTCGATGGTTGTGATGCTCAGAGGAATTGGCGATCCGGTGGAAACAGGCGGAAAAGTTCAATCGGAGCTCCAGGCAACAAAGACGGAGGGAGATATCCTACCATTGTGATGGTGATGTGATTGAGGGTGCTGAGCACAAGAGGCAGCGAGCAAATCAAAGAGGAGTGATTAAGGATGGAAGTGAGTCAAGACGTGGAGAGCAAAAGAAGAAGAAGAGGAAGCGGCCGGCCGGGGAAACGAAGATCTGATCTGGAGTCGCGAGAAATTTCCAGAATGCCAAGACCAACAAGCTTCCATCCTCTCTTGCTTTCTGCCGAGGACTCACCACCACGACTTTTCCTACGAGCTGTTCTTTGGTTTTCCTGAACATTGAAAGACAGAATACTGCACATTGTCTCGTGTGGACAGCCAGATACTTGACAGCCACCCGGTATACCTACAATTACCCCAGCATCTCCAGTCTGGCACATCATTACCCGCTCGCTCCCTTTCCCGAGCCGGCCAGACCGACTCCGGACCTGTCAAACCTTCTCGGTTCTTCTCAATGAATGGATTGCATATACCTTGGGAATTTTCTAACTCCATCCTACCATCCAACCATCCAAAATGCCACCCCCACATAGCCGTTATCGTAACAAGGTGACTGATACTTTCATGAAACCTAACTCTAACTACCATCTTCTGCCCCGTCCACGGCCACCTCCTCCGAAACCTCCTCCGTAACCCATCTGCTGTTGACCACCACCTTGACCCCCAAATCCAGGTTGACCCTGTTGTCCGCCGCCTGCGCCGGATTGCCCGCCCATGAGCGCCTGAGCATGTTGCATGAACGTCATGGGATCCATCGAGGCGGGATCCAGGCCTTGCGCCATCATGCTCGTGAGGATCCCCTGCATCATATCCGGCGACATGTCCGGCATGCCGGGCATACCGGGCATCGGAGGGGCCGCGCTGCTTGGAGGCACGCCTGGCCCCGGTGGACCACCGCCCATCGGCGGCATGCCCATCCCCAGGAAAGCCTGCATGTCGTCCAATTGTCTCTTCTGGTCCCCGATATCCTTGCGCAGCTCTTGCTGTTTCAACACGTAACTGGCCCATGTGAACTCATCAAACCCGTAGTTAAAGTAGTCTGTGATATCGGACCCCGGTCGCCGCCACGGCTTGTCATCTTCCGGAAAGTCCGCATCCATGTCAGTCAGTAGGATGGGCTTGCCTGTCGTCGGGTGGACGGGGTTGGCATGAACGTCGATCGTGGACACTTGGACTGGAGGATATGAAGAGCCCGGCCTTTGCGGTGCAGCCGGTACAGCGGGTCTTGCGCTGACGGGTACGGGCGTGGCGGATTCAGCTTTGGGCGTGGCGAGAGTGGGGGTGGAGGGTTTCGGAGCAGGAGGAGACTCTGCGGACGAGGGGCGTTGTGATTCTGCGCGTAGATTGGCATGGCGAGGATGTGGGCTGTTCGAGGGTTAGACAAGCTGTGGGAGCTATTCCCGGAGCTCGACTCACGCTTCTGGAGGTGGCGCATCGGCGGGCGCTTCAGTAATGATGTTGAAGTCATCCTAGAGCTTGAGTTAGACGGTCAAAATGTAGGTGCAGTGGTTTCGTAACCATACATCATCTTCATCCACCTCTATCTCTTCTTCCTCATATTCCTCTCCATAGTTATCCGCAGGAGGATTCTGGGCACCATTCTGATGCTGAGGAGCCGGCACCGTGTCGGCGGGATCGTAGAAATCGTCGTCTTCGTCGTCCATCATCTTGAAGAGCTGCAGGAGGTATGGAGTGAACGTATGTAACGAGGCGTAGCGGAAATGCGATCCTGTTTACGGCGATCCTGCGGAGATCGCACGGGCGGCGGGTTTGGCCTGTTTGCTCTGGCTTTGTTCGCTCGCGACGAGCTGCCAACCTTCAACGTCAATGAAAGAACCCCTCCCCTGGTCAAGTGATTCTCAGGTCAAAGAAAAGAAGCTATCGGAAGCTTGTTGGCTTGTTGGAGGTCTTACTGTGCCATTGACATTGTTGGCTTACGAGCCTCAATTCGACCACCCCGATCCGGAAACTCTCCCAATCACGTGCCGGTACGTCAGTCGTTTGCATGTGAGGAAGAACGACAAGCCACTTACACTCCATTCTAGATAGAACTCCAGAACATCCCAGCAATATGTCGAACTCAGAACAGCCCAGCCATGGCTCGACTCCGAGGTCCTTCACAAGCCAGACCGTCTCTGCCGAAGACTTACTCAAGTCGCAGACGGTTGGTCTGGTGCACCTATCCGATTTCCGCAAACGCCGCGCAGAGGTACTCGAGCAAAAGGAACGAGAGGCCCATGATAAGTCGCTTGGGAGAAGCTCAGCCGGTATTTCGAGAAGTGCCACTCCTTCCACGGGCGACATCACTGACGGGTAAGTCAAGGCTTGACAGTGTTCCGTTGCTGCCCCACGATGCTGATCGCAACGCAATAGCAGCTCGACTCCCCGAAGCGACGCCCCTCCCAAGAAGAAAAAGAAGAAGCCGCTCGTGAAGAGCAAGCTCTCATTCCACAACGACGAGGAGGAAGAGGAAGAGGTCGACAGCGCTGCCGGTACCCCACGCGATTCCAGCGTTCCACGGTCCGCCTCGAGGACTCCAGTCGACGACGGCTCTGCGCCACCATCACGGCGCATCACGCCCAACCCCAACGCTCCTCCTCCACCGAAGGCGATGACAAAAGCGGCCTTGAAGGCCGAGGCAGAGGCGCGGGATGCTCTCCGCCGGGAGTTCCTGGCTATGCAGGAAGCCGTGAAGAACACCGAGATATTGATTCCTTTTATCTTCTACGATGGAACGAATATACCCGCTGGGACAGTTAAGGTCAAGAAGGGCGATCCTGTATGGCTGTTTCTCGACAGATGCCGGAAGGTTGGAGCCGAGCTTGGTGTCAGTGGCAACAGCCAAGCATCCAAAGCGCGCAAAGACAACCGGCGCGAGTGGGCTAGAATCAGTGTCGATGACTTGATGCTGGTCAAGGGCGAGGTTATTGTCCCACATGTGAGTACTTGCCATAACCTGAGTTGACATGGGGCACTGGCTGATGGATGCAGCACTACGAGCTATACTATTTTATTGCCAACAGTGTTCCCAGCTACACGAGCGCCGGTGGCCTGTTGTTCGACTATTCTAACAAGCCGCCGCCGGCTTCCCGATCTGACGATCCTCTCGCCAAGCCGAATAGCGACCAGCTGGAAGGAGCCGATAAGGATCCCACCCTGACGAAGGTGGTCGATAGACGCTGGTATGAGCGCAACAAGCACATTTTCCCTGCGAGCTTGTGGCGGGAATACGAACCTGGGCCCGAGTTCGAGGAGAGGATGCGGACGACAAGGCGCGACGCGTCCGGAAATACGTTCTTCTTCTAGAGTGCTGGCGCAGGGAAGACTGTAGACTTATCGGGGATGCGCTAGAGAGCGAGAAATGTTATGTATGCTAAGATACCCGTATAAACCCTTTGGCAGTATATAGTCGAAGTTGAGATATTGACCATTTTTGACACTTTTGTGGCTGTTCCATACTGCGTGCATTCGAATGCCTTCCTGATCTAGCTTTCGCGCAGCTTCATACAACCACTCTCAGCCTTTTTCAATCTACACGACCTAGGGAACTAGAGAATTGTCAACAATGGATTTTTACCTTCGATGCAATTCCCTCAAATGTCGAGCCCAGCTGAAAGAGAGAGCAGTCGTCACGACCTGCTCGTAAGTCCAACAGCAGTTTCAACTTTCCACCACCTCCGTCACTGACCCTTTCGGAGACACATCTTCTGTCTCCAATGTGCCAGCAATCTAGGTCTTTCACATCCAACGTCAGTCGACCGTCGTTGCCCAGCCTGCCAAACCATCCTCGTCAATCCAGACGACGCGGTCGCCACCATCCTCAACCCGTCCGAAGACTACAAGACGAGCGTGCTCAGCGGACTGGACCCGAACACGATCATGGAATGCGCCGGCCGGGCCCTGCTGTTCTGGACGTACCAGACCACTCAGGAAGTGTGCGCGTTCTTCCTCGCCCCAGCACGTAAGAACCTCCTCGAGACCCCATCACTAACAGACCACTCTTCCAGCTTCTACCAAGAGTTCCTCGGAAAGACCCTCACCGAGAAATACACCAACCTCAACACCCAGATGGACAAGGTCATCCACAACGCCAACTCGGAGATCTCTGCCCTACAAGCACGAATATCAGGTGAGCCACTCCCAATTTCAATTCCAAGCCACCACCTCCCGCCTCAGCTCCCAAACTCCCAGCACCCAGCACCCAGCACCCAGCACCCTTCAAGACCAAAACCAGATACCAACACCTCACCCTTGGCAACCAGACATGCAAACGACGCAAGACCAACTCCGCAAAAAGAACCAAGAGCTCGTCGACATGTACCGCGAGAAATGCACCCGCTTCACGCAGATCACCAACCTGTACAACTTGTTGAAATCGCGCGCCATGAAGTCGCAGATGCAGACCGCAGCGACGGACTCGGTCCATCAGACGCTGAACTCGCTGCCTCTGCCTCTTCCTCCTCTGCCGCAGTCACAGTCACACCAGAGTAACGTACTGCCACCGTCGCCATTCGCTCTTACAAGTTCTGGTCCCCCAGCAGCAGCAGCAGCAGCAGCAGCAGGTGCAGGTGCAGCGAGTCTCCCAATGCACATGCACATGCACATGCCCACGCACACGCACACGACACTGGGAGCCTCGATGCCCCCGCAGACGCCCCTGCACCGGTACCCGGTCGACCGTGAGGGCGTGGAACAGCTGCACCGCCACCAACGCAGCGGAACGGGGAGCTCGAAGGGGGCGGCGACGCAGATCCAGAAACAGAAACAGAAACAGAACGCGGATGCGGTGGCTATGCCTCCTCCGCTGCCGCCGGGGCGGTTACAGGGGGATCCGCGACATCGTACGGTCATGCCGAGATCCCACTTCTCCCGAGAAAGAAGATACTGATTTTGAGATTTCCAGGCGGGACGAGTACCCAGCACCGCACCCGGCTAGGTGGTGGAAGTGGAGGCGGCGGCTCCAGCACGCGCCCAACGACCGGATCCTCGACGCTCCCGCACGACAGCGTGCTGCTCGCGCGGTTCGGAGCCGACGGCGGACCGAATAATCCTTTTCTTGTCGGTGGCCCTGCAGCCAGGGACAGGGACAGGGACGGGGACCTACTGTCCAAAGCCGACGGAGGACATCTGCGCCATGCCGGCTACCCCGGGGAGCCTCCGAGCGTGAGGCCATACTTCGACAGTACGGGGCTGTAGCCCTACACTTGCATTACAGGAGCCCCCTCTTGGAGAATCGGTAGCGTAGCTAAGTAAGGGGTGGTGGGGGGTGGAAACAAGGTTTGGTGTGGTGGGACCAGATTTCCCTGGGTTGTCTATTGTCTATTGCAAGTTGCTTTGGTGTGTGTGACGCATGCAGGCTGATTTAGGACTTACGTCCGGCGTTTCGGGGGAAAGGGAGGGAGGTGGTATATTGTGCTTGTGTATATATGTACCTTGCTAATTATACGGATGACCTTGTTACTCGGGGACCGTGAGCAAGGAATACGTATACATGGTACACTCGAGGAAAATGTGGGGCTGAACTGGGGTTCTCTGATCTGTAAAGCTAACGATTGTACTGTACTTGACGCATTCAACGGTTGTGTCTGTCCCATGACTCGTAATTTGATACAGTGACAGCTCATCACAGTGGCCCATGGTTCAGAGTCATTGGCAGCTCTCAAGCACTGGTTAGAGATCAATTATTACAGAAGTGATCTGATGAGTTGATCAAAGCAACTGGTTTTGAAACGGCGGATAGGGGGAATAGATTCTCGAATACCGTCTCCTTGCCTGACCCAAGAACTGTATGACCCGCATCAGAGGAGCATTTCGCGAAAATGTGACTACATCTCAGGGTCTCTTTCTTTAATATTACGCTTTAATTAGAGGTTTGAGATTGTGCAATTACATAAGTCAAGACAAGACACTATGAAGTAGATAAAGGACGGGTGTCTGACGAACGTAAGCAGCATATCAAGTTTGGCATTTGCCTGCGATTGCAGAAATCCAGCTAACAATAGTATCAGGACATGCTAGAATCAACAATGACTGAACGTTAGAGAAGTCCGAAAGAGAGTCACAGAAAGCGATGAAAGATGTCACAGATCTCAGGATGTTCTTGTGTAGCAAAAGATCTCCAGTAGAGCTGTATGCTGGGTTGCTGTGGCATATGAGAACATACACGATCTTGTACGTCTTTGCAAGCAAGAAGACCCTTTCGCGAAGAGGCGAGTTGATGTTGCCGCTACTGTCTGGTATGCTAGATCTATGTCCTGGTAAGAACAGCTGCGTGGTGGCTTGGGTGTTCGTTAGCATGAGTGCCGTTGTGGCAGCTATAGTTATGTCGGCGTGTTCGAAAGAGTGTCCAGCACTCGACGCAGTGGCTGATGTATCTTCTTCAGGATCAATATAGTCTATTGAGTTGACAAGATCGCTCGCTTCGAGGTGACGCACAACATCTGGGTGACTTCTGAGAAGCCGGGTTGATAGCGTCAATCTCAAGCCACCCGACAGATTTTGTGGAGCAAGAGGGACTTGCTGAGCGAGATCCAAGGAAATGGACGCCTTTTCCTCGGGCAGTGGAGTGACCGGTGCTGTTTCCCCAACCTTTGCTTTGAGGGCTGGCGAGCCGAAATTGGGAATTTGCGTCACGGACTTTTTCGTATTAAGTCCCCTGACCTGCATAAACGAGACCAAGGAGCCTAGGTTCGAGGAGGCCACTAAATGCAGAGTCTCAGGTCTCTTAATGCCTGAAGACAGCTTATTATGCCTTCCCAATGAAGATCTCCTTTTTGAGGGCGTTCCACCATTACTGGATTTACGCTTTTGTGGTAGACATGAGCTCTTGCGGAGCGATGTGTGGCCGAAAGGAGTTTCGACATCACGGATGGGTATGTAGTCACTGTGTATCTCATGGCGCTCCGATAAATTCTCTGGCATTTTTGTGACCTCTATCCTCATATGATCGCTTCTTTCCCTTGCATAGACAGGGCTTTTCGCCAACGACGTGGACTGCTCTTCAGTTGTCGAACCTAGCCCTTGCGAGTTCGACTGCACTTGTCGTATATGATTGCAGTCTGTACGCGTATTCTGGGGTTGGACTCTGAGCTCTTGAGCAAAGACGTCGCTAGCTGGAGGAGTATTGACGGGATAGACCTTTTCTTTATAAGGGAGGCAGTCAGATGTAGCAATGTTATCAGTTATCTCAGTATACGTCACTTGAGAGATGCCATGGGTGGACTCCCCATCGCTTGTCGAGAGCTGACTGGCATAGGAAGAAACTTCGCGGTCCTGCAGTGACTTATGTTGAGTCACCACACAGTCAGACAAATCGATATCATCCTCAATAGGCGGTGAGGTGTGAGACTGGTGCAAGTGTGGTTGATCAGATTCCTTTCGCACATTCGGGGTTCTATCTAGCAGGTTATGTGTTGAATCGTTGACCCTCGCATCCACGTTCCAAGGGTCCTCCGAGGCTCCGTCATCATTTTCTGCAGGTATGCTGAAGCTGAAATGACTCTCGTTAGCGAAGGGGAACGATTCCTCCCCATCAGAGAACTGGTCATCGTTGACAGGGAGAAGGTCGGGGGAGTTTGAACGTGAACGTGAAGCTTGAACCTGTAGAAGTCAGCACGCAACAAATGCGAGCAAGACGAGAGACATAGACCCGCCTCCTTTAAGCCCAATTCATTCCACAATAAATTTTCGAGGTCCTTAAAGCGAAGATCAAAGCTCTTTCGAGCCTCCTGTATCAAACGCAATGCACCCTTCGAACAGTCAAGCTTCTCCTCTCGGATGTTCTCACCGGAGGTGTCTATCCCATGTACCAAGCCCCTCGCTAAAACCACATCGCGATCGCTGATTTCGTCCTCCAATGGACTGAGATGGAAATCGTCGAGACCGTAACAGACAGGTCTTGCACCAATAGGTGGACCTTTTTCCTCGTCATTGGTAAAGATTGGTGTCTCCACTTTCAGCTTATCGTAACGATCCCATGACGGCAGGATACTCTCCCAGTGACTTTCGATGTCGGTCGGTTCGATCTTTCGAAGAGCGGATGCAAGGAAAAATGCGCTTTCTTTCTTAAGGTCTAGCTTCTCATGATAGAGGCTTTGTTCGAGAGATGTGTGCACCTTGTCAAGGTGGTCTCGGAACTGGGAAAGGGAGTTTGAGAGAAGATCAGGAATTGCGACACAGCTCTCCTGTACATGCTCGAGGGGATCCACGTCTGTATAGCTACTTGCTATTCCATGAAACCGGGCATACTCTAGCACTGCAGAGTTTATGGAATGGGCCATGAGGACGAACAGTCAAAAGTCAATGGTAATGATTGAATTAGTTGGTATCAGTAGATGGTTGAGGAAGGAAGGAGGTGGTCCCTGGCCACGTGCCCCGCAAACGCTCATAGTAAATGACAAGAGCCCATGTAACGCTCCGGCTTCAATGACATGATAAACTCGCTGGATTCTGTGGATCAAGACGCTAGAACTGCAATGACCCCAGTCTTCAAGTCTGCATAAAGAGCCCGCTCTTGCAGTCTTTGTCTGACAATAAAAAATAGCAAACGAAGTAACGCCAGATCTCCACAATATTCATAAATTGAAAGCACCTTCAATGATAACCTTCTTCAGTCGTTGTAGTTGGACTGACGGGATCCATCCTTGTTGACAGGAGGGAGGTTGTAACGAGCGATGTACTCCTCCTCCTGCGATCTCCCTGCTGGGTCCAACACCGGGCGCTCAGCATGGGATGCAACTCGGACTGCATGACGACGGTGAGGAGCAAACCCATAAGAGGCTGAATGATTCTGTCGAGATCATTAGCAATTTGGTAGTTATCAAGCCAGGAAAGCGGCTACTTACTGTTGTTCGGTTGTCCCAAATGGCCACGTCATTCTTGTTCCATTGGAAGCGAGCGTGCATCTCTTGTGTTGTTGCAATTACTTCGGTGAGGTAGCGGATGATAGCATCACTTTCTGTCTTGGGGATCCCGACAATCTTCGTCACGAAGCCAGGGTTGAAGAAGAGACTGTTCCAACCAGTGACAGGGTTGGTCCTGATCAATGGATGCTCTGTTGTGACAGGCTCACGACGAACCGTTCGCCCAAGGGCTCTGGAGTCGGAGGCCTGCATTTCGGCAGAGTGAAGAGCTGTCAAGCCCTTGAGATATGTTTGCATATGAGATGAAAGTGCATCGTATGCTGCATATTGAGATGTCCACAGGGTATCTCCACCGCCTCCCCGAGGGGGGCCAGTAAGAACCTTGAGGGATGTGTACGAGGGGGGTTGAACTTCATAGGTCACCTGTTACCAGTCAGTAGGCTGCGACTGATACGCAAAGGCAATGCATGCCACATACATCTGAGTGCCACAGAAAGCTAGGCGTGAACATTGCCCGTTGGTCGGCAGCATTATCGCCTGCATAGACGACATGAATATCCTCCAATCCTTCCTTTCTAGGAACGGCTGTGGTGGCATGCTGGTAGTAATCATTAGATCGATGAGCTTCAAGACACCATGAGAAATTGGCTTCATACCTTGTGCAATTTGCCGAAATGCCTGCCCAGGTCACGCTGGGCGTCAATATCCAGGTCATCCTGATCACGGAAGAAGACCACGCCACGGACAGCAACCAAACGGGCGAGATCATCCTTCTGAGCGTCTGTCAATTTGGCAAGATTGACACCATGAACTTCCGTGCCGATCTTTGGAGTGTAGTCAAAAACATCTGTCGCATCTTGGAGAAGGTTCCGGAAATCGGGGTCTCCATGAAGCCCTCTGTCCTCATGAGGGATCTCTTCTAATGGTGCCCAGTGAAGGTCTGGAAAGGCCGGTAGCAAGTCTTGGTACGTATAATTTTCGTGGTTTTCCACAGTCGTCCTTCCCGGCTGGTAGCCGAATTTGTTGCCGGCGATGTGCTGCTTCTTGGTGATAGAGATGGATCTGAGATCCTGGGAGGGAAGAGGGTCCACCAACGAGGGCGCCATGGTTAAGGATAGAAAGAAAATGAACTCTATAGCAGAAATGCAACTGAGAATTTAAGCATGTGTAGATGCACAAGGAGAAGATGGTAGTATTGCAAAGAACTTATTATGGAATACAGGTGAGGTTAGGAGTTGTTGCTCATATATAGGCATGAGGCAGGAGCAGGCTGGTTCCCCAACCTAATTGTCAGCAGACGTGCTGGGAGCAGTAAGACTCATCTCCAAACCGGGCTGATGTTACGGACAATGTATTGCACCATCGATGGGCAAAATCACCCAAGAGGCCGGATACCGCAGGATAGCTAGCCCTGAAGCAACCATGGGACGACGGGTTCCAGAAAACATTCCGAAGCCCCCGGGCGCCACAGATTCGGCGCCGATCGCGTCATCGCGACTGGAAACTGTGGGGAAGGACATCGACCCAGCTTGCGACTGGATAGATGGAATTGTCCGCCATCATACCTCACAAGTGAATCTGAGAGAGCAGATGGCAAGTACATGCGCTGCGTCGTCAATTGGCAGCGTCACACCGACATTTGGAGACGTGGACATGGTTTCATGTTGTGGTGGTGGTAGAAGCAGGAAGCTGTTCTAGATTCAGGGGGGCGGCGCTCGGGGGTTCTTCCGCCTCGCAGATCATAGATCCTAGTGCTGGTGCTGGGGTGAGTCAACAGGCGATCATTTGGATGGGGTATCGAGATAAAGGGATGCAACCAATTCTCAGAACTCACAGTCGGTATCACAAGCTAGCGGAGAAGTAGTATCGTCGCATATGTCATGATGACACCCCAGCAAAGCCGACTGATGCCGAGTGAGTAAACCCAGTCCGACTGATTGATAAGACGGGGAATGAGGCTAAGAAGGTGGATCCGGGGATGAGGTGCGATCACGCCAGTTTGCCGCCCTCTTGCGTTTTCCCCCTTACCGCCCGGCCTTAACTTGACCTCCGTCGGACCTCATCTTTTCGATATTACTATCAATACTCTGTTCTCCAGATAGCAATTTCCATTAGGCTTATACAGGGCCCAGTTATTCTTGATAAGACACGTAGTCTATTCTTTCCATTCAGCCACCAGATCCTTCGAGTCCAGAGATCATCAATCTTGAATTTATATTGCATTCCATTATGATATGCCGGCGGCGCCCCTAGCCCTGTATTGCATCACACAAAGAACTCCTCATTAAAACCATGCTAACCCAAACAGACAAAAGTGCCATGATCCCTTGCTTTTCACCGTCGCCAAGAACATTATATTGTACAATGAGAAAAACAAAGACTCAGCGCCGACAGAGCAAGTACGTATCAAGTAGAACCCGTCCTTCAGAGGTTGAGCCTGCCATCAGCGGCCGAAGGAGGACCCAGGACAACTTCCTGCACCTGCTCGGTCACGCCGCCGAGGCGCCCGGCAACACCTAAGATACCAGCTTCCACGTCGCTAAGCACGGTAGCAAGATCGTTGACTATGGACTTGGGGGTTCCAGACGCCGGTCCATCACGACTCCGCGCCGCCACAAAGTCATGAATCTGTCGTTCCAGAGTAGACTCAACTCCGTGAAGGTGGTCCTCGATCTCCTTCAGACTTTGAGTGTAGCGCTCGAGCACAACTCCCATCTCATCCGAACGCTGGGAGAAGTAATCCACCAAGTTGACAGGTACCCCGTTCACGCTGGTGGCAGTGGCAGGATCGCTCTCAACATCATCGGGAAGGGCCAGGGTGTTCTTACGCGTCGAGCGAAGTGTCTGTGCATCGGTCTTCTGGTTCTGAGACGTCCACCAACCAGCTCCACCGGTAGACTGATATTGTAGGGGTAGTTTCAGGGTGTCGATGGCGCGGAATGCAACCTGGGCCTCGGCCGCATCGCGCGATACAAGATTGCGCAGCTGATCAATCTCCCTGGCATCGTTTTCCAGGGCATGTTGCATGGTCTCAAGCTTCCCTTGAACGAAGTCCACGTCGTGTGGTATGCTTTGTCCCTGTGTCTCGATTGTAGGAATCATGTTCGAGACTTCATTGCATAATTTGATCTGACCCAGCACGTAATTATCGAACCTCTCAAGCTCCGCCTTGATCTCATCCGCACAACTCTCATACTTGGTTGTGGGGAGGATGTTGCTGACGTCGATCTTGACGCCGGGAATTACGGTGGTGCCACCGAGCTGCGCGGGTTGTTGTGCAGTGGTGCTCTGGTTGCCAAACAGACCAAGTGTAGGTCTCTGAGCTTGAGTTTGCTGTGCATTGTTCTGAGTGGCGCCACCGCTATAACAGGCTTTCTGTTAGGATGCATCACCATCTTAGATTATGGAGAAGGTAGGTAGATACTCACAATAGACCTCCTCCGGTGGTAGCAGTGTTGGTTGTAGTGCCGCCGAAGAGCGGCTTGGATTGAGCTTGAGTGGTCGCAGCACCGCCTAGACCACCAAACAACCCCCCGCCAGTAGTTCCAGTTTGCGCAGTGTTGGTAGTGCCCGCGGTTCCTCCAAAGAGTCCACCGGTTTGTGGCTGAGATGTGGTGGCTGTCGTGTTGCCAAATAAGCCGCCGCCGGTGGTGGCATTGTTCGTTTGCTGCTGGCCGCCAAACAGATTCGATCCGGACGGTTGCGATTGCTGTGTAGTGCCACCTCCCAAGTTCCCAAAGAGTCCCCCGGCTGGATTTGGCTGCGCTGTGTTGTTCGCTCCCAGGTTGCCGAAGAGGCCACCGGAAGTGCTCGTGGTTGCTGGTGTGGTCGCAGAGCTAGTTTGTGTGTTGGTGCCGCCGCCACTATTTGTGCAATTTTCGGTTAGCTCATCTGAGTCAGGTTTCGCGACCATAGTGAAATGAATGATTGAAGCAACTGATTTTTCGAGTTGCAAATGTATTCGCGATCAGACGTAGGCAGGAACAACGCGCAGTTGGATGGAAGGTTCTTACAAGAGGTTGGATGAACCTGTGTTGAGGGACAGGCCTGTGCCAGTGCCTGCAGGCTTTGCGGAGAACATTGCGCACTGTGAGGGGGGCAGCAAAGACCGGAATGTCAAGTGCTCAAGCACAAATGATCCACAAACAAAGAAAATGGCGCTTTGTACCTGCCAATCTGCGCCGCAATGGATGGGTAGTGATGGATTGGTGAGTGGAAAACAATCAAGTCAGCGATGGTTGCTCGGGAGCTAACCTCACTTCCGGCAAGTTTCTCCGGGGTCCCGTGACCCTGACGTGCCCCAGCTCACCATTGGCTTATCGGAATCTGATAACCATATCACATCTGAAGGACCTCACTTTTACTATCGACCTAGTAGTCTGAGGTACTGACATTGATACATAGTACAAGCTTCAGGAATTGACTTTACTTCATAGCTTTGACTTTATCACTGCTTCGAGGCTCACTTGGGAAGGCCACCAGTCTCCACTAGCAATTCTACCACCCTTGTTCCAGCCAGGGAAACTGCATCCACCTATCCTCTTCCAGCGCATCCTCCGTATTAAATACATCGCTCGAAGCGAGATCTCCTTTCATCTTGTGCTATAAGCCTCATAGACATTGGATCACTCAGCTCTTGAGACTGGAGTCATTGAGAATTGACGCCGCCTGTTTGGCCTGCAGCATGTGCCCTGCTTGATTATATCCTATCACGAACACATCCTAGCCTGATCCCAAATAGGCTCTGAACTTCATATCGGGAAGATGGTTGAGTATGAGTCTACTACCTCACAGCCTCTTTGTGTGGCCATCTCAAGTAAGCCGGAAAATGAGGAGCAGAGTCCCCGAACGGAGACACGTACCTTCGGCCAGGAACAAGATGGCCGGAGAGAGAGGACGCCGCAAGCAGCTTCAAGGCTTTCTGACTTAGATATCATCAAAAGTGCCGAATGGTATGAACGCGTTCTTCACCTTCCCCCTTGAGATCACGGCTAATGGAATCTCTCAGGTCCGCTGATGGAACTACGTTAATGACCGACTCGGCAGACCATCATATCAGGAGCTATATATTGTCAGTATCTCGTGCCCCAAGAGTCTCAAACCCATGAATTGACAGTTCTTCCGTAGGCCACCAGACTTACTTGAAGAGAGACCATCACCTATCCCCCTCTTACCCTATTCGACACTGGCCTCTGCTGAACCGACATATGCCATGGCCATGTACCCTTTTTTCTCCCTCCAAGACCCTTCCACCACCTTGTTTCTTTCCTCCGTGAGAGACCACCCAATTAGACTGGCATCTGCTTTGGCGCCAATGCAGATGGCGTCTTATTCGCTGGTCAATCCCATGACAGAGGCTTTCATTACACCCCACTCAATGATCTACCCACCTAGTTTAGGAGGCACCCAATTCCTCACTGGATCCGACAGCCTCATCTGCCTGTTCGATGTTTCGCGACCAGGAAACGACGGGCCTGTCACAACGATGCCTACCATACCAAGTAAGCGCAAACAAGTGGTGGGCGGTGGTGTTGGCATGAAGGGCATCATTTCTGCACTGGCCGTGGATCCAAGCGCACAAGGCATCCTGGCTGCAGGGACATTTACGCGACACGTCGGGCTCTATGACTCGCACGGAAGCGGGCAATCTCTGGGAACATTCAGCATCGCGAAAACAGAGGCAGATCCTCACATAGGAGGGCGCGGGGTCACGCAACTCTTATGGAGTCCTTGTGGACGGTATCTTTATGTCGCCGAACGCAAAAGTGATGGCGTCCTGGTTTATGATATCCGAGTGACCGGCCAACTGCTTGGGTGGCTGCAAGGACGCAAGGCTCTCACTAACCAACGCATGAAGATCGACGTGGTGGCCACGGGCCAAGGAGATTCGCATGAGATCTGGGCGGGAGGAACCGACGGCTGCATGCGAGTTTGGCAGAACCCCACGTATAATCCTGGAGCACAGGAACCGAAGTGGGAGTGGAAGGTTCATGATGGTGAGTCTGCGTTGCTGCTTGCCACAGCATGTTGCACGATTCTCTGCTAACATCATGTAGAGTCAGTAAGCAGTACTGTGGTGCATCCTTTAGGCAATGTGGCTGCAACAACTTCAGGGCAACGATACTTTGCGGACGAACCTGACGACAGCATTCTGCCTCCTAATCCGCAGACTGACAGGAGTCTGAAAGTCTGGTATATGCCGTTCTTGAACGATAGCAACAATGTCGATTCAGTCACGAGTTGAGGCGCTTAGATGAAAGGGAATCTCATCAAATTGAACCTTCGACCTAGGACTCGATGCCAACATCAGCCTACCTCGTCGGGGCACAGCTTCGGGACGAGTTGATGTGAGTATCAGATCGGAGGGATATAGGAGAAGCTCAGCATTAATTGCATATGAAAAGCATCTTCGAAGCTACTGTAGCCTGGCCTTTACTAGAGGCTTCTCGGCTAGGCTCCGATAGCTAAAGTTATCAACCTGGAGTTGTAGTTTGCCCATCACGAACGCGCCGTGTCAGCCATTTGCAACACAAAAAACATTGGGCTATGGCTCTACCTCTATTACTGGCACGCAATCTCCCAAGAGATTGAAGTGGCCCGCATGAAGATTTCCTATTTCGTTGTTCCAACCGGTCTTTGGTAGCAGCCTTCGTGCTATAAGTGAATAGTGCTCTGCCAGGGGAGATAATTTCCATCAGCCATCACACCTGAAACCTCAAACATTGGGTGAATGTGTTGATAATTTAAAAATCCTCAAGGCCCGATATTCACTAACACACCCCAATTTTCTTTTTCAATTTCAGACTTACTATATAATCCCCCCCCCCTTGTTCTTCCTCCTCATGCTCTCTTCCCTTCCTTCCACCCCTCTATCTTCATCTCTTTCACTCCCAACTTCCTCAAGATAATCATCCTTTTCAAGTACATAATCTTGAATCTGCATCTCTTCGCACATATCTTCTCTCGTTTGTCAATATCTCCTGCTTTCTTCGAGCGTGTGAACGCGTCTTCACTCTCTCTCGCATCTTCACAAAGTGAAATACATAACTTCACTAACTTACATATCCCCTTCTTTGTATCTTCAACATTCATCTCAAATCATCAAATTTTTCTCCTGAATACAAAAGAAAGGACGTTGCTCTAAGGAGCGTGACTTTCAAATGCTAGGATCAAAGATCCTCAAGCGCTGCAAGGCGCGTCTGAGCCTTGTCAGACAGCTCAGACAGCGTCGCAGTCTCACTAATAACAACGAATCCACAACACCCTCTGGATCCTCCGGATCGTCTCTTATGCAGTAAGTCCTTTACAGCTCTTGGGAGAAGATCCATCCAGGCTAATACTACGCAGAGTCGATGGAGCTGGCGATCTTGATACCGAGCCCATCAACCTCGACAGTGATGATGACGACGCAATCACCACACCTTCTCGAACACTCGGAACATCCCCCCTGCAGTAAGTCTTTGACATATCTGGAAGAAGATCCAGTCAGGCTAACACTACGCAGGGCCGATGAACCTGATAATCTTGCTATTGACCCTCTCAACCTTCATGGTGACAACAACACACCCGCTGGACCTTCAGGACTGTCTCTGCAGTAAGTCTCCGACATCTCTTGGAAAAGTATTCATTCAAGCTAACATCACGCAGGGCGGATGGGCCTGGCGATCTCGGTGTCATCCCTTCGAACTTCAATGGTTCCGAAAGGGACTTCCATAAATTCATCAATGCAAGTCTTGAGAACGATGTGCCCAACACTGCGGGCGATTCTATGAATAAGCGGGAGTTTGATGAATTGATGGCTCTTATCCAAGGTAATGACTGGCTGAACCCAAATCTCACAGCGTGGCTGTTTACTAACGTCGTTCTCCTAGCCGATGTTGGATCTAATGGTGATGAAGCCAACACAAGCAGCCCAAACAACATTGAACGTACTGGAAGTGGGATGACCAGTACCGAAAGCGTTGAAACTGCTCAGCGTGTGCAGCCCAATGAGCCAGTTCCCAACCACTGGGGCAGCTCTGCTAGAATTGTTGACGTCACTGATGTCAGTAACCCCGAGGAATGGCCTGCTGATATGGATACCAAGAACCCATCGGTGGAATTCAGCACCCAGTCCTCATCAGAGCTGATCCACCCGAATTCCAACTACGCATTGCAGCAGGCTGTTGCCAGCGGCTCTTCACACAATGTGGGAGTCCACTACGGGCAGCAGAATCCTGGTAGTATGCTGTACACAAACTCTAATCTCTTCGGAGCTCCAGGTGCTTCTGCATTCGTAGATGGTAGCAATGTCGAGCGCTTGCCCATCGGGACTTGGAATTCCGTGGCGTCGAACCCCTTCATGGCTGCGGCTAACCCAGCATCAGATGGGCAGTTGCAGCCTTTGACTCCTCCTCAGATGACTCCTGCTCAGATGACTTCTCCTCAGACTCTTGGTCGCGCCCCGGACAACCCAATCCTCAGACAGGCAGTTGAAAACAACCGAAAGCGTAAGCATGAGGCGTCGAACGCTGTTGTTCCGAGGTATGCCACTTCCCAATAACATCAGACCAAGCAGAAATTAGTCAACGAGCTAACATCTCCATCCAGCAGTTCCAACACCGCAGCTAGTCACCCAGACATCGCTGCTGGAAGCTCAAGCTCCCTGGCTGATCGTCATGGTGAGCTTGAGCGCCCCGCGAAAAGATGCAAACTTAACAAGAAAGACTTGGAGGCGCTGAGGCCCAAACGCAAGAAGAAGAATGGAAAGGGGAAAGGTAAAGGGGGCCGAGGCGGCCGAGGCGGTCGAGGGTCAGAGTCGGAATCAGACACAACTTCTGAGCCGAAGCGCGTCAAGATTCAGAAGGCCAACTTTTGGAACTCCTTGGATCCCAACTCCCGCGGAGTCCGTCCCGGAAATTTTCCGGATATTGACAGACTTCTCAACCCAACCAGCGACATACCGCAGGCCACCATCTACGATTCCGCGAGTGAGGCGCGTGCTGACCACAAGACCGATACCGACGTCGAGAAAGACGACGACACCATCCCCAAGACGCATGCCGCCAAGAAGGCTATCGTGGTGGCGTTGGCCAATTTGATGATGGACAACTCTTGGGCACAAGACGGCAAGAGATCTTTTGGCACTTGGGACAACGCCTTCCACCCCAGGCATGTGCTAGAAAAAGCCGCGTGGGAGCTACTGGTAAGACTTTCTTCGGGCAATGCCAGATCCTTTGTAATCTTGCTGACGGTCCGACTCGCAGGAAGCGCTGATCCGGCGTAATACACAGGGCCCAGATCTCCTCTACTATGAATTTTTGAAGTTCTCGCTTCCCCCTAGGTGGTTGACTTTCAAAGAAAGGCTTTCGAAGGTGATGGAGGCCATGATCTACCACAAGGCTGTGGTCAAGCACCTTCTTGATCCTCCGTATCTGCATACTCTCGTGGAGGACCCGTTTGGCAGCATTCACCGCGTTCGCGACAATAGATACCTGAACGGTAAGAAGGCCAAGTTGCTTAAGGTGGCGGCGGAGGCCAAGAAAAAGGAGCAAGAGGAGGCTCGTAGAGCTCAATCTTTGGCCCAGGCGCCCGTTGAAGAGGGACCCGCCTCCGGCGACGAAGTGTACTCCGCGGACGACGAAGAATCCGCAGATGAGTCCATTGAACTGGAGAGCCCGCCTACCTCGCCTCCTCTCGCGACCGCGGGACCTTCCTCGAAGAAGGGAAATGCCTCCATCAAAGTCAACGGCAGCACTCTCAAGGCACCCGCGGCCAAGTCCGCTGTGCATAATGTCATCCCAGGCACCTTTGTTCCGGACGCAATGGGTCTTGACGATCTTGAAAACCTCATGGGAGAACCCTCTTATACTGCTGGAGCCAACGCGGACGCGCAGCCCCTGTTCCCCATCGCGGACCCCAACCCTCCCTTCCTGGCTACAGCCCCTACTGCGCACACTGCGATGCCCGGAGACCTCCAGGATCTCATGGACCCCTGGCTGGAAGATCTTGAATTCGTCCCTTTCGGGGCTCAGCCCATCCACCCAGCCTACGTTGATCCCGGCAACATGGCACAGGGCAGCAGCATTCAGCCAAACGTTCAGAACTTGAACGGCCCCAACCAGCACAACATGGCATCTCCTCCCCAGAGCAACATGCAGACCGTCAATCCTCGTATGATCATGGCGCAGAGCAGCCTCGTGCCGGCGGGCCGCACCATCCAACCCCCGCAGAACAACATGCAGAGCAGCCTCGTGCCGGCGAGCCGCGCCATCCAACCCCGCCAGCACGGACAGATGCAGAAAGCCATGGGCCAAGACGTTGCTAACCCGAACATGTTCGACTCCGACAACAGCACGAATGCATTGGGTCCTCTCCCGGACTATATGCTCCCCCTCCCCTTGATCGATGTGCACAAAAGGAATGCTGGCCCTACGATAATCCCCAACCAACAGGGCTGCGTCGATTTTCTGAACACAAGAGACGCTAGTTCCTTCGCATGGGTTGATCTCCCTAGGCCTACACGTGCTGCGCCTCAGAAGCCTGCCCCTCCGTCTCGTGCCGCTCTCGGTGAGCTTGCCCCATATGAGCTTGCTAGGGTTCAGGGTGTCTTTGAGGATTGGAACAAAAAGAGGAACAAGCGCAAGCAGGCGGACGCTGGCATTCAGGATGATGTTCAGCCGTGCAAGCGCAAGCCATAGCTTACTGCTTCCATATGGTACACCAACGTACATACAATCCAGTACATCTTGGTGCTTGGATTTCGGTCTTTTCTTTTTGTCGTCTTTGCTTTTCGGCTTGTGGTTTTGAGGACTTACGCTTTTGAGATTGTGGTTCAGGTTTTGAGATTGCGGTTTCAGGTTTCGCGGTTGTGGTTTTGATCTTTGGTTTCGTTGCTTGCTTTTCGGTTTCGCTGCTTGCTATTCAGTCTCTGCTTCTTGCGTTGCTTTCTTGCTTTTCTCAGGTTTCAGGTGTTTCGTTGCTTGCTATCCAGTTTCTGCTTGCTTGCCTTTTTGATTTTCTCGGGTTCTAGGAGTTTGGTGGTTATGCGTTGCGCTTTGTTGTTTTGCTTCTTTGCTTTTGTAAACAGGCAGGCCTGTTCGTCCCATGGTGGATGGGAGGGGAGAGTCTCGAACCGTGGGAGCTGCAAGTTTGGCTCAAGACTACCCATCCACCATGGGACGGACGGGCCTTCTTGAGAACGAGGAATGATAGGTGCTCCATTTGAATGTGATTTTTACTCTATTTTTATCTTTTGTGTCTTGGACACAAACCCGCGACGACGCCCAGCTTGTAAAGGTTTCCTGAATACAAGAACGATCGCTACGAGGATGGCGCCAAGGGGTTTCTGTGTATGATGCAAGGCCCATCGGCAGCGATGTACAGATGACAAGCCTTTCCGGCACGAAAGTACGGTTTTTTTTTTTTTTTCGCTCGTGTTTTCCTTCCTGCTCCCAAATTGAAATTGCAGAGATACCTTTTGTTGTTATTTTTTTTTTCGTTTTTGATGCAATTATTATTTAATGCAAAGCTGACAAACCCCACTCTCCGCGCCGCTGCGTAGATCTGGCCCTGGCCCTGGTTTTAGCTCTTCAGCTAAGATCCGACCAGAATCCGACTCGTTAGTACAACACCCAAGAATCTACTGAGTAGCACCAGGAGCAGAAGCAGGCACGATCCCAAACCGCTCGTAGGGGAAATCCTCCAGCGAGGACAGCAAGACCCCCCACCCATCGCCCAACTTCCCCGGCGTGCCATTCCCATTATCCTGGCGCTGGCCCTCGCGCTCCGCGACCAACTCCTCGGCCTCCTTCTCGGCCTCCCCCTTCTCCTCCTCCTTATGCTCCCCCGTCAGCCCCGCCAACACCTCCTCCTCGCGCCCGGCATACGCCTCCAGCAGCCCGGGATGCGGCACCCAAACCACCTGCATCCCCGCGCGCCGCCCGGCCTCGACGCCGGGCACCGCATCCTCAAACACCAAACACTCGGCGGGCGTGATTTCCCTCTCCCCGCGGGCCCGCAACCCGGCATTGATCGTCTCCAGCGCGAGCAGATAGATATCCGGAAGGGGTTTCCCGCGCCCCCGCCCGATGCGCGGATCGTCGCCCAGGACGCGCTGGTGCTCCGGGAAGGCGGCGAACAACTGGCCCAGGTGGGAGGACTTGAGGTGAAAGTTTCGGGCGTGTGAGGAGGTGGCCAGCGCGATGTGGACGGGGGATGCGGTGGATTGCGTGGCGACCAGCGTCTCCAGCAGGTGTTTTACGCCGGGCAGCGGCTTGGTGGTGGGGAAGCGCGCGAGTTGCAGCGCGGTGATTTTGGCGATGTATTCGTCTTGCGTGATCGGGAGTTGCGCCCAGTCGTGGAAGATCCGGCCTGCCTTTTGGGGGGTGGATGGGCATGGGGGTTAGTTTTGTTTGTTGTTGTTTTTTGGGGGTAGGGGAAAGGGGGATAGGACAAGGGGGGGCTTACCTCCGGGGCAGGACGGCCCTGCAGCTGGGCCTTGATCGACCACGGAAGTAACGGTTTGCCGTACTCCTGCAGCACCGTGTTGGTGATCTCGGTGTAGATGTCCTCCGAGTCGATGAGGAGGCCGTCCATGTCGAAGAGACATGCCCGCACGCGGGGTAATCTTCATATCGCCAGTCAGTCCAATTGGTAGGAGGGAATACGGCAGTGTGATAGCTGACTTACTCAGGGGTGGATGCAGACATGGTGGACGGGAGTGTGCTGGTTTCCGCAAAAGCAATGCTGAAAGTCACAAGGCAGCAGTCAAAGAAATGGAGTTGAGTTGAGGTGGACAGTCGATTTCTCCGCACTTGCGACAATTAATTCGATATCGGCTATCGATAGCGGGGGGGGAAGGAAGCGTTGGTGCCTCAGGCTGGCACTGCTGGTCTCAGCCCCGCCGGCCGACCGCCGCCGCGGGACCGCCCATCTCCAAGCTCAAGCTTGCTCGAGGATTGGAATCGGAAGAACCCCTGCTCAGCTCTGCACCGTCCACAAAATGTCAAAAGACGAGAAGAGGGCAAGCGCCAGCGACAGCGAGGACGAAGAGGACGTCTTCCACGACGCCCGCTTCCCCGCCGACGAGGAGACGGTAAGTATAGCCACCACCACCACCACCACCACCACCACCATCACACCCAGTCCTAACAGACTTGAATCCTAGAAACTCCTCGAAGAATCCCGCTCCCTCAAAGCCGAAGCCAACCAGCTCTTCACAGCCGCCAGCTACGACGAAGCCATCACCTGCTACGACCGCGCCCTGGCCTCCTGCCCCAACTACCTCGACTACGAAGTCGCCGTGCTGCGCAGCAACATGGCCGCCTGCTACCTGAAGCTGGAGGACTGGAAGGCCTCCGTGGACGCGGCGACGACGTGTCTCGACCGGCTGGACAAAGTGCTTCCCCCAACGACGAGTACAAGCACGGAGGCAACGAGTCGGGAAGGCAATAGTCCCGGAACAGCGACGGAGGAAGCAGTCGTCGAGATCACCGGGGACGACCAGGAGGCAGAGGAGGCCCAGCTCCAGCGGCTGCAGCAGCGGGACCAGACGAAGCGCGACGTGCTGCGGATCCGCGCGAAGGCGCTGATGCGCCGCGCGCGCGCCCGGATGCGGCTGGGCGGCTGGGCCAACCTGCAAGGCGCCGAGGAGGACTACAAGGCGCTGGCGGCCATGGATAACCTACCCCCGGACGACAGGCGCGTGGTGCAGAAGGGGTTGCGGGAGCTGCCGGACCGGATCGCCCAGGCCCGCGAGAAGGATATGGCCGAGATGATGGGCAAGCTGAAAGATGTAAGTCGGCGCCCGTTGGCCTTGTTCCATGTGGGTACTAATTGGAGTGATTCAGCTGGGAAATGGGATCCTGAAGCCCTTTGGTCTCTCCACGGAGAATTTCAAGTTTGTCCAGGACCCCAAGACCGGCGGGTACAGCATGAACTTCCAGTCTGGTTGACATCTCCCTGAGTGGGCGGTAAATAATGACACTACGCATGTGGAGTTGGGATGCATTTTTCGAGCGAAAGCAATAGAGTAATTTTTTAGGATGAGGTATAATTTTATGTGTTAAGGGGCTGTTTACAGCGGCGGTCGTTCAATTACTGTCCTGCAGTGAACATGGTAGCGATTCTCGAAAGACCATCAAGAGAGACCTTGTCACCGAGGTCGAAGATTGTGGATCGACGTTGGCTTTTTCCACCGAAAGGTCGTTGGACTTGCTGGGTCGCAGGCTCTTGAGAGCTGGGGCCATAGACTCGAGCAGTAAACCCGCCCTCAAGGTCTCCACCAACAACTGGGGGCCACGGCTGGATGCCATGGCAGAACTTGAAAAAGTCTTCTGCAATTGCAGAGCTTACTTTTTGCTGTGCAGGCGACATAAACTCACGGAAGTTCTGGAAGAGGTAGGCAAGGTCTAGAATGTGCCCAGCTCGGCCTTTCCAAGCGCCATCCCATGGGTTGCCTTCGTTAAAATAGTAGACAAATGCGCGTCCCTTCCAGCCTTTTGCAGATGCCAATGAAGGGGCGAACATCCAAACGTCATTCAAGAACTCGAGGATCGCAAGAAACGCATCCCCGTCATCTAAGTCCTGAGTTATGCCGTACCTGACCGAGATCTGTTCTGCGACTTCTGGTTGCGTGGCAAGGACGGTTGTAAGACACCCGAAGAAACGCTCGGCGCATCCGTTCTTGAGATCAGACCTAATAGCGTGGATGATATTGGCCTGTCGGTTCAGCATGGGCAACATCGGACTGGATTAAGATTGTCACTTACATCAATCTGGGCATCGCCAACCATCAAGTCCTGGCACCAGTCCTTGCCTTTGGGGATGTGGTTGGTTTTATCCGCCAGCTGTGAGTAAGTTATTGCGGACGGAACCAGATCTCCGTCCACTGCAAATGTCGGAGTTATGGACGGAGGGACCTTCGCGACCAAGTCCTCGCCAGGAGACTTCAGCAAGGCTTCAATGCGTTCCTCTGGTGAGGCACCCGCCAAGCCCAATGCTGCCATTGCTTGTTTATAGCTTTGCTCATGATTCTCGTAGGGTAGGCTAGGCGAGAAGAAACGATTCCCGCTCATCAAGATAGCTCGTTTGAAAAGAGGCGTTTCCGACTCAAGATGACAGGCGACCGATGCTGCGACACTCAGTCAACTCTGCCAACACCACCCAGACGTCAAGTACAGTACATACCAGCGCCGGCGCTCATCCCAGCAAGAGTGATATTGTCCGGATCCCCGCCAAAGTCACCGATGTGCCTGCGCACCCACTCCAGAGCGACCCGCTGGTCTCGCAGGCCATTGTTCGCTTTGTAGCCGGCGTTCCTCAGCTCCTCTGAGGTTATGAACCCGAACATGCCCAGTCGATAGCTTTGCCAGTTAGCACACACGCATCTTCCCACTGACCAGCTAACAAACATACTTGATGGACACCGCGACAATAGGCAGCCCGTTCGACACAGACAGCGCAACCAGTCGCTCGAGCTCAAACTGCGGCCAGGAATTGGCCCCGATGAACAGCCCGCTGCCGTGGATGAAAACAAAGACCGGCAGACGAGCATCGGTCGTGGTGTCGCTTGGAGTCGCAATGTTCAAGTTCAGGCAGTCGACGTCGGATTGGGGAAGAGGCTTCTGGGGCAGGGTATGCTGGACGATGCTGAGCTCCAGGTCGCATCCGAACGACGGGGACAGTGTCGTCGGGCTTGAGCAGTCGTTGCTGGTCAGTCTTCCACACGAATCAAGTCATTGGTCCGAAGTGACTTACCCATCTTTGGTCGCGTCGAGCACCTCCCCGTCGCGAGTTTCAATGAGTTGGGCGTCTGCAAGTCTGTCGCTGAGCGTGGCATACTTGATGCCTAGGAATTGGGTTACTTTGTTGCTATCGCGCCCGCGGATCTTGCCCAGGTTCTGCGTTAGAAGGATCGTCATGGTGGAAGGGTGACGCTGGGGAGATGCAATGAGTGAGTCTGGCGAAGGTCGCAAGTCTGTCTGAAGTAAAGAAACCCCCCGCACGGAAATCCCCCAGGCCGTACAGGCCCCGCAATCTCGGTGGGTCTCGCATTGCATCCGCGGCAGTTGCGGGGGAAGAAGGTGAGGCAGTTGTCATCGTTCTTTAGATTGCAGTTTCCATGTGGAAAATGTCCACGGGTTATCGCGGAGCGCGTATGTGCTGGGTTCCCGAGGGATTGACAGTTTTTATTCGAAGGGGTGACAAGATTTTCACCTATCCCAATTGGTCTCTCTAGTAGTTTGTCATTATTTATGATGTTTGCTTATAGTACTAGAAGGCCTACTTGACTTGCTCAAACTACTTTGCTTACTCAATATATGACTTGAACATATTTGTATAAGATTCTTGCAGAGATCACATTATTTATAGAAACTATCTTAGAGAAGCCATTTTGCTTACAGGATCACCTCGTTCGTAGACACCACTTTACTCATATAAATTCGGGATTGTTGAAGCAGTAGAAAGACGCTTGACTGGCCTGTGGAAAAGATACCACCAAACTACGAATCCAGCCACCACTCCAACCCAGGTCGCAACTTCCTCCGCTGCAATCCAACCCAGGAACAGTAAACTTATCAACAACCAGAAGAAAGACACCTGCAATGACCAACAAAGACCTCAATCAATCACACCCCGCCTCATTGACCTATTCTTATCAACCATCACTCCTTGCTTATATCAAGCCAGTCTACCGAAACACTCTATTCGATGTCAATGTCAAGCAACACCCCGACCCAGAGGGAACCCACACCAACCAAGGTTGACCCCTACATCCCCGCGGACCCCGCCGAGCCAAGGTAAGCATCCACTCTTCCTTACTCACCAGAAACAAACAACTGACCCCGCCAAGCGAATTGCCTTATCATGTAGGCCAAGAGATCAAACTCCACCCCACGAGCCCCCGCGCCGACCAGGTCACCGCCATGCACGCCAGAGTCCTCGACGTGTACGGAGTCGAGAACCAGATGGCCTGTGTGCTGCTGATCGACGTGGACCCGCCGCTGGGGAAGATGACCTCGCCGATATTTCTGAAGCTGTTCGACCGACGCTGCGCGGGCGAGGCCCGGACCCAGAGGCTGGGCCGCCGGAAGACCGACGCCGCGCACTGGGCGGCGGCGGTCGAGCGGGACTACCACGAATACCTCTGCCAGCAGGAAAGCCACATCGCGGTGGACCTCCTCTCGCAGAACGAGAACCCGCGCTTCCAGCACCTGAGCTGGGCGCCCGCGCACAAGGAGATCTACCTCGAGGGGCTCGTGCAGCGGAGCCTGGCGAACGAATTGGCCGTCTGGCACCGCCTGCGTCTGCTGGAGGGCAAGATCATCCCGCGATTCTACGGCGGCGTCTTGGCGACGTGGGAGGTCAGCGTGGACGACGCGGGATTCACCAAGACAGGCACGTGTCATGGGTATCTGCAGCAGATTCTTCACGGGTGCTCGTTCTGCGATCTGTGTGAGAAGTTGCCGGAGAGGCTCTGGGGTACCGCCTGCGACGATGTCCTGCACATAGTGCGGACGATTCAGGATTGGGGCGTGCGGACGGATCGGCTCAGTCTGAAGGACTTTGACGTGTGCTATATCACGGACTCGGATGAGGATGCCGACGAGAGCAGCGCCCCCTTTTATCGAGTGTTTCTAGTCGACCTCAGATCCTGTGTGAATCGGAGCTCCCGCGAGAGTGACTATGCATGGAAACAGCGTATTGCTTGGGCGGATGAGGAGGGCGCTATCGCGCGAGACTTGGAGTTGCTCACGGGTCATGCGTGGACATATCATCGCTCGAAAGGTTCTGGTGAGCTGGAACATGACGTTCCCCACGTCGAGCATAAAGAAATGGTGGAGATTGATAAAACCCCAATGTCGCCAACGAGCTCTGACAGAACAGAAGTCCCGGGAAGTCCCTAAGCTGTAGTGAGTGGAGTTGGGCAACGATTGGGAGATGCAGGAAGTTATCCGTTTAGTATAGTTCGCGATGACAGGTAGCAATAGCTGAAATATAGAACTTTGAACCTTGAATTGACGTAGATTGTACCGATGTATACAAATAGAAGGAGTTCGAGTGAAATGAAAGATAATCAAACTACTGCTATATATGACTTACCAGGCCATTATCATCTTGATTTGGTCAGCCATAGACACGTTAATCACTTGCGTAATGGTTAGTCTGATCCAAATGGCCATAGCACACTACACGACTGTCGAGCTAACAGTGGTATTCATGAAGCTCGACCCCAGCTTCGCCTGCGCAGCCTGGATCAACGCCTCGACCGCGCCGTCGAAGTTCGAGAAAATATTCCCGACAACCGACTCACCGCACGGGCTCTCCTGCGCGGCTGACGAGCTGGAGCTTGTGTCTCGCTTCCGCTTGAAGCTGATCCCGGGCGTAATTTTGACGCAGTTATACTGCGCCTCGGCGGCGCGCAGCTGGCAAATCTCGTCGGTCTTGCAGTCGCCGGTGCACGAGGAGAGGTCCCAGCCGCGGCTCTTGCGGGCGTAGTAGTCCTGGAAGACGGCGTCGTCGCTCTCGAAGAGCGCGGTGACGTTGTGCCAGAACGCCGGGGTGAGCTCGGCGGCACTGTCGGTGACGGGCGGGTCGAGGAGGGCGCCGTAGGTTTCCTTGACGGCGTAGTATTTCTCCCAGACGGGCTTCTCTTGGTAGCTGGGGCTGGACATGTTGGCGATGTAGACGGTGAAGTCGAGGACGCCGAAGGTGACCGGATCGACCGAGTAGACGCGGAAGGTCGGGTTGCCGGAGGTTGGGGTCAGCGCGGGCGCAATGTACGACATCATGGTCGCGGTGGCGGCGGTCTGGTCGGTGTAGTTCGAGTAGGCGATCTCGAACTCGTCCTTGTGGGTGTGACCATAGAAGACGGCGGCGATGGTCGCCTCGTAGCGCTGGATGATCTGGTCGAAGTAGTTGGAGCCGTCGTGGAAGGTGTCGCCCGAGCCCATCGGCATGTGGCCCATCAACCACACGCGCTCTCCGGCCGTCTCGGCCGCGGCCAGTTCGCTGACTAGCCAGGCGAGCTGGCCGTTCGGGTCGGTCAGCATGGTCTGCTCGTAGAGCCAGAAGTTCTCCTTGTAGTAGAAGTTGGTGTTGAAGGAGATGATGCGGAGGTTGCCACCGGAGTATTTGACCGAGTAGGAGCCATAGTCGTCCGCGGTGCTGGCAGCGGTAGATCCAATCCACTGGCTCCAATCGGCTGACAGGGTGTCGTAGGCCCACTGGCTGGAGATTGTAGTGTCGATGTCCGAAGTTGGGAAGGAATTTACAGGCGCAGTGTCGTGGTTACCGGTGACGCCGTAGACGAGGTTGAGGTAGTTGGGCATTCGGGTCTTGTAGGCGTCGTTGAGATCATTGGTTACCTCAGTCTCGTTGACCAGCCACACAGCGCCTTCGACGACGTCACCCGTGAAGATCGTGAAAGAGGCGTCCGGGACCAATTTTTGAATAGCTGCGTACATGCTTTCCTCCAAAGTGAGAGGAGCGTCGCAGTTGTGGTTTCCATACTCCCCTGCAGGATAGTCCGTCGATCCAGGCTCATCCGAAGCGGTATACGGGCGGCAGCAGATGTTTTTGGTACAGTTGTAGCTAAAACCAGATTAAGGTCAGCATAAATGTCGGGTGAAGAGGTAGGAGGCGTGGGGTTAAAGGACATACTTTGCACCAGTTTCATAAGAAAGATCAACGTGGATATCACTGATGTGGACGATTTGCAGAGGGGTCTCTCCACTTGAAGCAGGCCGAGACGCGTTCGCTGGCTTAGCAGAAGGAAATTCGACATTGTATTCGGCCACAGCCGGATAGTCACAGAGGCCAAAGATGGTAGTACAAAAGAGAACTGCCGTCTTGGAAGGGACGTCCATGTTACGAAGATCGTGAGCCAGAATAGGTCCTTCGCGCGAGATTGCACCCTCGCAAACATCGTCGTCGTCCACCTGATCTCTATCAGTAGAGTTTATCGGATGACGATGGGAGACTCGCCTACCTTAGCCAAGATACAAACCTCAGTGATGACATCCACAAAGTCATCGTTGCCCAAGTGAGCAAGCGCTTGGAGAACAACCAGCAAGGCCTTGGAGCCAGATCAGCCTAATGTTTCGGACCACCAGAAAGTAATGCTGATAAAAGCTTGCTCACCTCACACGCAGCACATGTCGTAGCGTCCTCGATATCTGTTAAAATATCGCTCACTGTTGATCTTTTATTCAGTCCACTTGACGCGACAGAGGCGCCAAGCAGACCCGCAAAGCAAAGCAGTTGAGAGATCTTCATGGTACACAGGAGGATGAAGCTTGACTTTGCCCAGAGAGCGAGAGGCTTTACCTAGCCTTTATAATTACCAAATCGATTGGAGTAACCCATGCATTGAGCGCGTTCACAAGTTGTATTCTCCTCGATATCCTCGGTTCAGGCACGTTCTCTTGCATTGAGCAATGATTGACCCTTGTTGGCGAGCAGAGTGGAGTGAAGAGTGAAATGAAGCTTTGAGAATAGCGAGCATGCCGAGACATTCGTGAGAATGATTGGGCAAGAGCGGTTCGGAAGGGAGTTGAAGATATTGAGATTAATTTATTTGCCGGGGCGCTAGGATACGGAAGAGCAATGCCCGGCTGAAGATACTCGCTTCTACCACAAATCGGGTGATGACTTCCTCCTTGGGCTAGAACATCATTATTCTCTTGAACGGAGCTTGAAGTCTTTAGCCTGTTGTCGGATGATGAAGGTCATGCACAAGCTCTTTCACTACCACAATCCTGACTTGTGTCGCGAGATGGCATATATGATCAAAATGCTATAGGTGTGAGATAAAACTGCATCGGCCTCAGTCCACCATCGCGCGCGCAAGAGCCTGAAATTTATGGACCACCTCCGCCTCTTGCTCCGGCGTCAATTGAGCCCGTTGTACGATATACAGACCATCTCGAAGACGAGCATTGACGATGAGCTTTTTGGTTTTCGACTTGGCGAGTCCTTCGACCGTTTTGGCAATGCCATGGAATGGATATGCCACCAGTCCGATTCCAGCTACGCACAGAACGAGTCAGCTTTTCCCCATCAAACGAGTTCGTAATCAGAGCGTGCGCGCGAGCAACTTACCAGAAGGAACCTTTGTCGCCAGCCCGATAGTACCTTTAGCAAACCCTTTCACAGCGCCCAGTACCCCTTCTTCTTTGGCACCCTTGATGGGCTGTGTGAAGAAACCCGTGAAGCCATCTGCCATTCCATCCACAAAATTCCGGCCACCCATCACAGCGCCTGATTTCCAATCTTTTACTGTGCCATAATTCTTCGGTTCTTCTCCATAGAGCCGGGGGACCTGACGGAACCCTTCTGCTGCGGCATGCGGGATGTCCACCACCACGCCTTTGAAGTAAGAGCCGGTAAACTTGCCAAATTCCTTCAAGGTTGCACCCGCTACGTTGCCTGCGGTGGCCAACGAACTTGATTGCATCTCCCTGCTTTTCCCGCTCTTTCTGGAAACACGAGAGCTGGTTTCGTCGACACTTAGGTGTGCAACTGATGCTGTGGAGCTCGTAACGGAGGACGTGCTTCTGCTCATGTGGTTTGTAGGGGGCCTAGGAGAGCGGCTGCGCTTGTATTCCTTGTATTGCTTGTAGAGCATCCCACCACTCGACTTGAGCATGTCGTACCCTGTACTTGTCGAGGCGGATATCAAGCCTGTGAGGGGATCCCAGCGGCGATTCTCGATGAAGATCGGGTTGATTTCATGGCTAGTTCGAAAATAATGTCAGCATACGAGCAACTCGGCAGATCACCTTCGAATTTACAAGGCATGTTAGGAGGCATAAGCAGACCTTCTAATGTCTTTGGCGTCGATCATCGACTTTTCAATCAGGATTTGAGCAGCTGGCTTGGATAGATAGATTTTCCGTTTCGATTTGACACATGTCCAGACAGCAGCGTGATTAGGCAACACATGGCAACGCATTCGCTCCAAGGGCAGATGGCGATGGAATGATTGAACAGCTGCAGTGACGCCAGACTCGGCTCGCATCTTAGTTGCAATTTGCTGAGCCGCTGCTGCTGCCTCCGGTGTGAGGCAAAGTCGTATGGCATCCGCCAGGTTCTTCGAGTCGAGGCGTGAGTGGGGAATGGGTCTGGCACCCGCGCCAGCACGGGCTACCATGTTTCCCCAGAAAGGTTGACTGAGATGATATCGTGTTAGTGATGGTAGATTGATGGATCCTAACGGAGTTGACTCACTCCCCAAAGAAAGGAACAATAGCGGTTGGCCGCCCATGAGCAAGGCCACATGCCGTGGTACCCGCGCCACCATGATGTACGACTGCAGCAACATGCTGAAAAAGCCACTCATGCGGACAATCATCAATGTAGAAGATGTTCTGGTTCGAATCCCCTGCTAAATCACTCCATCCACGTGAGATGATAGCACGAACGCCAAGACTTCTGACTGCGTCGAGGATGGTCCTCGTCAATTGCTGGGGGTTATCAACGACAATACTGCCGAAACCGATATAGATGGGAGCTGGGCCTGACTGCAGGAAATCGAATAGTTCCCTGGGGGGGCTGTATGATGGTGTATCTCTGAAGAAGAATCCACATATATCTGTACCGAGTGTTATTAATTCGTTCTGCGTATACTGCATCCGACCGTCAAACGTACCAATGTGACTCGGCCAGTCTCGTGGTTTAGGTACTAGTGCTGGGGACCAGCAGTATGTGAAAGGTATCTTTAAGGTCTCCGCAAGGCTGGGTCCCTCCGACAGTGGGATGGGATCCAGGTCGATACCAGCCCGCCATCTATTGATCACGTCCCCTAATCTACAATGAGCGCTATTAGCCGGAATCTCAGCCACCTTCTTTCAGAACACGTACCCTTGCCAGGTCAGCCATTCTACAATTCCATATGACACCCAATTCGCAGTCGTGGGATTCATTTCTGAAGCACGAAGGTTGGCAAGAGGATGCGGGAAAGCCCTCGTGCTGCTCCACGGCATGGTGAACATCAGATGAACCGGAATACTCAAAGCTTGTGCACAATGTATATGGGCGAAGCTGGGCGGGTTGGCAATAATGGCGTCGGCCACAAATGGTACCTGTGTGACTGGGTCGTCCTCGATACATGATCTCCAGCAGCCGTCGAGCATCTCAGACACCATAGCCCTCTTCTTCTGCACCTCGCCAGCACGCAGGCTCTTCATTTGCGGGATCAATCCGGGATTCTTAACCATAAACGCCATCAGTTCTGCCGGATTGCCCCCAATGGGAAAGAATTCCAGCCCGTGCTCTGTCACAAAGGCTCGAAACACATCATGAGTGGCAATGCGGACGCGATGTCCATATCTCTGCAATTCATTTCCCAACGCAATGAACGGCTGAACGTCTCCGCGGCTACCTACTATTTGGATCACAATGTTGAGCTGAATGTCGCAAATCACCGGTTCAGGCTGCCTTGAATGCCTGTCGAAGTAGTCTGGTGGCGGATTGTGGATGTCCTCTTGCTGAGCTTCGATGATTTGAGCGAGGGTTTTGGCGAAGACGGAGTCGAGATCGACATCGATGCGTCCATCGGCTTGGTCAAGATAAGTCTCATGTCAAACGAGTATATGAGGAAGTAATGGTCCTGCTGGCGAAGACTCACCCTGAACATCCCCTATCTCATTGGCCAGATTGTTGTCGACGCCATCTGGATAGAGAGAATACGGGGGCAGGCCATGTTCGTCAGGTGTCCTCGTGTTGTTTAAGTCCTCTTTGGTGGGCTTTGACATGTTTGCAGGTCTCCAAAGTGAGGATCCGTGGAAAGATGCTCATTTTCTCTCAGTTCTGGTGGAAATAGAAGTACTTGTAGTTGGAACCGAGCTGGGGTCATCAACAAGGTTTGCATACTAAAAAAGGGTCTATGGTCGAAGCTCGCCTCGTATTCGTATGGGATGCCCCTCTGGACTAGCCACTGTGGGGCATAGAAAATAGTTTGTATAAGGCAGCCCAATTGATGAATTGTGGAGTGCTAATTAGTGTCAGTAGATACTCAATCTTTTTTTCTACGGAGTAGACTGGGGTGATTCACTAGATGATGATCACTACGCTATCAACTTGAGTTCAAAACATGTTTTCGACACTATTTTTCTGCTGTAAATTTGTCGTTTGTAGCTGTACGATGGCGAGCCAGCGGCACGGAGAGTATAGACAATACCAGACCATCCATAGAATGGACGATTGTGAGGATCAGTGCTGATACCGCTAGTAGCAAATCTGATACATTCTACATTTCATGCATATGGGTAAGTTATTCAAATATCTATCAGATTGTTGTCACTCACCTACTTGCCAGCCTGCTGTAATTTCCTGTGGCACGTGCTGACTGTCTAGTCACTCCAGACATGTGCGTTGTCCTGATTTGGGTTAGCGCCGGATACTGGACCGCGGCGGCGGCTTGGGCTCAACATGCCGCCGGCTGTCCACGTACGTATTACGGAGTCCGGAGACTACGCTTGATTCTCCAGATTTCATCGCCTGGGGTCTTACTATGCTCTATGGGGACAATCGAAGATGACTCCAGGCCAGTCATCCGCCTTCTTGATATTGTGAGGCTGATCTAATGACTTCTGGTTTCTCTTACTGTTTTACGTACCTTCCTCCCTCCCCTTTGGCACCGTAAGCTGTGAAGCACTCTTCCCCGCTCACGCATGCTCACTCCTGACCAAACCGCCGTGAGAGCCACGCTGAGAATCGTCCGGTCTCGCTGTGGATATTCAGCTTCTCAATCATGTCGATACTCTCAGAAGCTACCGCAGCAGTGACAACGGCAACATCATCCGCGCAATCCTTAAACACGTCTCCTCCGATCACCGCCACATCCCTGTTGTCTACTTCACCGCGCGAGCTCCTCTCTTTACCTCTTCGAGGTCTTTCAAAAGCAGAGACATTTGCGTTCTCAATAGTACCAAAACAGTTTGCTAGGATGGCTGGACTCCAAGAAATGGCGACACACATCTGGGGTTCAGCCCCGGCTACGGGCTCGGAAGGCGATACAGTGGTTCTTGCAACGCAGGCCGCGGCGGAAGTTGTTCGAGAGAGCGTAGCAGACGCTGTCGCCCAGGCTGACTCTAGCCTCCCCCAGTTCTCCGACATTGTACAAGCCGTTGTAAAGTTCAGTGGGTTCTTTTCGTATCTGACCGGCCGGTGGTCACTAGCTTGTTTCACAGTAGTAAGTACATCATCACTTTTGGTCTCTTGTCGCTCTGGGCAATTCAGTTCATCTGACCTTTTCAAGTCTCTTGTCCTGAATAGAATCACCATATACGCATCCACGCGACGGCGACTTCAATTAGACTGGAGCAGGAGATTCGCCCTGCGCATAATACCCATCGTCCTCTTCGTTGCTCAAATACATGCCCTGCTTCGTGCTCTCCGATGCCAGACATCGCCAGACTACTCGCTTATTCGATACGGAAAACCGAACAAGCGATTGTTTTTTGATTATGCCGGAAACGGCGGCTTTCTCTATACTTTCAGCTCAGCACTGCTCCCTTGGGAAACGGATGAGCAGTCTTGCAGTGCAGTACACATGGGCCGCCCTGTCAACGCCTCTGACATATCATATGGTTCCTTCCGGCTCCTGTGGCCGGCCTTCCTCCGGCTGTGTATAAGTCACTTTGTGGAAACGCTTTGTTGCGCATTGCAGGGAAGGTCGGTTTTTACAGAGGCAGGGATGTCTATCTTCGAGCATTCGCTTGCCTTTGCCGAAGCAGAATCCACAATAAGTCAGTCGCTCGGCCTTGGTATTTTCGGTCTGTCCAAGCAGAGTACTGCGAAGGAAATCAAAGGAGAAGGCGGTCAGTCCGTTCTTCAATCACTGAGCAAGGCGCAAGCTTTGGAGCGAATGAACGTTTCTCCAGACTTGCTGCTCATCACTTTGATCTCTTGCTGTAATAGTTTGACATCCAATCTGCTTGATGTTTTCGGCAAGCAGAGTCAGTATCGACTCGTTAACACGACTTTCTGGGGGATTTGTTTCATGTCTGCCATCGCATGGGGCACATTTGGTGGTACATCAACTGGCACCGAAAGCCTGGTCTTCAGGATACCAACAGTCTGCCTTGTTGGATTTGTGCCCCATCTTTTCATCTTGCTGGGAATATTGATTTGCGTCTTTATTTATGCCCTAGCTCTTGTGATTACTGCCTTCTCGCTACCTGTGGACGCACCTCAGAACCTATCCTTGAAAGAGAGATTCTCGCTGGCGCATGAAAATATGCAGGGTGCCAACCAGATCCAGAGCATACGTTTCAACCGTCACGATGACTTCTACACCACCTCATTAAGAATCGGCTATGGAGCCTTGACTGCCGCCAGGCAGGCAGTCTTCTTGAATGAGGGACGGGGAGTAGTCGCGCAAAGAATGACTTGGCTGGAAAGGGACAGGCTAGCTGAAATCGAGCTTATGCAACGCAAATACTCAGGTGCGCAAGGCCGTGACTCTGTATACGGCGACCTTCAGAAAAGTGAGGAGTTGCAGGAGCTTGAGATGGAAGCCACTGCGGAGTGGGAGTGGGAATCTGGATATGCTCGGGAGAAGAAAGTCGAGACCACCGTCTCGCAGTCCGCGAGAGCACACGATGAGTCCGAAGGTGTCGGCGCATTTCGAGGCGTTGTTCGGTGCTATCAATCTTTCGCGTTCTTTCGTGCCATCTTCCATTTCTTGCTCCGGTGGACCGCGTATGGCTTTGACAAGCTACTGAGCAAGATTGGTATCAACAGGCGGCCGCAGTGGCTCAAATCGTTGGTTCGGAGTCAGCGGAAGAAGAAGCATCGGGGAAGGAAGAACAATCTCGAGAAGCTAGACTTCTGGATAATGTCGGAGGATGGGGTGCTCAAAGTACCTGCCAACTCCGAGTTTGATGTGGAATCCGAGATGCGTCGGCGGGAGAGCGTCGATGCTAGCCGTTGGGGAGAGTCGGACGAACGGCGGCTTGACGAGAAATTGTATGACTGGTGGAGAGCTGGAGGTGCATGGGGCAATCAAGATCAAAGTCCTGATTATGTGCCCTCTGCTGAAGACTGGGACGACACAACCAGCGTTGTGTCAATGGTAACAACCAGCGACTCTGACTGGGAAGCTTATGAGTCGGATGGACGCCGGACTCCCACACAAGAAGACCCGTATCCTGGTCGTTTGTCTCGCGAAGACACTCCTGTGCAGGAAACACTCGTTGATCTTGGCTCCTTTGCCCGTCTACTGGATCCTCGCGACCAGGAAAGCAGGCAGGAAGCTCGTATACTGGCGGCACACCTTGCTGCGGGCCGTGAAGGTCGGATCATGACTCGTCGCCAGTTCCAGCAACAGGTCGAGCGCGACAGGGCCCAAGTTCTGCTTACCTCGCGTTTCTCACGGCTAAACCAGCAGAGCTCTGGTGACGAGAAGCGGAAACCTACACCAGAGGAGGAGACTGAAATCTTGGAGAAGCTCATCCTCTCCCAAAGATCGGAGTCATTGACCAAGTCCCCATCAAACGAACAGACGTGGGAGTCGGGAGCATCAGGCCTTGGTCCCAGCGGACCGCCGTGTGTCATCTGTCAGACCAGTCCGCGGTCTATTATAACATGGCCCTGTCGGTGTTTGTGTATCTGCGAGGATTGTCGGGTGAGCCTAGCGATGAACAACTTTGGCAGCTGTGTGACTTGCCGTCGTGAAGTTGGAGGGTTTGTCCGGCTGTGGGTGCCATAGGTTCACTCCAGGTCTGTTTCTCTCGAGTTGTGTCTGCAGCCATACTGTCTTGGCGGACGCTGTTTCTCCTCTCCTATTTCTGAGCCTCCTTTGTTACTATATGCATAACAGGTTGCCTTTAACCACGGCGTTCGGGATATCGTCGTTTCATTTTCGCTCACCAGAAAAAATGGTAGAATTGCATCAAGCATTCTTTCGGGTTCCTTGACCATTCACTCCCACGCGCTAGATAAATGAATATAATCGCCCATTCAGCACTTTATTCTCTGAACATGCCTTTGAAGGTGGAGAGGCAATATAGAATCAGACTCACCCGAATAGGTCTGCTTTCATGATTTCCAGTCCACAAGAACCCGCTATGCCACCCTACGGTGTGCACCATGTAGGAGAACAACCAACAAATGCCATGCTGACTCTGAGGTGTTCTGAAGAAACCCATTGGCTTCGTTTCTTTTGGTCTCACCGCTTTCGAGCATACAGGTGCTGTCTGTATGCTCATATCGATCAACTTGTCACCTGAGCCTGTTGTTCTCATCTTCTTCCCCTCCTCGTCGTAAGCCTTTTGATCTCTTACTTTCACTGTATCCTTCAGGCTTCACCTCACCGTCTCTAGCGTGCAGAACCAAGATATACACTCAGACACAGTCTGAGCAAGTAAGTGAGCCCAGCAAGCAAGCAAGTATGAAATCGTGCCGCGCTCATCGATCGTTCTTTATGCCTTAGACTGTCCAGAAGTGATTTTGTTACGCGAAATCAGTTCCGATTCTTACAAACCATCACGACTGCACGTTACAATCGCGCGACAAGACGATTTTTACGATGTGTTTGTTCCCCTTTCTGTTCGGGCGTGGCCCTGGATACACTCCATCTCCAACCTCCTCCTACTTCTCCACCACTGGCTCAGACGGCTATATCTCCGACGCCGACACCATGTCTTCGAGTTATTCCTCGTCCGAAGAGGAGGGCGCGCAGACCCTCATCCACACGCAGCCTGTGCGCCGCGGCCAGCGGATGCGTCTGTGGCCTCCCGTCACCGACATGGAGGACGAGGCCGAGGACCAGGACCAGACCGGCAGTGAGAGCGCCGGGCCCGGGGCCTCTGAGGCCCAGACTTCGAGCGACTCTGAGGATGGGGACGCGACCATGTCCATGGCCGAGACTATATCTCTGAATGAGACTGTGTCTATCGAGAACGAGTCCGGGTCTACGAAGGAGAGCTCCGATCGCGTCCGCAGTGGGATGCACAGCAACAGTTCAAGCGACACTGAGGCGTGCAAGCGTGGACGTAAGTCTTCCTCTTCTCCCCTGTGTTATACACAAACACAAGCCCCCCAGACCCCCATCCCCAAGGACCAAAGTCCCCCAAACTAAACCCCCTGAAAAGACAACAGCCACATCCTCCCCAACACACCCTTCCGCCACACCACAACCTACGCCCGCCTAGGCCGCCCCGAAGTCGTCCCCGGCGCCACCACCTCAGCAACCCCGTACCCAGCTCCCGCCCGCGCCCGCGCCCGCGCCCGCGCCTCGGGGCCCTCCTCCTCTACCACCGGCCCCCGTTCCCGCCGCAAGAAGACCGTCGTTGCCGCCTCCAAGACGCCCCGCGCCACCATCGTGCGCCGCCGACCCTACGACTCGAGCTCCGACTCCGACCTCGACCGCCCGGTGATCTGCAGCTTCTTTAGCGCGTACGCCCCCGTCCCACGCCGCGGCGACGATAACACCCTGCCCCAGCGTCCCATGGCCCGCCGCGCCGCCTACCTCGATATCGCGGCCGTGCACCCCCACCTGTTCGCCGTCGAGCCGCTCCGCGACGACCCCGACCGCGCCTACGATGCCGATCAGTCAGATAATTCGTCGGATCGGGAGGAGTTCAGCGATTGGTCGGATCTGGAGGATACCGGGGATACTGATACTACCGGGGATATTGGTGGTGGTGGTGGTGCTGCTGCTGCTGGTGCTGCGGGCGGTCCTGCTAAGCAGGAGAAGAAGTGAGACTTGGATAGGGAGAGTTGGTCCTCGTCCTTGGGGAGGGGGAGCTTTGTCTGCTTACCTGGTGTGTTTGTGCACTGCCGTTGCATATCTGTTCATGGCTTGGACTCGGCTTGTTGAACTTATCTGGTGCTTCTCTCTTTGACTTCTGCTTGGGCTTTTGCCCCGCTTAGGTGGTCATCTGGGTGTGATATGATTTTCTTTTCGGAACGGGGATCTTGTTCATTTGGGTCTGGGTCGATTTACCTACAGTACAGTAGTACATTTTCGAGGATCGATCGTCCGGTTGTCAGGGGGTCAGGGGGTCAGATCTAGAGGTGGTATTTGTTGCGTTTAGCTAGCGGAGTTGTGATTTTCTTTGGCCCTGGACATAACATGACAAAAATGGTCTGGTGATGAGTACTAGTACATACGGACATCAACATGCTGAACTGAAGATACTTGTTCTTCAGGATGATGGTTCGCTTTTCTCGGGTTTAATCGGCTGTGTGGCTCTACCGTAGCTCCTCTCCCATTCTCTGAAATATCTCCCAAAGACGGTAGGTGTTCCTGGTGGGTAGGTAGTGTTTCAGCTATCGGTGTGGGGTGGCAGCCTGTGGCCTCTCTTGTGGCTGGACTGGCGGTATATAGCGGAAGGAAGGTGAATGTCTAGTAGGTGTTTTGTGTTCGCTCCTCTCACACCGCAATCCTCCGGGTCTCTCATCAGAGATCCTGGTCCGGAGCAGCACAGCTTCTAATGACGGTAGTGATCTTTCCTGACAGGATCCGGGCATCTCTTTACCACTTCTGCCAAGGAAAACAGAAGCAGATTACTTCGTCTATCTACGGACGTACGCTAGCTACACGACAGGACACTGCCTTAGTGAACGTCGTCGACACCCTAAGGGTTCATGCACTCCGACTTAAGCTCAAAACAAATGTATTCCCATTACCTACAGCCGATTTCCTTTCATAGCTGCGCGAACAGAACTCAAATTCCCATCGTACCTGAAAACACCGCGAAAGCAGCGGGATGAGAAAACAGACAACACGAATGACACTGAATGATCGAAGACCTTTCAAGAACAATGTATCCTCCCCTTACATGATCCGTTCTCGTCTTGATATTACAACCATCGTGTCGCTAGGACATACAGTCCATCGACGTGCCTGGCCCCTGAGAAGATCACCCATCGACGAGTGAGGCTCAAGTCTTATCTCCCATCACTTATAGAATGTAAGCTGCCGCAGCGACGGCAAGAGCGGCTCCTACCATGTTAGCCTCGGCGTGAGAGCCGGCCCCCGTGGCAAGAGGAGTGCTGGGAGATGCCCGAGATGAGGAAGCCCCGGGGGTACTGGACGATGCTTGAATGATCGATGAGGAGCTGCGGGAGGCGGTGCCAGAGGCTCCAGGCGTGGACTTGGGCCCGGATGGAGTCACAGCCGAGGAGATGGTGGGAAGAGTCATCGCTCCTGTGTTGGTGGGGTGTGCGCTCGTGTTGGGGGCAGTGGCCGGGGGCTGGGATGTGGTTGTGGTCTCGGCACCAGCAACGGGTGGGAGGGTTATGGGATGGCCAGCCGCGGAGCATTGGCGGACAACCTCGTTCGATACGGCTGTATGGTGGTCAATAGGTGGCCCGTGCAACAAAGATGAGAGGCAGGGGAGAGGTTTCCATACCGCTCTGATCGGCAGCATTGCAGTTCTTTTGCACGCATGGAGTCACGACTTGCACCACCTCTGGCTTCGAGCAATGACAGGCGAAGTCGAGGAGGCGCGAGCATCCATCATTTTGGAACGCGCTGATGAAACAGTTCAGCTGCGGCTCGTTAGCCTGGAGCTTCCGCTACAGTCCTGGCCGGTCACGTACAGAACATTGGGGAAGGTTGGGTAGCTGTGCTCTGGCGAGACCGCTAACAAGGAGCAGGATCAATGCACGGTGGTGATACATCTTGGGCAATTGATATTATCTTGCTGGACAACAGTAGGCCGGGATGAAGGTGGAATTTTGACTGCAGAGTTGAGTCTAAAGGAGTGTGAAAAGGAGAAATCAAACGAGTGATAGCTGCTGAAGATATACAGCGGCGTGGAGACAAATCCCCTTGGGATGGCCGTTAGCTCTTATAAGCTAATGAGCTCACCTCGCACAGAGCCTTGGGAAGACCATCACATGTCCCTTCGAGATTGCTATATATACATACAGTGGTGTTTCCCCAAGGCACACGGGTGGCGTGGGCACGATGGGGAGCCTATGAGAGCACGGCGCAACCCCTTTGAGACATGCGGACATACTTTCCGATGTGATGCAAGAGAGGGTAATTGGAGAGAAGAAATGCGTACTAGCAAACGCAATCTTCGAGGTGCGTAACCATTGCACTTCAAGGCTGTGGCCCATTGGTTTAGGCTGCCCTACGTTCCTGTAAACCATCAGCGTGGGCAGACATACCACATATGCTTTTCGGCAGTGACGTGTAACTGTCGCATTTTGCGAAAGGGTTGTCGTTACTGAATCCATAGTTAAGTTTTGTGGATTTGTGGATTTATATCATGGTGGTAGGACTGCTTTCGAGCTCAAGCATCACGGTAACTTCAAAAATCTCAAAGTACTCTCTCCTGTTTGTGTGAACTGGTGCCATCCGCAATGCACATGATGGGCACATACTATTGAGAAGTCATATATATCGACCTCAACCTCAACGGCTCTGCAACCAGGCCAAAGCAGAAGCCGGTGGCGTAGAAACCATTTGAGCCATTGGACTACAAACCCCGGCTCAACTTTGATGGCAGGACGGACGGGTCATTTGAGAGGAAGATGGTGGGTGTGACACGTTCTGCCTGCTGTGTGACAATCTTACGCGGCTGCGAAATTGGCACCGAGCAAATTCCCTGGGTAGGAGCTGGCAAGCCAAGGAATCCGGAGGGCACAAGCCATTTGACTGGAATTTTCGGAAATTGAGACCTACCATGGCACCATGGCGTTGCAAATGGGGCAGGGGCCGTTCATTCATTCCCGTTACCTTTATGAATGGAAGACACCATAGAAGAAAGACAGTCACAGGACCAAAATCCAGTGAGGCATATGTAATCAATTTGACGAGCCAGAGTGATGAAATAATGAAAAGGGTATGCGTAGCATGACCGAAACGCCGCTTCCAAAGTCCAAACCGTACTCCAAGTTCTCACTGTATCCAACATATCATGTACAAGAACTGTTTCTTACTCAAGACAACAACTCGTCGATGTAGGCTCTTTGCTTCGCATCATCACTCTCTTTCAAGAGTACGGCAAGAACCTCAATTGGCGGGTTGAGTTTGAGTGTGTTAGCACGCCTCCAGCGTCGGAGTCGGGCGATGCCAATGCAAGGCTACACAGAGTGGTTAGTTGTTGGGTTCAACGGAGAAAGGAACGGCGAAGGGCTCGGGGACGACGCGCAGGGGTAGCCACATACCCCGTATTGACTAGAAAGATCAAAGTGTCGCAAGATCTTCTCATGCGTCGTGAGGTCGTTTTGGTGCACTATTCCAATAGACGTTCCCATCAGCATGAACTCAATGACTCAAGTAATTTTTCTTGGACTCCTTACCCCGAGGCCCTCGCCTTTTAGCCTCTTCTTGCTTCCAATATCTGGTCAAATCCCGTTCCGTAAGCTTGCTTGCCTTCTGGTCCTCCTCTGACACTGGCTGTTTGATCTCTGTCTGTGCTTGTTGCCTAACGGCGAGTTCGGCCACATGGGGCTGCGAGGATTCTGTGTGAGTGTCTTTCAGCTCCTCTGGCTCGGAGGCACTTTGGACGGGCTCCTCAGGAAGAGAAGTAACAAGCGGCTCAAGATCCTTTGCTTTCTGGGAGCGTGTCGTAGGAGCCGCAGATGGCTTGGTGATTCTAGATTTGGAGCCAAAAGACAGGGTTGACTGGCCGGAGCGGGTGGCGGCGGTGTTGCCTCCTCGACGGCGAGCGGCAGGCATCTTGACAATTGATCTTGAGATTATGAATTACGACGGTAGAAGAAAATGCTCGCTTGGTGTGATGTGGTTTTCTGTACGTCAAGGCACTAGAGGCTGGTGATGAGCGTCGACCGTCGGAAGACTTGAAGGGTCTGATCCAAGGTGAGTGTGTGGGGGGACGATGTCATTGTGTTTGTCGCACCTGGCAACCGCCGCCATTCGCCGAAAAGGGTTATATTGGCACATCGCCCTCCGCAAGCGTTCACATTTCACAAGCTGGACGTGAAGCAACTACAAAGAGCCAACTCTCTCCTGTTCCAATCACTTGAGTCAATCTAAGTTGATTCTTGCCGGGCTAAAGGGCTCCATCGAGATATTTAGTGACAGGCAACTTTCCCCTGTGCTGTCGACAAGGTACTTGCGATCAAAGCATCAAGGCATCTATCTATGCTGGGTCGCTGCTGGCACCTGGAAACTCAGGCATTCAAAGTGCATTCAATGAACAACCTTCGAGGACACTTTATTGGACTTAGTACAATTTGAGAGATAAATAAGTCTCCAGTATGTCCTTGAAACACTGTATTGAAGCCATGCTGATGACCTTCGGCTCCTCTTCTCCAAGGTGATGCGGAAACTCACGAATAGCTCAACTTTCTACGTGGTCTTTACCAAGTTCGGTTAGTCGCTGAACGAGACTTAGAACAAACAGTAAATGCTGAAACATGATCTGATTGCTCGTGCCAAACATGGTCAAGAAACACAAACGGGCACGGGGCAATGCTTGTGGATACGCTTGCCCTCTGAGGTCTTGGGCAGATCAACAGAATATACATTTTGCGTCATACTGATACGAAGGCTACGCGGTTTCTGCCTTCAAATGTGAGCACCGCCGTATCAGTTAAACCGAGTTTACCTCCGCATTCTGTGCAATCAGAGACAAGATACACCACTGGCGGCGACTGATAGTCTGCTACAAGCCATCAAGAGGGGGGAGAGATTGGCCGGGGAGTGAGCTTCTGGCACATGTGATCCTCGAGTGGCTACCAATTCAATGCTGCCTATAGCGTACCTGTATTGTAGTGCAGGTCGTGCGTGGGGGGCCGCATGAAGGGCTCGAGGTTGACAGGCTTGCTGACTCTTGGTATCCCTGACAAGAACTCCCAGCTCGCGACCAGCCATGAAACGGTGAGATATACTTCCAGGGTCACGTGGGATGCAAGGCCCTCGCCAAGTATCAAGTACAGTACAACCTACTTTAGGTTAGCTCTATGACTCCCAGCTGGCATTTAAGTGTGAGCGACGGATTTGTGAATGGGCTGTAGGAACCATGACTGTTCGCAACGAATTCCACCAATCTCGGTTGTTGTGGTCGCCTCAGGCCATGACATTGTGGTGCAATATAGGATTGATTGTTTGTCTCGGAAATTTGTCTCGGAAATAAGAAGAAGGAATCCATTGTCATTCAGCCCATGTAAGCCAGGACGAGGCTGACCCGACGGACCGGTAGTTGTAGTGTACTGGTTCAGGTACAGCTCCTGCTGGAGTCTCAGCCTCGCGTGAGGAGCGACGCTAGTAACAAACATGAAATCCACTACTCGCGTGTCGCTGGAAGATTGACCAATTCATGTGTGTTGGAGTGCTGAAAGTGAATAAGCATAAGCAAGCAGCAGTCGGGACGTTAGATTGCGTGTGGTGCTTGCTGCCTTGCTGCATGTTGCTGCTCGTATTCCCGCTGCGGATCGATGACGGAAGAAAAGCGCCTCGAGCAAAAAGGTGGAGAGCAGACAAAGTGGTTCCGTGGCTGCCGTTGGAAATTTGGCTAGTCTTGTGTTAGTGTTAGTTAGTTAGCCGCCGCTGCGACTGAACCGCACCCTCCAACTGAAACCCCCCCCCATCAGCATCATCATCATCCGTCCTCTTCTCCTCTCCCCACATCGGCGCTTGTAAACAACTCTCGCTTCCTTCGCGATTACCCTGCCCACCCCATCACCCCTCCAAGCCGCCTTGCCTCACTCCCGGTTTCACTCTCCTACAACCTTAGATCTGTGCGCCCTTTGTCGGAGCTTAGCAACAATCCTAGTCTGCGGTCTCGAACAGCAAACCCGCCCTTGTCCAGCCTTGTCCGCACTCAGGCCCGAGCTAGTCCTGCATAGCAACGAGAACGGGATACCGCATCTGCGCCCCTCGAGGACCTTTCCGGTGCAGCGCAATCAACCAGGATCGGTTGCCGGATTTGATCTCTATGCAGGGGTCAATTTATTTTGAGACTTCGAGGTCCTATATACACCGCAGCAACCCCCGAGCGCATCCCTCTCAACCGCCGCGTGCCCATGGTGGTGCGGGTGCAGCGCTATGAGCAAGCCCGCCTTCGTGCGAGTGTCGGGCCCGCCAAATGGCAATTTCTTGATCGGATATCCTGGCATCTCTGCCACAATGGTGAGCTGAACCCTGGTTGTTTTTTTGTTGCCCAGTACGCAACCTAGTCGCTGACCCTATACCAGCCACGTATTGAAGGTAAAGTCGAGATCAGGCCCAGCACTGGCATTTCGCTCCCCGTCAGTGTATCCCTCGTTACAATATCCCTTCATCGTCGCGAGACCATTCATCCCTCGGCGGATTCCGTGACCAAGAAGCACCTTGCGCCACCCCGGAAGGAGATTACCGATATCGTGGGCAAGGAGATGCTTCTTTTCCGCTGCCCGGCCGGTCGAGAGTCCGAAGAGGTCATCTCCATGGACTTGCCTTTCGTGCTCTTCATTCCTTTTGGGCGGGGCGGAGCAGATGCCTCGAGGCGCGTTCCTCCGGCGAGTCTACAACTTCCCAGTCGCACTGCTGAGACATATTATGAGATCGTGGTGGCGGTTCAACAAGGGCCCTCAGAACAGCGGAAATACTCGTTCCCCGTTCCAATGGCACGGTACGACACCCTATCGACGTTTGGAATGTACAATCGCCCCGAGTCCGCCGAGCGAGTGTCGGATCATTTGGTCACATTGGGGATATCCCTGCCCCGGTGGTCTTACGGGCCTTTGGATCCGGTGAGCGTCTACGTGAAACTCTCACCGAACCCGGATTGGATTAGCAAAGCCAGAAAAGTCACTATAAACAAGATTACGATTGGTATTGATGAGGAAATTATATACAACCATGAGGGCGACGAGCCACAGCGCAAGGTCAAGACCTTGACCAAAAGGACAGAACCGATCGGCGTCAAATTACCCCCTTCTGGCTTTTTGACGAATCTCGGCTTGGTATTCCCCGCCAAGGATATGCGGGACTCTGAGGGGATACTCCCCAGAAGTAGACCGGGGTTTCCTACATACGCAGTGAGCGGGTTTACCACAACCGGGAGCCTCTACAAGATCGAGTACTATTTGACTGTCAAGGTATAGTCATTCCGCACTGGGACGATCGAACTCTGCTAATTTTGAACAGGCCCACCTGGCATCTGCAAGGGATATTACCATCCGACAGCCGATCGTTGTTTGCCCGCTCGACCATGCAGGATGCAAAGAGGAGATGGAGGCTATAGAACAGGCAGCTCGGGACGCCGTTCATGTGAACCCGGACAACCCGATGCTGCCTCTGCCCTCCATTGTACGGCCTAACGACCCAAATGCTCTCCGCCATCTTGGGGTGGCCATAGTTGGAGGCAAACACAAACCTCTGATCGACTGAGCAAATCATAACGCGGGCACCTACCGTACACCGGCCCTGTCACAGCTGATCGAGCATTCAGGTTGTCGACAGCCGTTCCTGCTCCAGTGCCGACCACAAAAGCACCACTGCCACGCCAAGTGGTCAAGGACAGCATCTCACGACTTTTCCTTTTAATTCTTCCTTCTCTTCGTTTCAGCATGCCTGCAACTTCTGCACAGAGCATGGACACGTATTACGAATGCATGGGCGACGGAGTTCTTGTTGCATAAATATCATGGTCGCAGTGTGGATTCATTCGCAATTGGCCAGGACATAACAGGGTGTTCAGGTTGACTTTGCTTCGCTTTGCCAGGGGTTGGTGGTAGAGAGGATTCCGTCCTTGTCTCTTTCGCGTTCCCTCCCACAGTCTCATATAGTGGTGTAAGCTCAATATAATATGTAAGATGTATCTGAAGAGGCTTGCTAATGTCCTAAGAAACAAGACATGCGATCGCAGTGCAATGCGTTCATGCAAATAAATAGTCGAGGCTCTGTTACTCGAACCATGTCAAATCATGAAGACGCTGGCGCTAATTTCCAGAGTCATAGAATCAACAGCATGGTCTCCCACGTGGATTACTCTCCCAGCGACAAGAAGCCCATCGCGAGATTCAGCATCTCAGGATCCACCGAGGTCGATTTCCGCGATCGCTCGTCCAATTCCCGCAGGCAGTCTTTTAGGATACTGAGGACATTCTGGAACTGGGGAGATGAGGCACCGAACGTGTTGAGTGCATTGTTGAGGTTTACAGAAATCTATGCTTCAATGTCAGACCTTACCAATATTCCAGAGGAAGAAGTGCTGAATCTCACCTGTGCAATAAGTTCATTGTAGTCTATCGACTCTTCCATGGTTGGTTGCCTTTGTCTCCTTTGCGACTCCCCGCGATGTCCGGGTCCGATGAGCTTTGGGCAGCAGGTTTGAGACTGGGATCGGAGATAATTCGCAGCCACAGCTGTTGAATAGTGCCGATACCCCTTCTAGACAGTCTGTCACGTTGGTGAACGCTAGTCACCTGTTCCAGTTGCTGCCTGGGGGGAGATGCATGCCTGATATCACCGCAACTCGAGATCCCGCGGGCAGAATTTCTTATCGACAAGGCCCGCATCCCGCATCCCGCATCCCGTATCAGCCCGCCTGCATTTCTCTTTCTTTTTGAGTTCAACCCCCCAGCAGCTCTCAGCTCCCTCCCCTCTACAACAGTCCCGGCGCATATACTTTGCGCAATTGGTGCTTGCAACCATAATGGCCGACACCGATGAAGCGGCGATCCACATGCCGTCGCAGGATGGGTCGGCGCATATCGAAGTCGACTTGTCCGATGAGACGCAGGACTTTCGCATGCTGAGCAATATCTCCTTGTGAGCTTTCCTTCCATCACCTTTTTTTTCTTCTCACTTTCCCTGCGAGATGCATATGCCCCTGCAAACAGACTAACAGATACAGTCTTACAGATGGCACCCAAGCGAGCATCCCCAAACGAGGCGAGAAGGACTTCGAACCGAACCCGACGCTCTACCAGGCCGACATCCTCTCCGCCTCCCGCCAGGCAATGCACAACGCCCTCTCCTACCCCCGCATCCACCACCCAAAGAATCAGATCATTGGCGTGTACGCGCCCAATGGACCGGCGCCGCCATCCCAACACACGCCCTCGAATCTCGAATCGATAGCGGAGGGGTCTCCTCAGTATCACGCGGAAGTACCGAGCACGACGACGACGACGACAGTAGGCAACGTCCATCCCGACGCCTGCGTTTACGTCGCGAACCCCAAATCCAATCTGTTCAAGACCATCGGCCAGGCGGACCGGTGGAACCGGATCTGGCTTCTTCCGGAGGAGGCGTTGTTTATGCTGGAGAGAGGGAGTTTGAATATCCATTGGCCTCGTTCGGAGGTTGGGTATGACGAGGATGAGGAGGACGAGGGTGATGAGAACAATACCGAGGACTCGGGGATTCCGATGAGCTTGCAGGCTGCCTATGCGGCCTTTGCATCGAGAGGCGGGCTGAACAGCGAGCGGTTCTCGGTGTATACAGGGCTGCGACGGCTGGGCTACACGATCATGCGGGCACCGGGCTGGAACGACGACGGGGAGGATGCGGCTGGGATTGAAGATTCGGGGTCGGAGGTTTTAGGGAAGCACGGCGCTGGATTAGCCGGGATCTATTCGAGGTTCATGAAGTGGCTCTGCCCGCCGAGTACCAACACGGCGTTGGGACCCGTTGCGGGAGTCGGATTCCACCGCAGCTATGGTCGGTCTTGCTCGCCCGCGACTACGACATTGTCTCTTCAGTTGCTGACCTATACTCGAACAGACGATATCTACAGCAAACTCTCGATAATCCCCTGGTATGACCCGACGGCTGCTCCCCAAGCGGCCCGATCCCCCGCGCAAGCGCCCTACCGAGTTGTCTTCCACGTGTACAAACCCTCCACCCCCTTCAAGAAGTCCGCGCCGCCGCCGCCGGATTTCCGAATCGCTGTGGTCGACGCGCGTGCGCACACCTCTGTCCCCACCCTGTCGCAGTTGGGGGCTCTGCTCGAGAGCACGCCCCTGGATCCCCCGACGAGCGAGAAGATGAGCCGGCAGCTGTACATGCGGCTGCGCCACGGGTACCGGAACGTGATTCTCGCGGTGGTGGATGAGGGGGTCGTGAGCTATCTACGCATCTCGGAGGCGGCCTTTGGCAAGGAGAAGCTTTACAAGCAGAAGGCGTTGGCGAACAAGACGCAGTACCGGCCGAAGCCGAAGCCGAAGTCGACGCCGAAAGGGCGATGAGCGCGGCCACTACTAGCGGAGGTGATTCGAATTACTTACGGTTGTTGCGGCTAGGTGGCCACCGGCATATGTCTCCCCTTTTCGGTAGGAAATACTCTCTAGAAAGCCCTACAATCCACAAATGAAAGGACGAGGGCTGTATAGAGGGGATAGGAGATTGAATCTGCCATCATCTTTAGGGCATCCGTCTATGGGTGTAGGAAGAGCGGATGCAGATGCTCAGATGGCTTGGCCGGTGGCTCACGGGGAGGAGAGGGAAATGAGCGGAGGACAAAGTGAGATGTGCATGGCACCGAACATGCCCGTGGAAATGCCTTGGTATATCTATGCTGCCCTCAAAAACGCCACTCTATTGTATCCGTCAACGCAGCAGAAACATAAACCCCGACTCCAAGATAGGTAGTGTATAAACAACAATAAAAAAATGTCTGGATCGTCTTCACGTAAATCATCAATCGGAAGTAAGGGATAAGAAGTTGCAAAATCGAAACCTATTCAATAGTCAGAACAGGCGCAAAATTAAATTCTCAAGCTGAACTTACCACCCTTGAACGCCACCACAAACCAGCGAAGCCAGCGGCAGCAGCAGCAGCAGCAGCAGCAACAAAAGGGATCAAACATCCAAATAATCCGCCGCCATCAACAACTCCAGACACAGCTCGGGCGGGATCTCCATGTCCGGCACGTTGACCTGGTCCTTGTTCTTCTCATTGTAGCACAGGTACTCGCAGACCTTCTCAAGGACCTCGCCGCTGATGTTCTCGAGGACGCAGCGGCCGGTCAGGGCTTCGGAGAACTTGCCTAGATTGGAGTCTTTGTCAGCGTCCTTGTCCTTCACCTCCTTTGCCTTCTGCTCCTTGAGCGAGTCGGGCAGCGGGGGCGCGTGGGACCTACTCAGTGGGTCGAACATCATGCGGAGCGTCTTGGAGATGCACGCGGTCGAGCGCGGGAGGATGAACTCATAGCCGTCGCCGGAGACGAGGGTTACGAACTCTTGGTCTTGTTCGGGGGTCGTCATTGTGGGGGTGTGTGTGTGTGGTTGGGTGGGTAGTGGTTTGAAGGGTAGATGGGTTGGTTGGTGGTGTCTGGGGTGGGTGGAAAGAGTTGGTTTATATACTCGGAGGTGTCGGCTGCATTGCAAAGGTTGAGAGGGATGGCTTTGTTCGGGTGGTTCTGGAGCGCAAGAGCGCAGGTGAAAGTCTCCGCGGACTGGACTGGGCTGGCGTCAGTGGCCAGTGGGTCCCCGCCCTTGGCTTTATTTGCTGCGCCGCGGAGGGTTTCCGAGCGGAGTACTTCGACGACCCGGGAATGGAACTCTTTCAATTGCGCGGAGATTGCCGTATACTTTGTGTCTCTGGACGGACTTTCTTTCAATACACACGATTGATTTGCTCCATGGTACTATCTGACCTGCATTGAGCTACATCTAATCCAATCCCGAAGTCTATCGTTGGCAAGTCTACACGCGGCCCAAAATCCCAGACCCATGCTAATCATCCTATAGTACCCAACTATACCTCAACCATCAAGCTTCAGTAGCATTCGCAGCCTTGAGCAATTGAACCAGCATCAAGAAAACTGGGTAGAGAAAGAGAAGAACCATGTATCCAAAGCACACACTGCGCCTCAGCGCGTCATCCCGCCAACTCTTCCGCTCTGCATCATCACCACAGCCCAGAACTTCCCCTCTCCACCCCATCACCACCCCTCCACAACCCTCCCCACAGCCCCGAGCCTACAGCACAACCCCCTACTACCCCCCCTCCAACCGCCTCAAAGGCCGCTCCTGCATGATCACAGGCGGAACCTCCGGAATCGGCTACGCCATCGCCGCCCGCTTCCTCCAAGAAGGCATCGACCAGGTGATACTCGTCGGCCGGTCCTACGCGCGTCTCGTCAACGCAGCAACAACGCTCTCCTCCAGCTCCAGCACCGCGGAGCCCCCATCCCAACCCCAAAGCTCATCCTCCCCCGAAAAACCACAGCAACACACCCTCCTCCCCTTCTCCCCAACCATCAGCCTCCTCGTCGGCGACATCGCCGACGCAGCGAGCTGGAGTCGCGAGCTCGAGAAAGTCATGGTAAGCCTAGCCCGGCACCCTCAATGCCAGCCCCCCCCCCCCCCCCCCCCCCCCCCCCCCCCCCCCCCCCCCCCCCCCCCCCCCCCCCAACCAAAACCCCAGCTAAAAGAGGTATAGCAAACCACAAACCCCACGCACCTCATAAACGCAGCCGGCCTCTCCATCTCCCGCGTCCTCTCCAAATCCTCCCCAGAGGACATCGCCCGCATCCTCGACACGAACCTGCAAGGCGCGATCCTGACCACGCGAGCGTTCCTGCGCGCCGCCATGCGGAATCATGTGCGCGCGAAACGGTCCCCGTCGCCTGCTGCTTCGGCTTCGACAGTTATCGGGAATGGGGGCGGGGATGGCGAGACTACTGGGGCGGACCAGCCACCGGCCCCACCCTCGAAATCCATCATCAACATCGCCTCGTTGCTGGCGCGTAAAGGCGGCACGGGGGCGGTGACGTACGCTGCGTCCAAGGCCGGGATCCTGGGGTTGACGCGGTCCGTGGCGGTGGAGGCCGGGACGGCGCTGCGCGAGGTGCGGGTGCGGTCGAATGCCATTGTGCCGGGGTATGTGGAGACGCCGATGATTGAGGGTGAGTTTGGCCTTTTCTTTGGGGTTGGGGTTGGGTTGGGATTTTGGGGGAAAAGGCCGGGAGGAAATTCAAGGATTACGGCTAGGGGTGGAAAACAAGCTAGCTAACTCTTCTTCTATTTCTGCAGATTTCAGCGAGGGGGAAACCACCCGTCTCAAACAGAGTATCCCGCTGGGTCGGTTTGGGCTGCCGCACGAGGTCGCCGATGCGGCGGTGTTTCTGGCGCTGAATGAGTACGCCAATAACTGTGTCTTGAATTTGGATGGGGGGTTGAGTGCTGTTTAATGTCTCCGTGGTGAAGTTGGGAGGTGTGTGTGTGGTGATAGGAAGATGCTTGGTTACTTCTCGGTTGATTGCATAGTCGACTCCATGCGAGGCGTCCTGGCTACAAAGATCGGCATCTCATGATTCAATTCATCTGGTGGAATATACTCGTACATGCAGCAAAGGGGAACATAAAATGCCAGTTGAGCGCCAATAGTCTAGAATAAGGGAAACACGTAACCGTGCAACGTGATATGGCAACAAAGAGCACCATATGCGAGTCATTGCCATATCAGGCATCATCAATCATCATCAATCAGAATGGCACCCCCTGTTGCCTCGTCCAGAACGATGGGATTGGCCCCGTCCCCGTTCGCTTCAGACACGCCGGCAACCCGTTTGGCGCGGTCGTCTCCGTTGCTCAATCCAGCTTCATCCGCGCTACGCTTGAGCTTGGCGGCTGCTGGATCCGACGACGTGCCGTTGACCTGTTCAGAGGCCGCCGGGGTGGGTGTCTTGGGTTTGCGCGGTATCTCGGGGACGGCATCGATGGAAATTGGTCTCTCTGCCTCAGCCCCATTCTGTTCGGAAGGCTCGGCTGCTAGCACAAAGAGCTGGAGGTTGACGCGCGGCTCATCTTCGTCATCGATGACGGTGATGAAGCTCTCGTTCTTCACGCCCAAATCTAACAATTTCTTCGGCAAGTTGTCCTCCAGCTCGGGGTCGTAGATGATGCCCGATTCCGTGGTCAGGGAAAACTCCTCGCCGTATCCCAGCTGCAACCGAAGAACCTGTTCGACTAGATCGTTGACAGTCGCTCGCTCGGGGTCGATCTTGAGCCGGGCATGCGCGGAAGAGCAGACCGGGCAATTCGGATTGGGGGGTTGAAGAGAATCAGAGTTGATTGCGCGTGCACCCGAGCGCTCGAGGAAGACCATCTTTGTTTGGTTGTAATCTCCTTTCATCACCTTGAAGGCTTCCAGCACACACAATCCAGCAGTCATGGCGTTGGTTGTGGCGATCGCGGGGATAATGTTTCCGGCCATTTGCTTGGTGTCGAACTTGGACTTGGGATCGATCTTGAAGATCGTCGCTCGAAGATTAGCCGCGGCTGTCACGAAGTCCAAAGTATCGACGTCGTCTTTATCAAACACAAGGATTGGCTTGACGTCGCTATTCGTGGTCTCTTGCAATGTCTTTAGGCGTTTGCTTAACCGATCCAAGCTGTCCTTGAAGACCACAAAATCTTCGGCTGTAGACCAAACCTTCTGGTCATTGCATGATATCGTAATCGCCACGTCGGCCGACTCCTCGGTCAATTTCTCGAAATTCAGAGATTCCGGAGGGCTGCGGGTTTTCCACATATCTTCCATCCCACGCAGCCGCTCAATATCCTCACTGAAGACCTTGTCGAAGACCTTCTTGGCGAACTCATCAGATCCCATCGATTGGCGGATCTCCTTGAGAGCCTGTGCTTCCTTGCGAAGGTTTTCGATTTCCGCAGCTGGCGACAGGTTAGACGAGTTCAGAGCAAAATACGGGCAGACCTCACAGTTTTCGGCATCCTCTGAATAATCAAATTCGCTAGAATCCTCATCGCTGGTGCCAAATAACTCACTTGGGAATGTCAGTCGCTGGCTGGCTGGAGAGCATGTCTTGCGATCATGACAGCGGTAACTTACGGGAACAGATAGCTCTTCGCCCAGACGATGCAGTGAATCGGCTGGCTGGGGGTGCTGCGGATGGTACACACAGGAAACGACTTGGGAACCTCTTTCGAAGTGCAGTCGTAGCACTCAGTCAATCCCTACCGGCCATCAGTAGTTTGCGCAAACAGCAGGTAACCACAGTAACTCCACCTTCTTGATAACCTGCACCTGGCCGTTAAACCCAGTAGTCCCACTCTCGATCAAAGGCACGTTCGCCGCCAGACACATGCGATTCACATGACGACGAGCCTCAAGGTTATCCAGCGCATTGAAGACAATGTCGAAAGTGGCAAACCAGTCCACATTGAATTGACTATCTTTGATATTTGCATGGTAGGCTTCGAGCTTCGCGTTCGGTTGAAACTTGTGTGCGACCTCCTTGGCGACCTAGATGCGGCAGCAGTGTTGGTTAGGCATGTGTTAAAAGGGAGATCAAGGCGGAATTGGCGACGGCCGGGCCGCGCGGGGAGTTGGCATTCAAGGTGTCAAGTGACGCACCAGTGCTTTGGATTTCTTGATGTGTTCGAAGCGGAAAAGGAACTGACGATTCAGGTTGCTCAGGTCAATCGTGTCGAGATCGATGATGTGGATTTCACCAAAGCCGGAGAGGAGGAGGTTCTTTAGCAGCTCGCAGCCGATGCCACCAGCGCCGACGAGGAGTACACGCGACTAAGCCACCCCGGGTTGTATTAGCAATTGTGGTTGAGAGATAGGAGCTAATTCAAAACAAGAAGTCATAAGTTGAACGAGATACGATATGTGGTACCTCTTTAATCCGTCTGGCGAGGGTGCCCAGCGAGCGCTTGTGGTAAGTGTCGCGCGGCATGGTTGCGGATGCGGTTGCGGCGAACGGAGGAAGCCCGAGACAATTGGTGTTACTCTCAGTATGGAAGATTGAGGAGCATCGCCCGGTAGATAACCAGTGGAGTGAGAGAACAAGGAAAGAGAGGGAGGTGAGGCAGAGGTGGGGAAGTTGAAAAGGAAAAGAATGGAGGGGAATGAAGTGAAGGGAAAGAGTCGAGCCGAAAGCAGGTGAAGATGGAAGGGAAGTTGGGAGAGAAGTGAGAGTGAGAGAGAGTGTGTGTAAAGTGAAGGTGAGGTAATGACGGCAACTCTCCCCGTCCCTCAATCCCTTTCCATCCCACCACTCTTCACTCCACTTCGAGCTTCCTTCTTTCAACACCCATCGCTTGGATAGCCTTGGAAAGGAGGAGACTAAGAGAAAGATGAAAACACTTCTTCAAGCAACCCGTCTCGTGCTTTGCCATCTATGGATTGCAATGAACCGTGAGGGCCGAGCAACCAAAGCCGGCGGTCCGTGACCCGATCGCATTTCCCTGTTTGTCGTACCGACACGAGGCTTGCTTGGTACTTTTGTTTCTTGATTGACTTCTCCAGGGATTGATCGTTTGATAGCATCAACCCTGTGGGTTAACAGAAAGTCAAGCCAATGCATGGCCCCGGCTGCATTGTGAGACCTCACATTCTATTTCCGAATCTAGGCCCATCCCGCATGAGGTCGGATCACCGGAGTATCTATGATGTTCAGAAGTACAGTGCAGTCTAGGTACACTTCTCGGTCATTCACATCTGCACACGTTTGATGCAGCAATGCAAACCGGAACATCTCCTGAATTTACCCCATTGGCTACTGCTTTCGTTCGATGTTTTTGATGGCAGCGGTAGGAGGCATAGAACACGCACCCTGCGAAGGCATGTCTCGGCTTCAGAAGTTGTTTGGGCCACTGCGAATGGTCCCCTGTGTTCCCTGTTTGACTTGGTTCCGATTGGACCAAGTGATATACACAGGTGCGGTTCGTGCTATGAGCTCGTTTGACACAGAACCAGTCAGCTCGCGGTATAGTAGATGCCCCGGCTATACGACTAATGCTTGTCTATGCTTGTCTATGTCACTGTGAGACTATGTTTCAGTATAAATTGGCTAGAATTGATTTGCAGGACAGATAGATATCCTCATGGTTGAACTTCTTCAGATCAAGTCCGAGAGAGCTGACATAAAGGCGGTTACGGAAGCATGTTGTGAGCGCTGTGCCCAGCTCGAGGCATAGCTTGCTCTTGTCACTATCCTCCCAACTCGAAGAACAGCCTACTGAGGCGCTTCTGTCGATCGGACCGAGACTGAAGATGTGTTGGAAATCCTGAAATACGAGCGATGCAGCGAGCACATGCTATTGATGCTGAATCAACCTTCGCTGCCTATGAGTGCCCCGTGCGTATGAACACTCCAGTGGATGTACTTATCCAGGAAGACTTATTCAGAATCGAGAACTGATGTTGGATCAATCGAAGCCACCTTCTCTTCTAAAAGCCCAGAATGTAGCTTTGATTGCCTCTTGGTTATCTCTATTCATGGGGTACAAGTTTATGCAGTTGACACTCTCAGCGCAGATAACCGAGGCACAAAGGATGGCTCCTGCAGACGCTTAGTAATCGTGCCTTATCGCCCCCCTAAAATGACCGATAAGCGATAGGGATGGGGATATCACAGGAGAAAAAAAATAATCCCCACAACAGGGGCAGCCTGTCCACCGTTGGAGTTTGTCTCAGCAGGCATTGAAATTTCATGGGAAGATCCTTTGGTTCTCTGAACTCTTTGGGTCTGACCGCTGTGCTTCGTGACTCTCTTTGGACCGGCTCAGTTCCCGATCACCACATTCTTTGGGTCAACCACAGACCGTCGATTGTCGGTGCCTGTCTTCCGCGGAGTCACCCTCTGTCTTCAGTTGTCAACCAATCTTTTGCTTCGCGGCATTCGTTCTTCTCGACTGTCCCTTCTCAAAAATTTGGTGCCCTCCTACACCTCGCAGTCACATCCAGATTCCCTTTCAGATCTCCTTCCAGCCATCCCGTCGTTACCCCCTCTCGATATCTTCAACACAACACCCGATCCAGCAACTCAGTCGCCATGTCCGACGACGAAGCCGATCCCGAGTTGGTTGCTCTCCTCCGCAAGACCCTCGGCTTGGGCGGCTCGCCTGATCCACACACGGCTGAGACCAAGGTCCTGCAGAATGCGCAGTACATCTTCGACAATGCCATCGACGTGGCCTTAAACTCGGTCAAGACGAAAGAGGCCGCCGAGACCATCTGGCAGATGATGCAGAAGAAGGAATACTCCACGCAGACCTGGGCCGAGCACGAGCTACACCCCAAAGCCAAGAACGAGCGCACCGTCGACTTCATCTTCACCATGGACCTTCTCAACTTCAGCTTCTGGTCGGGACTTCCGAGCGACAAGCGCTTTGCGATCGAGTATCGGGGCAAGAAGTGGACGGGATATTGGAGCTTGGTGGCGGCGCTACAACGGGCTTTGGACGAGGGTAGGTTCCCGCAGTGGTCAACGTTATTGCTTTTTATATGCTCACCATGTTGCAGATATCCCAATAACCACCCCGGAGTTCTGGGCCAACGAGGAGGAATGCACCGAGGAGGTCATCAAGCATGTGTTTCGGTCTGCCACTGAGGAAGATATTCCGCTGCTTGAGGAAAGGCTGCAGTGCCTGCGCGAAGCCGGCCGGGTGTTATGCAGAGTAAGTACAAATCTCACCACGGAGATCGTTCAGGTGCAGCACGACTAACCGGCTATACTCCTACTCCAGGAATTCGAAGGCAGCTTCTTGAACTGCATCTACAGCGCCAATTACTCGGCCGCGGCACTCGTGAACCTCGTGACAGAAAGCTTCGCCTGCTTCCGGGACGAGACCACATTCAACGGCCGAAGAGTACGGATCTACAAACGGGCCCAGATTCTAGTCGCGGACTTGTGGGCTTGTTTCAACGGCGAGGGCTTCGGCGAGTTCCACGATATCGACACTATCACCATGTTCGCAGGTAAGATTGATCCCTACGGAAATAAAGCACCCACCCTCCGTCCGGCTCTATTAATGCCACTTCAGACTACCGAATCCCCCAGATGCTCCACCAGCTCGGATGCCTGATGTACTCACCGCCACTGGAAGCCCACATCCGCGACCTGAAGCTCATCCCCAGCGGGTCGAACTGGGAAACCGAACTCCGCGGCGCCAGCATCTGGTGCGTGGAGCTCATCAAGCGGGAGATTGAGCGCCGCCACCCGGAAGCGAAAACCAAGCCCATCCAACAGGCCGAGCCGAAGCCACCTTCCTCCGCCGACAGCTCCAAGAAAAGCACGAAATCTGAGGAGCACAACGGCAAACAACCACCACAAGGCTATTTCACCGTAACAGCCCCGAACGACGACGCCGTGCAAGGCAAGTCGGCGCGGGGTATCAACGCCATCCTGATCGATTTCTTCCTCTACGACACGATGAAGGAGTTGGAGAAGGAGGGGCAAGAATCCATCCCGCACCACCGCACCCGGAGTATCTGGTACTGATTACCGGTGCCTGTTTTGATTTCTGTTGCGTGACTTGGCTCGAAATCTGTTCATAGATACACTATACCCACCTTTTTCTCTCATCTTTGTTGTCCGGTGCTTGCTGGAGTTTTGTCGCTTCTTGGATGAGGCATATAGACGTTATACAGGATACAATAAACTACACTGATCTCATGGCTTGCGTTCTGGAGTCTGCTGTGGGTTGGCTCTGGTTGTATTCGCAGACTCATGGGCCACTCAGTTCAACATCTTCTGAAAATCTTCATTACCAAGGGTATCATATTTCTCACGTAGCTAATCATACACATACCCACCCTCTGAAGCAACGTACTCCGAGGAGAATAAACCCCTACGCAGCCAAAGCAGCCTTTTCGATCTGGTCACATCTCGCCAGAATCTCGGCCTTCCAGACCGAATAATCCTCCCTGCGATCCTCACTCAACCAATCCACGCGATCCTGCATCATGGTCCCCAACCCAGGCAGCAACCCGCGCCTCGTCTCGCGGCCCAACTGGAAACACTGCTTCTTGTGCCGCGGAGCCCCGACACCACCACCACCACCATCCTCCTCAGCCCCATTCTCACCCTCATCGTCCAAAATCTCCGCATCACCATCCACCTCCCCAGCCCTGGGGATATTCTCAAACCACTCCGTGCCCTGCGCCCACCCCTGCTCCATAACCAGTGCAATCCACTGATCCACATCCTCACGGTGCCGCCTCTCCGTCGCCGGCAGCCCCAAACTCACCAACGCCGTCTGCCGCATCTCCGTAAAGGTCTTCTTATCCATGACCTTCGCATCCTCCCCTGCTCCCCCGGCGTGGGCGTCATCATCAGCAGCAGGCTGACGCCGTCTCGCCAGAACAAGGAAATAAACCGCGACGACCAGCGCATTCACGATCTCCTTGTACTCTTCGTCTACTGCCTCACCGGCATCGGAATTGCGGGCGGCGGTGAGCACGGGCTCCAGGAACTCGAGCATCTCGTCGTCGAGGTCCTCGTCGTGTTTCGCGTGGGTCATCGGGGTCGTGGTCTTGGTCACGAAGAAGAGGATCGAGGATACGCCCGCGAAGATGTGCGGGGCAAGGGTTCGCGAGATCGGGGGCCGCGACCAGGTGCTCATGCGTGGGGCCGGGGTGGAGAGGGTCTTGCAGACGGTGCGGATCGAGGTCATTACCCAGTTCGGGGCGTCGGGGATTTTGGTGGTTGTGGGAATCGGGGCATTGAGGCGGGGGCGGTTGGGGGTGCTCGTGGGTCGGGGTCTGGGGCGCGGGGTGCTGGTGCTGGTGCTAGTGCTGGTGTGGGTTGGGGTTCTTGTAGTGTCGTGCGGGAGGGATCGTTTGAGGGGGCTGGATTTGGTGGGTGTGTTTTGGAGGGCTGCGGCTGTTGCAGTTGTTGAAGGGTTCTTGGATGGGGTTTGGGTGAGGCGGTTTGCTTTCGTCGGGGTGGAGGAAGGGGTGGTGCGGCTGCGTGAGGGCGTGCCTGGGGCGGAGGAGGTGCCGCCGGAGAGGGAGCGGTCGAGGAAGGCGTAGAGTTTCTTGTAGGGTCGGGGTGGACACGGAGGATGGCCGAGCAGGGGAGGGAGCTTGAGAGTGCGGGTGAGTCTGGAGGTATCATGGTCAGTCTAAACATGATGTTTAATGGGGAAGTGTAGCTAGCTACCTCCGACAGGCGATCTCCGCACAGGCATAGGGCCGCGCGATTTCTTCTTCAGGCTTCAGGCTCGAGGACAGGCTGCGCGACTGCGCGATGAGGGAGACAGCCAAGCTGAGGAGATCCGGTGGCAGGTCTTGAGCATGAGTGGGCAGGAGGGTTGCGAGCGCCTGCTCCACCGGTCTGTTGTTCATGATGTCTGTCGCAAGAAATGAGGAAAGTGGATGTCGAGAGGCGTGCTAGTAAAGGGCGGGCAGAGTTTCCAATGACTGGCCTGGGATATGGAATCAAGAGGTATGTACCAGCAGCTCACAGTCAGGCTCAATGGTCTCCGATCTGGCCAAAGTGATGTGTTTTGAGGATGGAACAACAAAACTGGATGCGTCGAATCAACAATCATGGCCGTCATGTGACCGGCGGAAGGCGGAGGATTTGCGCGGCGCCGATAACCACCTCCGATAGAGCTTCCTTCACTTGAAACCTGCAGCTGTCTTTCCTCCGCATAACGGTCCTCTCAATCACTCTCCGCTGACCTCCAGACAACAATCACACCATGTCTGTCACAGTACGCTACCCTTTCCTTCCGCACCACACTCATTCCAGCAGCGCAACCAGCTAACAGTAACAAGCTACACACCACCCACGGCGACCTAAAGGTCGAACTCTTCTGCGAAGCCGTCCCCAAAACCGCAGAGGTGCGTCTACTCCAGCTTCAACCTCTACACTCAACCCCACACTCACCCTTTAAAAAAAAAACCCCCCTCGAACCCTTCCAGCGCTAACCTCTCCCCCACAAAAACAGAATTTCCTCGCCCTCAGCGCCAGCGGCGCCTACAACACCACCCCATTCCACCGCTACATCCCGGGCTTCATGATCCAAGGCGGCGACATCTCCCTCTCCAGCAACCCAATCAACCCCGACACCCAAAAGCCGCCGCTTCCCATCGAAGGCCCGATCCCCAAAGGCGGCACGTCGATCCACCACCCCTACGCCCTGAACCAGGAGATCCACCTGCCGGCCCTCAAGCACCACACGCGGGGGATCCTGTCGATGGCGTCGCGGCCCGTGAAGGACCGCACGGCGCCGGGGTCCCAGGGCGCGACGGGCCCCACGATCAACGGGAGTCAGTTCTTCATCACGCTGGCGGCGGCGCCGCATCTGGACGGGGCGAGCACGGTGTTCGGGAAGGTGTTGAATCTGACGGCGCAGGATGAGGGAGGCGATGTTCTGGGGCGGTTGGAGAAGGCGAAGATTAAGGTGGATAAGAAGGGGAGGATTGTGCAGCCTTCCCCCCAGGAGGAGGAGGAGGGGGTCTGGGAACGCGTGGGCATTGAGAGGGTGACTGTGCATGCTAATCCTTTTGCGGGGTAGACTTTTTGTGTCTACTTGACTTTGGGTATTTTTTAAAGATTTGCCGCGGTATGGGGATACTAGTAGGTAAAGGGATGCGCTTGCTTGAATGGGCTTTCCGGTTCCTATGGATTGGAAGGCTAAAGGGGACAGGAACACTGTTGGGGATGGGATTGGATACGCATATGCATAACTCAGGCCGAGTCCGAGTCTCCGGCCAGTCGGAGACTAGCTTTGAGGAATTGGGGGCCTCGAGACTTTGTCGCTCTGGGGCACCTGGCATCCACCGTGCAGCAGTGTTCGCTGAGAACAAGTGATCGACTGTGCCGGTCACCCTGCAGGCTCCGAGGTCGTCATCGCTCTACGGCCGACAGCAACAGCGGCAGCTCTCTCATACCATCCATCCAAGCAAGCCACCATGCCCCCCGCGGAACACAGCTCGACTATACAGCACGACATTAAGGAATGAGGCTCGACATGATAACATCGCACCATAATCAGCAGCCTGGGATTACTCCATAGGACCTCTTGCCTTGAGTGGCCCCAAGATTTTGGATGGGGTTATACGTGGAAGGCGAAGGTATGCGGAGCACAATCATCAAGTATTGAACACCGCCACGAGCGGGGGACATATACTCTGAAGCATCCCCTACAAAATAGTACGATCTGTGCCAAGTTCATACTCCTAGTTTCCTGTACACTTAGTCCTATCATTGCGATCCTTAGGCTTTCCATGCCGTCTGGCCGGGTCGTTCGAGCACCGGCAGAAGCTGAAGTATAGAAACGTGACCAATCACGACGCATCACCCCAGCTCAGGCTCCGCTACCAAGCCTTCTTCAGATTCCAGTCTGCTGCTCCTACAAGTACTACACAAGAGAATCAGCTGATATCGAGAATGGTCATTCATTTATGTTCATCGCAAACTTTTGTATATGCACAACAAGACTAGCAAAAAAGCGCTCCATAGCCACATAGCCCACACCGTACAATGCTCACTCTCGGATATCTTGCAACGTTGGCAAAAGACAACACCTGGAATGTATCATGGGCATCGTGAAGAAACCGAGACAAATGTCATCATTAATCAATAAGAAAGAGAAAAAAAAAAGTCTAAGGGTATCGAGTCCGTTCATCACTGCTGCTCAGCGGGCTTTTCCTCCTGCTCCTCCTTCTGCTCCGCATCAGCCTCGTAGCCCTCGGTCTTCATGTCCTTCAGTCCGAGCTCCTCCTCCTCCTCGTCCGTGCGAATGTAATCCTCAGTGGTGATCTGCTCGTCCTTGGCCGGGGCGCACAGGTCCTGGACGTAGCTGCTGGCCATGGGGTCCTCCAGGGTGATGACGAACTTCAGCTCGCCGGCGATGGCGGCGTCGAGACGCTTGAAGAAGCGCTCCCACTTCGCCTTGTCGTCAGTGGCCATACTGTCACCAGCGCTGGTGTCAGCGAAGTCGAAGATCTGGCCGTGCAGCTGGTCACGGATCTCGGTCAGGAGACCTTCGACGGTAGTGAACCGACCGCCGAGAGTGCCGGGCTCGACGCGAACCTCGAGCTCTTCGCTGTAAAGGGCGCAAGTGTCGCTCTTGAGGATGTCACGGGCGAGGTCAACTTCATTCTCGACGCTGAGGGTGATACGCTTGCCCTTCTCGGGCACCTCTCCACCAGTCTTCACGTCACTGGACTTGTATCCACAGTGTTCGCAAACGGTGGCCCAGAGAAGGACCTCGCGGAAGTAAGGGATGTTGACCTTGCGAAGATTGACCTCGCAAGACTTGAGACAGGCGGGGCACTCGGCGGGAATAGAGTATTCCTTGCCATCAACGATCTCCTCGTCTTCCTCCTGACCCGTACCCTGGTGCTGCACAGCATTGGGGTCGCCACTGATACCGAGCTCCTCGTTCTGCTCGTGGGTGCGCAGGTAGTCACGGCGACGGTACTTGTGGCCGGAATCTTGGGTAGTGGGGGCGATCCAGGAGTTACCACTGGGGTCGTCGAGGGAAATAGTGAAGGGGAAGCCTTGGCCTTCGAGGATCTTCTCGAGCTTCTCGATGATGGGCACGAGAGCGTTGTAAAGTTCAGGAGCTTGCTCCTTGCGCAGGTCCTGCTCGCTGGACAGGTTGTCGTAGATCTTGCGGATGACACCTTCGACGGTGGTCAACTGGCCCTCGCCCTTGGGCATCTCGATACCAAGGGACTCGAGCTTGAAGACTGAGACGTCACTGCGGACCACCTGGCGCTGCAAGTCGGTCTCATTCTCGACCTCGAGATGGTAGATAGATCCCTTCTCTTGGATCTGCGAAGCGGACTTGATCGAGTTGTTCTTGAAATGGCAGTGTTCGCATTCGAAAGCCTCGAGAATGACGTCGCGGAAATAGGGGATACGGATCAGTAAGAAAGTGGTACGTCCCTGGAAAAAGTCGCGCATCAGTCTACTGAGTCAATGATAGGCGTGGATGAATTGACATACATTCTGCTCGCAGTTCATGCAAAGACTTTCCACCGTCATCGCTCCGGTTTCCTCGTTGCGATCCACGAGGTCACCAGGCTTCTGGAAAGCCACCTGCTCGTCGTCTGCAGACATTGTGAGATTGTTTGCTGTTTGAGAATTAATCAAGGGTATCTTCAAAATAAAAAAGTGCAAGCGGGGAGTTCTACTCTAAGGACGTTTATAGAGAGATGGAAATTTTAGCCAGCGTCGGCGGGAACGTTCCTTTGCCTTCCACTCCCTAACTTATCGCCGTGGCGGGGCAATTTTTTTCAGGAGGGGCAGCGGAGAATTAGTCAGCCCGGCCAGATCAGTTCCTCGCCCTGGATGCCTGAGGCCGCATGGCATCAACGCCATGACAGCTAAGTTAGTTATAGTAGGCATCAGTTCGCACTCTCGTAAGCACTCAAGGGAAACAACTCGACCTTATGCAGTGGCTAACTCCAGTCACAAACCAATAAGTCAATCTGACGCGAGGCCTGCACTCAATCTCTAGGCCCCACAGTAAGACCTCTATTGGCCGAGGTCGGTCTTGCAGGAAGGCAACTTGACAAGATCCTAAACTTGAGACAGCCAGTTGGCTCGCGATGCGACTATTGAGCTTACCTCCAGGCCCTTATGGTCATTCTCTAGCCAGGCTATTTGCAACTTCATTGGGCAAAGTGGATGAGGTCTCTATCAGCTGGCACATCCAGTCCACCGCATGACGTTCTTTCACGAAGATGCGGGGAAGCACCTCCCTATGTCCGAGGTTGCTGCAGGGATTGCTTGCCAATCAATCCCTGCGAAGACCCCGGTCTCGAGGGCTAAATTTTGAGTCAGGCACCTCTCTCATTGGCGATCACTGTACGGGGAGTAGAAGCAGCATTGATCTCCTACCTGAACAGGAATGCGAGACCCCCTCCTCCTGTGGCAATGGAGCGGGGTTGCTAGGCATCCTCGGTATGTTTTCGATACATGGAACCTACTCACAAACTTTTGCCGAAGAATATCCTCAATGAGGGCAATCGATCTTTCCATGGTGATATGCTTGCTTGAACGGTGCCTCCCAGCATTAGTATGCAGAGACTAACGCGCGGTCAGTTCGATAGATCATGACGCCCACCAATGCTAAAGCTGTATGAAGCCCCGATCTTTATCTCCCTGAATCGATGAGCATGATCATCGGCAATGTCAGCTTTGAATTGAGTTCATTAGCAGCAGCTGTAAATGTACCTTTGACGTCCCATCACGTGGGAAGGAGGCGAAGCAGCTATAAAGAAGCAAGTCCTCCTTCGCTTGACCATAGTAAGAGCCGAACCTTTTCTTTCCCAACCATCGGCCTTGTGAATCTGTGACAAGGATTACCCCAAATACACCATGACTATCCGCATGAACCCTATTCCCAAGCAACAGCGCGCTGCTGTTCGTAGCGGGTCAGGCGACACGGCCACCACCAGTATCGAAACCATCGATGTGGATCTCCCCGGACCAGGCGAGATCTTGGTCCGCATTACGTGGACCGGGTTTTGCGGCTCTGATAAGTCTCTCCTTCAGGATGAATGGGCTGGGTTTGGGGTGACAATGAAGCCCCAGAGCAAGGGGGTCGCAGGACATGAAGGTGTCGGCGTTGTTGTAGCGGTTGGCGAAGGCATGGAGAGCCGTTGGAGCATCGGGGACCGCGCTGGCATCAAGTGGATTGCGAAGACCTGCGGCGAATGCGAGTTTTGTTTGAGCGGCGTGGATGAGGTCAACTGCCTCAGACAGATCAACAGCGGGTTTACCACCCCGGGTACCTTCCAAGAGTACTGTGTGGCTGATGGCCGGTATACTTCCAAAATCCCCGACGGGGTTTCGGATGAAGAGGCGGGGCCTATCATGTGCGGTGGAGTGACTGCCTATGTTGCCTGCAAGCGGTAAGTTACCGTTACTCTTGTTGATGGCGGTCGAGCTATACTGAGCATGTGTGTGTCTTGACTAGGGCCAATGTCAAAGCTGGCCAGTGGATTGTACTCCCCGGAGCTGGCGGTGGCCTAGGTCATCTGGCGATTCAATATGCACGGGCGATGGGCATGCGAGTCATCGCTATCGATGGCGGTGATGATAAACGAGAGTTGTGCCATAAGCTTGGGGCGGAGGTGTTCATTGACTTCCTAGTGACAACAGACATTCCTGCGGAGATCAGGAAGATCACAACATACGGCGCACATGGAGTAATCGTGACAGCTGCAACGAAGACAGTGTATGCGACAGCGCCCACATATCTTCGTCCGAATGGCACGTTGGTGGCTGTCGGTCTGCCTGCGGATCCCACCGTGCTCGCGGGGGCTCCTCCCATGTTGTTGTCTCTCAGGAGATTGAATATTGTTGGTACCCTGACAGGAACGCTGAAAGACGTCGAAGAGGCTCTGGATTTCACAGCACGAGATGTCGTTCACGTAAGGCACCATCACTACTATCTGAATCACGAGTCAGTCGCGCTAATAGCAAATAGCCTGTTTTGGTCAAGGGAAGACTCGAAGACCTCAACTCATGGGTCGAGAAGATGAAGCAAGGTCAATTGGCTGGGCGCGCAGTGCTTCAGGTTGCGAACTGATCATTGACTGTTCGGGAAGGCATCGATTAACCTTGGGGGAATCGGGTTGGTTACCTTGCGGTTTGCGTCACCCCAAGATTTTTCAGTGTCTCATTCTTTGCTGAACATGAATGTGAATATCGTCTGTAAAATACTTTAGGAAAGCAAAGGAATATTCAATTATTTTCAGAGAGCTAAGCGACGCCCAGTAAATGTTGCCTAAATCGATTTTTTAAATTATACAGTCGTGTTGAAGCGATCCTCCTCGTCGCCATCCTTTGTATAAGTCTCCCGAGCGTCCATCTGTTCCTGCTCGGCCTCACCCAACACAAGGTTCTCACGTTTCTCAAGGTCTTCTTCCGTCTCCATAGGAGCGTCAACAGGGGTCTCTTCTCCGCTAGCCTCCTCAACCGCAGGGGTCGAAGATCCGGTCTCGCCAGAGCGCTTGTGTGTGGTGTTAACCAGCGGGGTGTGGTCGTTGAACAGACGCTGGAGCATCGCGCGGCGGTCCTCTTTGGGAAGCATCAGGTTGACAGAGTACATGGAACGCCAAAGGGGGAGGGCCATGTTCTCACTAGTCTTGTGTTAGCCTTTGTCGTGGATTTAAAGCAAGGGTTTGTATACGTACGTGAATCCTTCTTGGCCCGGAGTAGGTCTGATGTATAGGATGCTGCATCCCATGGGAATGTCTCTGACACGCTCGCCAATCTCTCCAAGGTTCTTCCAACCGTCCTGGTCAACCTTGGGGAACATCTCCACGAGGAGGCTACGTAGGGTCTCCTTCTGGGTCAGGGTGACGGCCCGAGCAGGGCCAAGCCAAGGCTCGAGCATTCTCAAGCCATCAGTCTGTACACGCCAGCGACAGACACCTTCACGCTGCACATCCTGCTTGACAAACATCTTGACACCGCAGTGCACGAACTTCATACCGGCTCCCTCATTTGAGGAAAGGATGTCGCGAGCCAGGGCGCTAGTGTAGTAAATGGTTCTCGTGGGGAGAGCTTCGGCATTGCGGACCATGAAACGGTCTCGGGGGAAGCGCTTGGAAATCTGGTAGAATTCGTAGATGGGGTCAAGCTCGGCGTGGTTAGGATCTAAGTACTTGAATGGTTCCTCCACCGGCTGGCCGTTCTTGCGCTTCTGCGGGAGCTGAGGCTTTGACTGGGTCGAGGCTTGTGTGGTTTCAGCAGGAGCCGGAGTAGCATCAGAAGTCTCAATGTCAGTGACGGCAGGCTGTGCAGGAGTGTGAATAGGACGGTCGCCGATAATAACCTCAGCGCCATTCTCAAGCTTAGTCCGCTTAGCGGGGAGCTCATCCTCAATGCTTTCCGCATCACGCTTGACAGGAACGGGCTCGCTGGTAGCCGAGTAAGGCAACTGATGTGTAGCCTCAGCAACGGTCGCGTTCTTCTGGGCCTCCAGGTCAGCCTCCTTGTCGTGGGCGACGAGGTCATCCAACGCATCAATCTTCTCCAGGGGCTGTCCGTTCCCTTGCTTCTGCTTGAAATCAAGCTCCTCAGCAAGGGCAGCGACAGAGGCCTTAGGGATGACCTTGGAGGAGTCCTCGGGCTTGGCACGGATCTCAGACAGCTTCTCCAGGACGACGATGAAGAAGCCACCGGTGTCCTGCATGTGGGGGTAGATGCGCAGACATCTCTCAAGAGGCAGGTCCTCGGTAGGTGGGAACATGCCTTCAGCGATTCTGCCCAGACCGCTGATGCCTTCCTTCTCCTTGCGCTCTTCAACCTCCTTCCAGCTATCGTAGAAACGGCCTTCGCGGTCCATGACCTTCCAGTTGCGAAGTCCAGGGGCGCGCTTCAGCTCAGGAAGCTCCTTGCTGCAATCCACGATGCGAACGTTGGCAGAGCCACAGCGGCTGAGCGCACTGGCAATGACAGCCTCGTTCTCGATCGGGTTCATACTGCAAGTGGAGTAGACGACCCGACCGCCGACCTTCAGCATCTGCAGAGCACGGACGAGAATGCGGACCTGGGTGGCGTGCAGTCCAAGAGCATTGTTCGCGTTCCAATCCTTCCAGACACCCCAGTTCTTCCGGGCAGTTCCATCACCAGTGCAGGGCACGTCGGCCAGGATACGGTCGAACTTCAGGTAGCGGGCCTTTCCAGGCTTGCCGTTGACGCTGGGCTCGGAGGGCAGCTTGATCGAGGGGAACAAGGTAGCGTCGTGGTTGGTGACAATCAGGTTCGGGGAACTCAAGCGCTTCATCTGGTGGATAAGCATGTGAGCACGCTTGTAGTCGGCGTCGTTGGCGATGAGTAGGCCGGTGGTTCTGCCATCATCGTTGAGGCCCTCGGGTCCGATAGGCTCCTCGCCAGCGGTACCCTCAGCAACCTGCTGCGTGACCTGGCGCATAGCTTCCTCCTCGCCAGTGTGAACCATCTCCATCAATTGTGCAGACTTGCTGCCAGGGGCAGCACACATGTCCAGAACCGTCATTCCAGGCTTGAGATCCATGAGGAGCGGGGGGATCATGCTGACGACTTCCTGTCTGCTGATGTTGCCGACCTCAGTCTCGGCGACGAGGAACTTCTGGAAAGACGCGAAGGGCGCAAAGCGACGAACGACCTGCTTGGGGGTGGTCATGGACCATGCGAGCTCGTCGGGATACCAGGGGACGGGGCGAGGGGGCTCGACGAAGTTGCCCTCATATTTGATGGACGTGATCTCGGGGACGTATTGATCCTTGAGCTTCTTCTGCACGGCAAGAGCATGGCTGTGCGATCATGAACGTCAGCAATGGGCCAAGTATAGCCTGTCGCGCAGCTTTTATCTGCGGGGTTGTTACGGAACGATAGGCTCTTTTAGTGTTTTTGCGCATGACGTACCCTCGAGAGCCAGTGAAGCGGAAACTGTTGGGAAGGTCCCTCTTGAGAGCAGCCCAGAAAGCCTCCTTCTCCTCCTCCGGGATGAAAGCCTGGGAGTTGTAGTAGTTCTCGAACTTCTCGTTCTCCCTGGAAATCTGCTGCCAGTTCTTGCGCTCGCCGCCTCTGCCACCACCCTGCGACCGAGGATCAGCATGAATTCGGGACGACAAGAGCCGAATCAACCGAGAGCAGCGGTGCTCTAGGGGTTGGAAAGGGTTCAGAAGGCCACACATACCTTCTTTCCGCGTTTACCCATGATGATCGAGTCGTGATGTGAGAGATTGGAGTGGGCTGGGACTGGCCGCAATTTCTCCGCTGCAGAAATCTTATCAGCAAAGCTCGCCCGCTCGCCATGAGCGCTTATGTAACGGGTCTGGATTGCAGCCAAGCTAGTCCTAAAACAGCCGTCGTCTATAGAGGGCAGTATTGCTTTTATTCCCCAATTGACAGTCAACTTTCTCTGCATTTGAAGAGACTAAACTTGAGCTGTAATTTGATGGGGTGCTGAACGCGTGAAGCAGCGCAATCTATCATATCATCCACCAAAATCATCACAACTGGCCGCATCGAGACATGACCACACTTCGCCAGATGTGATATCAGATACCAAGGATTCGCACATGATGATGATGATGCCGCAGCTACTCTATCACACAAGCTGCCTGATGGTGAGATACTAAGTCGATACATACTGAGAGTTATTACCTGCATGTTGACTCAGCTGATCGCCATGAATCAGACCCACCAAGTAAGGCCTCAATCCGGTTCCGCGCAAGGCGAATTGACACCCATGTCCAGTAAATCATGCTACAGCATAAAAAAGCACAGCAAACACATCACGTACTCTGAGAACCTCTGTACCAGTCGTCACTGTGCATCAAAGATGCATATAGCCCTTGCATCCCGCTGCGTCAACTCTATATCGCCAACGCATTGAATCACCGCCTCGTGGGTGACAGACAGGCATATAAGAACCGAGGACGACGGTTTCGACGCTACCCTCTCAATGGCTGTAATTTTGCATTGAGCACGATACTGAGGGCTCCTACACTGAGTAATGAACGTCGAGCACATCGAGTACTCGTCCGCCTCGTCCGTTGGTATAGAGCGACAACCAGGCGCAGGATATCCGGAAGGAGGCTTCAGAGCATGGCTGGTCGTGTTCGGAGCGTGGTGCGCCTTGGTTCCGACCTGGGGGATACTGCATACCGCTGGGGCGATTTACTTATGGACCAGCACGCATCAACTGCAGCATTACGAGCCGGCGAGCTATGGCTGGATTTACAGCGCATATGGGTTCTTCGTCTATTTTGCGGGAGCGCCGATGGGTGTGTACAGATATCTGCACTTTTCCTACGGAGACGGGAGAACTGACCGGCTGAGCTAGGGTTGATCTTTGATGCTTGGGGGCCGACTTACTTAGTCCTTTCGGGGTCAGTTGGCATGGTACTGTCGTTGATCTGCTTCAGTTTCAGTGACGGTAATGCTGTTGACAGAACGGGTCAGCAAGCAGCAGCAGCTAACAATACCCAGAGTACTATTCGATCTTCCTCTCCCTCAGCTTTCTAGGTGGACTATCAGCCAGTGCGCTCACCACCCCAGCCATGGCAACCATAAGCCATTGGTTCGAACGTCGCCGGGCCTTTGCAACCGGTGTAGCCTGCACCGGCGGCGGACTCGGAGGCGTGATCTTCCCCCTCATCATCTACTTCACCGCGCCGAAGATCGGATTCGGGTGGTCGATTCGCATCATCGCTCTCATCAGTGCTACCTTGCTTTCCATTGCTTGTTGCCTGATCACGACGCAGCTACCCACCAGGACAGACAGCTGTAGAGAACTGACCCTCAAGCCACTGAAAGACCCTCGATTCGCCGCCACGACCGCTGCTATCTTTCTGACCGAGTGCGCCGTCTTCATCCCGGGCACCTATATCCCCTCGTACACCGTGCATGCGGGACTGAGCAACATCATCGCATACCTGTTGCTCGTTTTCCTGAATATCGGGACCATTCCAGGCCGACTCCTGCCGCCTCTCGCCGCCGACCGCGTCGGCCGCTTCAACACGATGATCATCTCGACTCTCATCTGTGCAATTCTAACCCTCGCCCTCTGGTACAAAGCAGGAGACAGCCTGGGAGCACTCGTGTGCTATGCCGTCTGTTTCGGATTCTGGTCCGGTGCCGCGCTGAGCCTGTCGCCCGTCTGCATCTCCCAGACATGCAGCGCCACGGAGTATGGGAGCCGAAGTGGCATCGCGTACAGCATTGCCAGCATCGGGATGCTCTTGGGGATCGGGTTAGCGGGGGTGGTCGAGCAGCACAGCTATGGAGGCGTCATTATCTTCGCCGGGGTGTTGTTCCTTGCGGCTGCAGGGGCATTCGTCGTTGCTCGAGGGGTTTGTCGTGGCTGGGCGTGGGGAGTCAGGTTCTGAGCCGTTGCACCATGCAGGCTCGTTCAGGATGGTGGTTATGCAACCAGCCACTGGATACTGAAAGTACCGTCGTTCTTGGTGCTTGTAGGTGCTTTTCTCGTCACGGCTGGGAACACATGCATGTTGGAGGGATTACGATCTTTGAACATCCAGCAGGCCATTGCCCGAACGTAAAAGAGCCTCGCACGGTCTACCACCAATCAGCTATGTTCCTGTTAGCGAACGGGATCCGAAGTCTTGAGTTAATATATCCTTGGCGATTCTTGACTACCCCCTACAGCCCGCCTTCCTACCATCGTAGACAAGAAGCACCTCAACGCCAACAGGGATTACTTTGAGCTCAAAGGAGAACAGACGAGCTGAAACACAAAGACCTCACAACGACACAACACTGAGCCTGAGATCCCTGTCATAAAAGTGGCTATGGCTGAGCTTTCGAGAGTGGGTTTGTCCTAGCGGAAGAGAAAAAAAAAAAGCTTGGGTTGGCAAGCAGACACCCTAGGGCATAGACTAGACCAGAATCCCGATGCAGTCAGCAGTCAGCAGTCAGCAAAAGGGGTAGTCTATCCTTCTGACAAGGGGGAAATGAACACAGGAAATAAGTACTGTACCTCGCACCTGAGTCCGATCCAATGCAATGCATCTAGGAAGCTCTAGCCATTGTCTCAAACCCAAGCTCAAACGGGGCTGAACCCGGGGAGGGAGGGGGGGGCTGAAGTGAGCGATCTCCACGGGCTTGACTACACAGCCAGCCAAGACGCCCTACCTCATTTTAGATGTGAAGTTTTCGGTGATGATCTTCTTTCTCCTCGTGATGGTTTATGATCGAAACTCTTTTTGTACGCTACTAACCATGAGGAAAGCAATTGAGCAACGTTATTTTGTAGAGACTTAAGCACAGCAAACAACCCCTGATAGGTGATGTACATACAGTACCTGCTTGCTCATGTTTGAAGTGGCATCCTTGGTGTTGGCCCCCAACCGCAGCACCCGTGCAATTCTAGGGCCAAAACATCTCTCTCTATCTGTCTGTGCCACGCAAGGCTTAGAGTGTACCTACCATAGACTACAATGGATGTATAGCGTCCCCAACCCATGTGGATCTGAGGCTGATTCCCATGTGTATATGTCCCTTTTTTACGAGTACTGTAGACTTCCGACACGAGCACCACAGCACACATCAGAGGAAAAAAAAAAAAAAAAAAAAAAAAACCAAGCCTCCTTCCTGATACTCCGTAGTTAGTGTCTTGTGCAGTGAATACCGTAGACAACCTCGTACTCGGCCCCATGGCATGTCTTGTCTTATTTAAAGAGGCCATGCCACGCCCATGCCCCCAGCCCTCAGCGTTGCAACCCTCAAAAGCTCGACTCTCAGCCTAGTCCTCGAGACTGTATCCTCTCGTTCATACCTGACCTAAACCCATACCGTCCACTCATCCCTCCACTCGTTCAACACCCAGTCCCCGTCGTTCACACTGCCCAAATACAATCCCTACCATTAACCTCACCTCCATCCAACCAAGTCCCCTCCCCTCCCCCTCCAAAAAAAAAGAAATCCACAATGGGCGAAGGCCAAGAATGGACCAACGGCTTCTGGGACTGTTGCTCCCCATGCAAGATCTGTACGCCCATCCAACATCCACATCCACATCCACATCCAAAACCTAACAAGAAGAAACAAAAACGCAGGCTGCCTCGCCTTCTGGTGCCCCTGCTGCCTCTTCGGCCGCACCGCCTCGCGACTCAAGGACCCAGCCCTGAAGGAACATGGCTCGATGAATGGTGATGTATGCAGCAGCGCCCACATCCGACCTTCCCAATCCCCAATACCTCAACCCCCCTACCCCGGCTCCCCAGCCAAGCTAATGCTGAAACCAGTGCTGCCTCTACTGCCTAGTCGGCTACTGCGGACTGGGCTTCATCCCGCTGATGATGAAGCGGGGCAAGCTGCGCGAGAAGTTCCAGCTCGAGGGGTCCGGGTGCGGCGACTGCTTCAAGTCGTTCTGCTGCCCGTGCTGCACGCTGATGCAGAACGAGAAGGAGGCCGAGAGCCGCGCCGGCCTGCTGGAGAAGGGCGGGTATCAGGCTCCTGCGGGGATGGAGTATAAATGATTTTGTGTCTGCCAGTGGTTGCTGTAGGGGGTTGAGCTGATGGTTTTATTTTATGTTAACTATTTCTTGTACTTAATTTGATTGGCTGGGGGCGGGGTGGGATGGGTTTTGGTTTTGATGGCTTTGATGGCTTTGGAAGCGTTGGGGTTGGGTTATCTTACCTTTCTTTATTGTGGCTGCGGTGGGACAAATTGTTGTATGGGTGTTTCGATCCAAGGCTTTGGAGGTTGAGAGTGCTTGCCACCCTTTACTCATACAATACCTAGGGTGAAGGCTGAACTTAACAAACAATACATTTTGATATAGCGACAGTTGTGTACTGTACAAGACACGCTTCCTCGGCACGACCACCGCTTCTATCTATTAAAAATCACCAAAACTAGAAACACTTGCCATAATTCCTGGCGGACAACGCAACAGACACCCTCACCTACACCGAGCGCAGCACATCTAAGCAGCGTTGCGGCTCATGTCCGAGCGGAGACGCTGGTAGTCGAGGATACCCTCGATGCTGCCGACGGCGCTCATGGCGATGTCCTGATCCCACAGCTTGCGCTGGGCGAAGTCCATCACATGCTTCTCGGTGATCTGGCCGATCGTGCGCTCGACGTCCTCGGGGCTGAGGCGGCGGCCGGTCGTGATGATCTGGCGACCAATGTCTTCGGCAACGGCGGTGGTGCCGTCGAGGGAGAGGAGGATCGAGGCCTTGAGCTGGGCCTTGGCACGCTCAACCTCGGCGGGCGTGACGCTGAAGGACAGGCGAGACCACTCGCGGAGAGCGAAGTGGCACAGGTCATCGAGGTTGGTCAGGTTCTCGGAGACGAGGTAGATACCCCAGAGACTAGTAGCAAATGTCGGTCAGTACGCGTCATCGACACCAAACAGAGACAAAACTCACCCAGTGTCGCTGTAGCTGGTGGAGAAGCTCATGAAGCTGTTGGCGAGGCCGTGGTGCTCAACCAGGGAGCTGAGCTTGCTGCCAAGGTAGGGGGAGTTGCCCATGGCACGGTCCCAGTTACCCACGATGGCCTGGGCAACCAGGGCGGTGAAGTAGTCATCGTCCTTCCAGCTGACACCCTCGACGGCAAGGGCGATGTGAGCGGTGGGGAGGGTGTCATCACGGACTCTGACCTCGGAGCCGATGAACTCGGGGGTACGCTTCTGCTCGGCGGTGAGGGCCAGGGCAGCAGAGGTAGGGGGCTTGCTGGGCAGGGCACCGAAGTGCTCCTCAGCGAGTCTCACGAGCTGCTCGTGGGGGATGCCACCGGCACCGACGAGGACCATGCGGTCGGCAGTGTAGTTGGTCTTGATGTAGTCGACCAGGTTGTCACGGGAGATGGTCTGGATGTTCTCCTTGGGGCCGAGGATGGTGCGGCCGAGGGGCTGTTGCTGGAAGGCAGTGGCGTGGAGGTGGTCGAAAACGACCTCCTCGAGCTGCTTGTCAACCTCCTCCTGCTCACGGAGGATGACGTCGCGCTCGCGCTCAATGGCACCGGGCTCCAACTTGGAGTTCTGGAGGATATCGGCGAGGATGTCGACGGCCTTGGGGACATCGTTGTTGAAGGACTTGGCGTAGTAGACGGTGTTCTCGCGCTGCAATCGGGCGTTAGTCGCGATTCTCAAGTAGACTTTTCCTTCCGGTCCGTACCGAGGTGTAGGCGTTCAGGTGAGCGCCCATGTTCTCGATCTCGAGCTCCAATTGGTGCTGGGAACGCTTGTTGGTGCCCTGTGATGATATCAGAGTGTTAGCTACCGCATCTAGATTGAGACGGTTCTGGGAGCCATACCTTGAAAGCAAGGTGCTCCAGGAAGTGCGCAGTGCCGTTGGTCTTGTCAGTCTCTGCCCGGCTACCGGCATCGATCCAGACGCCAACAGTGGAGGTCTGAGCATAGGGGGAGTGCTCAGTGGCAATCTAGGTCCCGTTAGCGAGTGTCAGAAGCAATTGAGACCGGATAGACGACAGCGCATACCGTGAAACCGTTGGAGAGGGTGGTGGTCTGGGTGGAGGAAGGCAGGGTAACGGGAGAAGCGAAGCCACGCTTGACGGGCTGGACAGCCTTCAGGGCAGCCCGGCTCCGGAGAGCCTGGTTGAGGTTGAACGCTAGGCGCCTAGAGGCCATTGTGTAATAGATGAGGTAGGTGAATTGGAGGGAGGGGGAGGGGGGGAAAGAGGGAGAATGAAGGAAGGGTGTAACAAGACGGTCAGCGCCTGGAGATGGCGAGGTTGAAGTTCGGGAGTCAAATTGTTCGCCCATCCGCCAGCCAATCACATGACCCGCTTTTCCAAACCACCGCTTTCGATCCCGACTGTTTCCTTAGCAGCAGCACTCGGCCATTCATTCATTCATTTCACTGTACAGTACAACATACATCATACTACAAAACAGCAACAGCTTTAACTACCACCACCACCACCACCACCACCACATTTCCAATACATTATCTCACCCCCTCACACAAACCGACTCGCATACTGCCGAATATTGTCCATCATAGACACATCCTCCACAAACCCCAACCTCAGCGCCCGGGCCGTATTGAAATTCGGCGTCCACGTCTGCACGATGCGATCCACGTCCGGATCATACTTCTCCTCGACCAACGCTCTACGCTCCGGCCCGCCCACCTCCTCCAACGCATCCAACATCTCCTGAATGCTGACCAACAGCCCGGGCAAATTGACCGCGCGGGAATCTCCAAACGCCTCGGCGGGCACCTCGCGCGCATGCACGAGATTCCTGACCACCGTCTGCGGCGAGCAGATCCACATCTGCGTGTCCTTCGGGACTGGCAGAACCGCCCTGCGCCCGTGGAAGGGCTCGCGGATGATGTCGCTGGCGAAGCTGCTGGCGGCCTGGGTGGGTTTGCCGGCGCGCACGGTGACGGTGGGCAGGCGAACGGCGCGGCCGTCCAGGAAGCCGCGGCGCGAGTAGTCGTTCAGCAGCGTCTCGACGATGAGCTTCTGCGAGCCGTACGAGGACGACGGCACCGGCGGGAAGTTGGTCTCGTCGATCACGAACCCCGTCGTCGGCGCGGGCCCGTACACCGCCAGGCTGGAGGTGAACACCACCTTCACCCCGGGGGTCGCGGTGCGCAGCCGGTCCAGGATCCGCCGCGTCGCGTCCAGGTTGACCTGCATCCCCAGCTCGAAGTTGGCCTCCGACCCGCTGGACATGATCCCGTGCAGGAGGTAGACCGTCTCGTAGGGCTGCGCCGCGGGGAAGAGCTCGTCGACCACCGCGGGCGAGGTTAGGTCGGCTTCGAGGCAGCGGGTTCGCGCGGCGTGCTGCGCGGCGGTCGCGGGGACCGTCGGCGTGACCACGTCCGTCAGCGTCACCGTGATCTCCGGGTAGGTGGTTAGCAGCGCCGCGGCCAGTTCCTGGCCCACGTAGCCGCTTGCGCCGGTGATGATGATTGACATGCTGTAGTTTTGGAATGTCTCTCTGTCGCGAGGCGGGTTTTAAAGGTGAGATTGTAGTGTAGGTGGTGTCAGGTAGCTGCTTAAGGTGGTGAGGAGTGATGCCAGGTGGTAAAGTCTATATACCAGCACGCTGCGGGGTTCGAGCGGAGAGGATGCCAACAAGTAGCACATCCCACGGCTCCACGCCCTCGGATCGACCATCCTGCGTTTCCATCAATCACCACAACCTGATTGACCAGAGCCTGTTGATTTGAGTTGAACGCAGCAAGTCCGAATCCGGTGGCTGGTCATTCACTCCATCGGCACATAATCCGACTGCCGAGCTAGGCTACGACCGGACAACCGGCGAAAGTCCGAGTTATCGAACTTGGTCCACGCATACGCAGTGCTATCATATGTTGCGTTCTCCGCAACATATCGCCACAGATCTAGATATCTACATCCACCTGAGGCAGGGGTTACACTCATCAATGAAGCAGTCAACAAGCTAGAGCATACATTTAGACCAACCAGATATCGTAACCCTCGAATTTCTGTCTTAAGAAGTACATTTAGGGAAACCTAAGCAAGGACACGATTTGATAGAGCGACCAATATAGAGAAAAAAAAAGTTGAAGCATTTCAGCATATCACGGAACACTCGACGCCAGTTGTAAAGAGCATAAATAATTAAAACATGAGAAAGCAGACCACCAGATTCTTTTGTTCTTTAAATTCATGCAGAGCGCTTGTAGATACCAGACACTATACAGTGGTCACGTTCGAAGGGCTCCAAGGTCAGCTGCTCCTTGGGCTTGATTCTCTCCTCTCTCATCTTCTGGACTTCGCGGGCGAACACAACCTCGGGCTTGGCGGTACTGTCGATACAGTTGGCCTTGACGGAGACGATGACACCACCCTCGTTCTTGAGGAACATGTGGGCGTTCAGGCCGACGATACGGGCCTGGTCGGGCTGGGCAACATCGGCGAAGATGACGTCGACCATGGGAACGAGCATGCGGTAGCGGAGAGGGTGTCTGGCGTCCTCGACAATGGGGATGACGTTGGTGCGGTGGGTGGCCATGCCGATCAGGTCACGGCCGGAACGGTGAGAGAACTCAACAGCGTAGACGTTACCGGTAGGGCCGACGATATCGGCAACGTGGGAGACGGAGGTACCGCTGGCGGAACCGAGATACAGGACCTTGGAGCCAGGGCGCATGTAGATGTCATCGAGACCACCCAGGATACCGGCAGCCAACTTGGAACGGAAGGGGTTCCAGACACGGTACTCGGTCTTGGTCACAGCACCATCCTGCTCGGCGGGAGACTCGACGGCAATGCGCTTCTCACCGTAGACAGCCTCTCCGGGAGTAAGGTTCTTGGTGACGAGCAAATCTTCCTTACCACCACGAGCAACGAAGACACCGGCGTGACGGTGGGGCTCCTACGCAGAGGGTGTCAGTTGACAGATTCGTTCCGCCGTGAGAGCAAGGGAAACACTTACGATGATGACCTTGGCACCACCTCTGGCACCGCTAGCACCACCGCGGCCACCACCACGGGGACCACCGCGACCACGGGGAGCGCCACGGCCGCCACGGCCACCACCACGGGGACCACCACGACCACGGCCACCGCTACCGAGACCGCCTAGAGACCGCGAACAGAACGAATTAGCATCACTATCCCCAAGAAGGACACCGCAGGTCAGTGTCGAGTATGTCCGCTTTCGAGAGCAAAGCACACGAGATCAGGTCTGAAGATGCAGAACATGGAATCGCTGTGTATCGCAATCGTGCTGGCACACACACACACAGAGAGAGAGAGAGAGAGAGAGAGAAAAAGACTGCTCAGTCCCAGGTTGGAGTTGTCGTGAACAAACCTCTGCCACCGCGACCACCACCACCACCGCCACGAGGGCCACCACGACCACCACCGCGTCCTCCTCTAGGGGCACCGAAACCCATTGTGTAAGTTGTATGTGTCGAAAAGTGTTGACGGAGATGAAAAGATCAAATGCTATCAGCCGGAAAAAAATTTGGCTGATGCTCGAGTTTGCGGTTGAAAACTTCCGTAGGTATCGAGAGACAGTGATATCCGTTCGGGAAGGATGAGAGAAAAAAAAATTCGGAATAGGGCGAGGTGTCGAGGAGCTTATATCAAAGACTTTTTGTTCAAAAATCGTCTCCGCACTGGCGTTCAGTGTTCGGTCGCGGCCGTGCTGCTCGTCGTTGTTGCGGTCGAGATTTTTCAGACGGAGCCCAGAGAATCTTTCGAAAATCAGGAAGCGCTATGGCGGTTCGGGTCTAGCGCCTCACTGCTTGCTGTGGGCACTCTTAGCACGTGACCCAACAGAATAGCGAGATCACCTGATCGTGACAGCCCTGCCAATCGGAGGTTGCCCTCGCTGTCCGTCCATCAACGTTACGTAGTACGGCTGCAGTAGGTAAGCTACTAAGTATTCCCGGCGCTTACAGAAACACTGTTAACAAGTTTCGGCCGGGACATTTACGTTTCAGAAGTTCATTTGTGGCCATCAGGTTGTACTCGTTACTGTTGATCATCTTGTTCAAAATTGGACTATTTACATCTCCAACGGCATCAAACAACACCCCCATCATCAGAACATCACGACTCGCCATAGAAGTAATACAGCGCCGCATATTGAACCGTGAAAGTCGACTGCATGTTCTTGCACGTGTCCGGCGCAGCGCCCGAGACGGTCGTCACCCGATAGACACTCTTGTAGTCTCCGACGGTCCCGTCGATCGAGGTGAGATAGAGCCACGGGACGGCCCCGGTGCTGCCCTTGACAGCATCGGAGGGGGCGTCAACGGAGCTTTGTTTCTTGGTGATGGCGATGCCGTTCTGCTGGGTGGCCGTGGTGTCGAGGTTGAAGACTGGAGTTGAGGTACCTTCGAAGTAGTGGTGGCCCAGAAGGTCCAGTTCCGCCGGAGGGAGGGCGTCCTCCTCCACGCTGGGCAAGGAGATCTTGTACGCCAGGTCCGGCAGCTGCTCCAGCAGGGTCGGGTAATTGGCTGCAATGCAGGTTGCATTGTAAAGGCGTGCCACGGCGCCGATGGCCACGGGCGTGGAATTCGAAGAGGAGGTCGCACAGGTATAGTTCTATGGAGGCTGTCAGCTTGGGGGGACTGTTGTCGCAATCGGCTGGGTAATGATCGGATACTAACCTGGGTGCCACGTCCGACGGCCACGTAGATTGGCGTCAATCCAGAGGGAGATGGGAGGTTCGATGCGTACGATGGTAGCGAGATCTTGGATGTGTCACAGGTCGTTGCGCTAATAGCAACCTTCTCGATCTCCTTGCTCACCTCCCCGAGAAATGAGGCCATCTCTTCAGAAAAGTCGTATATATCGTCCAGCCATGTGGGAGCTGCAAGAGCGCCTGCTGCGAAGCATGCGAGGAAACAAAGACTGGGCCGCATCTTGATTGGTATGCCAGGCACTTTCTATGTTCTGATGTGAATGGGTATCGATGTGACTGAGATGAGGAATAGCAAGAAACGTCAACGGTATTGACGGACCGGCACAATCTATGTGGTAGACAGATTAATGAAATTATGCTCACGAGCAACGTCCCAGACGGACTCGCAAGTTCAAAGGACAGAGCGGAGTGGGTATAATGGAAAATCACAACGGTTGCAGAGAAGGAGGCAGGCAACAAGGCCGCATGGCCACGACGGGATATATACTGCAAGACATGATGTATGCTCGGACACGGCGCTAGACAGCATGTGCAGGAAGTCGAAGCATTGAACCGGCTTTTCGAAACCCACAATTGCTGTATGCTATAAACAGCCTTCGACTCACAGGGATCCTCAAGCCGCCCGTGGGGAGGAGCTGATATCGCGTTCGATCATTGGCCCATGGATGCGCCGGGGGGAGATCCTTCAGGCCCTCCGCAAAAAAAGCCATTGAAGACTTCTCGGTACGTAGTGCCAGCAGCAGCATAAAAGGTCACCACACGAAACGCGGCCGTTTCACCCAGCGTCTGCGCTGCAGAATGCCAGGTGGTCGTCGTCCACCATGATTGGAATATCTGCAGATCGGGAGCCTGCAGGCTTGTTTGGCCGGACGATGGTGATTGGCGCCAGCCTCTCAAAATATTCCGCTTTAATCTATCGACAGCTAAGAATAGGAGGGATGGATAGATGGGATATGCAGGCTGGAAGACTAATATCTCACCGAAGGAGGGGTCGGCGCTTAAAAGCAGAGCGCTTCTACTAGAATCTTACCCATGCGGGTTAGCCTGCAGACTCCCGCCAGATTCCACCACTGGCCCGACTAGCAGCCCCCCCCCCCCCCAGTCAATCTCTAAATCGTCGGTGAAGACGGCAACGGCACTGTAATTTACGGGGTGGTTCTATTCTTGATCCGTTCGCTTCGGCTTTAGTTATTTTTGGATGTGCCAATGCTACCCAAGTGGCAGTCAGGAAGGAGTCCTGAGCGCTGCCCTAACTTATCTATAGCATGCGGGTACTATATCACTCAGCCGCGGTTGATAACGATGCGTGCCCTAATTGCGCTCGCCATTGTCACATCTTGATCTGTACAGGATATCATGAGTATTCGGGCTTGAATCATGCTCATGACATGAGTCGTGTACTAGGCAAGCTTGACTCCACAGGAAGAACAACTGGTCCGGTCGAGCGGCAGCATAGGTAGGCACACCTGAGAATTAGAAGTAGTCTCCTACTTGGGCTGTGATGATTGAGCATCCATCAATGTTACAGTCCATTGCTTGTTGAAAATCTCATGGACGTGTTGCTCGATCCGGTCAAGGGGAAATGAAGAAGTTCGAATTAAAAATAGAACCATCACCGACGCCATCTGCAAGATAGAGCAGGGGGAGGAAGCATCCAAATCCCTATCCACAATCATCTCGCCACTATGCTACAGTACCACCTCTGAAGTGTCTTCCAGGGGTCTCGCCGTTCGCAAAACAGCGCCAGACTCCTTATCAGAGGGATTGGAGAACCCTGGAACACTTGATTCTGGTATCAACATCCTTTCATCTGGCAAGCTCACTCAAATATGTAGATGCCTGACACACAATGAGATGATGAAAGACATTCATTCATCCGTCTGCGTCATTCAGAGTCTCAACGTTGCCCACCTGACAAGGCCCTGAGTCTCCCCCTCCGACATTCTCTGGGCGCCTAGTCCCCAAGAGGGGTCCTTCAATCCGTCTCGGAGCCATATAGTAGTCGGACCTCCGCGGGGCTTCATTGCAAAGCCAGCACGAGACTTGGGGATAGGTCTGATCGCAGGTGGCCCACCTTCTTTATCTCGCTTGACTCGGTGGAATTGAGTTTATCACGACTCTGCTCCGCTTTTTTTCTGGCTTGGATCGTGAAGTCACTTGCGGTCATTCGAGCCGGGGGAGGGGCCATGACTTGTCACTGCTCGAGCTAGTGGATGAGCCATGGCTATCTAACAGGTTGCATGATCCTGTGGCTCTGAGGGTGTGTGTGATACCTCTCCTGTTCGTGGTGTATAATCAAGAATTGGGGCGATGTGACCTTACGCTTCGAGAGATGTTTCAATGGCCCTTCATTATGATATGGTATCCGGTAGCTACTGTACCTCTAGAGTGCAGAGGGAAATAGTCGAAGGTGACTGAACAGAACAGGAAGACAGACAGGAACCTGCTGATCGACCTACCTATTTTTGGCCATTCACATGCCGGTGGTCCCTTTTCGCCCCGTGCAGCGTGGTTGTACATCGTTTTCTTGTGGGTTGCACTGGCTCTTGGGAGGTGGTTCATCTGCGGTCATTGTCCATGCATCCACCCATGCAGTAATCATGTTCGTCACATCTTCGAGTGGAAGGAACGCTAGCTCACCCACTGCCTAACCTGTGGTCATATTCCTACTGTTGTCGCAGGGGTGTGAATTGACTTGTTGATTCATGTCGACTTCATCGTGAGGTTTGCCAATGCCATTATCTGGTAAGGAGAGTATGCTGATGCTGGCCATTGATGTCACCATTTCCTGCCGCGTGGAGGTGTAAACAGTGCACAGTATACAATATCAGATTTGCACTCCTGAAATGCATTTATACCACTCTCAGGGTTCTCATCAAATCGCGCAACAAAGGTATCACATGTCATTCGCACGCTTACACTCTATATCACAGATAATCCGGCTGGCAGTATCTAGTCTACTCTTACTAGTGGAGCAGGCGTGATATAAAAAGAAACACGCGCTACTCTAGTCGTCTACGTTTACCGACGGACTTCCGGACCGACGGGCATTATTCGGAGGGTTGAGACCGACCAGCATGAAGCGATAATGATATCAACACTGTATGTAGGCCTTGCGTATTCACATCAAACAAAAGAAAAATCCAATTCATGACCGTGACCTGGACCCAACAACGCCCTCGATAGAATACAGAAACGTATGTGGCAAGACCGCACGTGCCAGGTCTCAATTGACGCCGGCTTGGCTGAAGCCCTCTTGTTGCCAATCATCCCCATGTAACTGTTGGCCTGCGTAACTGCCCCCCCCGGCGCCGCTTCCGCCTCCCCCACTGCCTCCGCCGGCCATTGCTGCCGCAGCGGCGGCACCTAGACTTGCGGCGCTATGTTTCTCGATCTCCATGGAGCTCATCATGTACAGCATGACAAAGATCAAGACATGTAGAGCCACGCAGTATCCAGCGAAGAGATTGCGGCTGGTCCGGTTGGCGAGGATGATGCGCGTCAACGAGAACACAATCCGCTCGGGCAAAGACATGCGCTTGTATGCCCGCGCAGACTCGCGGCCACGGAAGGCTGCAAAGGGTGAGATCTGGGCTTCGTAGGCGGATTGATAGCGGTCGAGAGAGAGTCCCGACGGAGTGTCTGCACTGTGGACGGAGGAAGTGTTCGGCTTGTTCGCGTACGCAGATGCGGATGACGATCCACCCGGGCCGCGGTTGTATGTCGACACGTAGCGGGTCTTCTCATAGAGGCTGAGGTTGTCCTTTTGCAGAGAAGCAACTTCCTGTCTCAGGGACTTTACCGTGCCGTACAGCTTGGATAGCTCTTCCTCTAGCTCGGCATTCTTCTTCTTGAAGCGATCACGCTGCGCTTGGATCATGGGCAAGAGACCAGCGCCTCCGCCAACGGCCTCGCCTGCCCGGATGGAGTCCATAGTGTTGGCAGATGCAGCGGACTGATCGAAGCCTGAAATGATAGAAGATGTAGGTGACACCGCCCCTCCTCTCCGGGATGAGTGGGGGTATTTAGACGTATAAGTTCCGGCAACGGACATAGCTGATGATGGGAACGCATTTGCGGCTTCCTCTTGAACACGAAGAAGGTCGTTCTCCAGTGTCGTGGACAGTTTCTGGGACTTTTCGAGCTCCTCTTTGGTTGTCGAAAGATCGGCCCGCAGGGCCTCGAGCTGACCCTGGAGGTCCCGGTGTGAGACACGCAAGATGGTGAGCTCGTCAGTCAGTTTCTTGTTCCTAGCGAGCAACAGTTGCTCTAGGCTATTTTTGGAACCCTCCTTTGCCTTGGTTGCTGTGCCGTTGGTAGGGCTCGTGGAGTCCGCAGAATCTCCAGCTTCGTCATCATCCCCCGGCGAGAATTCGATAGACTTGTCCAACGTCAGTGGCAATCACCCTCCTTGGATTTGGTGTATGATGCTTACCTTGATCATCTCCAATTCCCGACGAATATCTTCGTAGTCGGCCACCTTTTCCAATCTCGAGCGCAGTTCTTCCTTCTCAGCAGTGGCACTCTTGATCTGTCTCTCGGCTTGGGAGTACTTCGATTCCCAGGAATGTCTCTCGGACTCCCTGTCAAACCGGGCCGCATCCAATTTGCGTAGGAGAGAAGAATTCTCGGATTGCAGACGCAGGTATGCAGGGTCATCCTCCACCGAGGCAGCTTGTTCGGCCTGAGAATGAGAGACGGCCTGAGCCAGCTCGAGCCTGAGTTGTTCGTTTCGTGCCTCTACCTCTGCTAGGCGCAAGCTTGTCTTCTCTAACTCCGCGGAAACCAGCTCCAACTCAGCGGCACTAGCACCATGCTGGACGCCTTCGCCCTCATCGCCATCTTGTCCCAGTCGCTGTGATACCTCGTAGCTCGCTTTGAGTTCCTTGACCAAGCGCTCCTGATGCTCCACCTTCTCCTCCAAGCTTTTCTCCTTGGCAGTCCAGTTGTTGGTCTTCTCCGACAACACCGCTGACCAGGACTCCTCGACCTCTTTGATCTTCGTTTCTTGGCCCTCCTCTAGTTTTCTCCGAGCTGTCCGCTCCTCCTCCAGGCGCTTTTCAGTATCCTCGAGCTGCGATGTTAGGCGATCGACGGACCCCTGTAGTTGGTCCCGCTCGGAGGTCAATTTGGGGACGGTTTCCTCGGAATGAACCAGAGAGTCGACGGAGGCTTCGAGAAGGGGGTACGGGTCGGGTGCTTCGGAGAGAGACGAGTACAACTGTAGGAACGCGGACGATGAGGCTTTCCCCTGATTTGTCAAGAGATCGATAAAGCTTTGATAAGCTATACAGTATGTTAGCCGTGACGCAATGGAGATCCGCAGTGTCAACGCAGCCGACCTTTCAAGAGACCCTTGTATTCTGCCAATTTCGAGGCATCATCCAATTTCCGGAAGTCCTTTGTCTTCTGGGCGAGATCCTTCCTCTGCACGAGGGCGTCGCGTTGCTGCGCAACGATATCCGAAGCGGTACTGTCTAGCTTGGCGACGGTGTTGGCGAGATCGATGCCTGATAGAGGCCAAAGAGATTAGCGCTTCGCTTTTCGGGCTGTGTTTAATGGGGAGACGGTGCGACATACCTCTCCAGGCTGCGATGGCCCGCTGGAACTTGTTTGCGCCCTCGGGAAGCTTGCCGGTGGTGGCCCTTTCGGCCTCGTGGCCCTCCTGAGGACTAGTCTCAGGGACAATGGCTTCCGTGATGGCGAACGCATCCATTTTTGCGTGTAGAATACTTGACCCGCCTCAGTGTTCCAGTAGATAGCACAGCAACCCCCATCCGACACTGCACCCGGTATTACCGCTTTTTCTGGATGAGAGACAACCCAACGAATGAAGCCAGTTAACGTAAATGCGATGCGGAGGCACGGCGACTCCGATCGGCCCGATGATCTTCCGGATTACAACAATCGGGCAACGTCAGATGGATGGTGGATGATAAACAAGTAAATGGCTAGACTATCAGATGGCTCAGTTCATGAAAGTAAAGAGAGACTCTTGCTTATTAGCTAAGGAGTTGGTGCAGTGTGGGAAAAGAAGGTGAGGCTCGCGATGACCGCTGATTCAACGCTGTCTCCCTTGTGTGTCTCCGTACAATGCAGATCAGATCGATTGCCGGATCTTGCTCCTGTCTACTTATTTATAGCAATCATTGCACACGTTCGTCTCGGCCAAGTCAATGATAGCTGTTGACAGGAGGACGTGTCCGGCTAGAGTTTTACGACATATCACATGTGCGGTTTATGTCGATCTTTACCATCATCTTTTCCTGCTCATGGCGAGGCACGTCGGTTCAGCTTGTTTGGCCTGAGATTGCCATTGCAAGCCATATGAGGGTGATCATGATCATGCAGCTGTCAGCAGTTCCTTGCCATTGCATGAGACATACCGTGTTGCATGAAAGTGACATGGTTTATCGTGATTCATACTTCATACTTCATACTTCATACTTCATACTTCATACTCCATGCCTGTTGATGGTTGACAGAAAAGGCCCACCCTGAGTCAGCACCACCTGGCAGGCTAAGCCAACCCCGGCTCGGGCCCACCGCCTAGGCAGCCAGTCCCATACTAAGTTACTCAAGTACTCCGAGGTCCTTCAGTTGTAGTGAAACGCCCGCCCGCCAAACAACCGGAAGCTTCCCAAGTTCCTGACCATCCCCTCAACAACATTTCTCTTACGACACTGGAGCTGGTCTCATCATGGTGTCTGAAGAGGAGGGCGTCAGCCCGCGCAAACGGCGGAAGATCAGCCCTCCTAAGGCAGCTCCATATGTTCTGCGATCGCTGTTTGATCAGGTTCCCTTGAATCCCGACGATAACGATGACGAAGTCCACATCACTACTGTTGAGTATTGGAGTAAGTTCTTTTGGACCTCTGCCATTAAGCATTCACACGTCCTTTTCTGACGAATTCTCTGCCAGATGACAATTTATACATTGGGACATCTGCCGCCGAGATTCTTCACTTCGTCTGCCTTCCACCGGACCCCTCGGACAAGTCGAACGAACCGTCGTTTATCCTAGCTTCCCGATTACCGATTCCCTTCGCCAACACCACTTCTACGGCGACCAAGTCGCTTGGGATACAACATATCCTCTTGTTACCAGCTGTCAACAAGGCTTGTGTCCTATGCAATGGGGCTGTCACCTTCTACATGCTACCGGAGCTTAGTCCGGCTTTCGGGAATACAAAGGTCAACAATTGTTCCTGGATCGGAGGAGTGGATCTCAACACGGGCGCGGATGAGCAGAGTGAGCAAGTGGTCATGATTGCGGCGCAGAATCGTACTATGCTAGTGAGGATAGGGGAGGAAGCTCGACGAATCAGGAACATTGAATTTCCTGGATGCCTGGTCGCCGCGCGCAGAGGGATCATCGCCTGTGCCGCAGATGCACACTCGTACTCCCTCGTCGATGTGGAGAACCAGCAGAAAATACAGCTGTTTCCAATCTCCTTCTCGAACGAGAATTTCGAACCTAACCAAGTCCACGATGTGTCGACAGCTCCGCCCTTGAAGTCGCCGACCTCCCCGTTCTTCGCCCATTCGCCCACCTCAGAGAGTCATTTGTTTGAAAGGAGCTTCAGCTCAAATACAAAGTCTGGCTTGTTGCAACCACACGGACACAAGCGATCAGGCTCGGCCACCTCGGAGCTCTCGCCCGAGTCGGGAACACCAAGACGCTCGCTATCGAAAGAGCGCGCAGGGAGCGCATCTCCCAAGCGAAGTATGGAGAATCCACCGCGTGATCCAGAATCTAGCTCGGAGGAAAGGAAACCACTTCCCCTTCTTCCAAAGCCGACGCAACTGAGGCCCCATATTCTATCGCCGACCCCGTCGGAATTTCTGCTTGTGAGGGGCACGGACGAGTCGGAGCCTGGAGTCGGTATGTTTGTCAACATTGACGGCGACGTGGTTCGTGGCACAATCACCTTTCACCAGTATCCGGAATCCATTATCATTGATAAAGGCAACGAGAACAACATGATTCATTCGCCCGACAACACCCATGAAGAACTGCTGCTTGCAGTGATAGAGGCAGAAAAGGAAGGACAACGCCGCAAGTTCCTGGAGGTTCAACTATGGGATGTCGATCCCGGGGAAGCGGACGAGCACAAAACGTGGGTTGAGATACCGTCTTCAGACGTGCAGCCGACGCATGTGGGACTCAACCATACGATAAGTCCGAGTCAGCTGGAGATCGCCGAGATGGGCAAGCTCTTGCAGATGGTGCGCCTGAAAACGCCGTCGCTGTCACCGCATGTGCCTGCTACCGATCCGAGAACGCAGGCGTCGATCGAACAGCTACAAAAAGAAAAGGAGCTATTCGAGGGCCAGGAAGGGACTGGTGAGGCCGAGCGTGGCTGGGAAGTAGAGCGCAATGCCGAAGAAGCCAAGTTTGCACGTGCCTTGGGCCAGACCCAGAGCAGTCTTATCATGTGGAATGGTAATCAGATATGGCGGGTAGTGAAGAACCCGCTAACAACGCAGCTGGATGACGCCCTACAGAGCGCTCAAGTACCGGATACAGATGGGCGTACTGTTCTCAAGCGGGATGCCATCACAGACGTCATCGATCTTGTTCAAGCCGCAGAGCCCAAGTCCGAATCCGAATTTCTAGGCTTGAATTACCTGAAGCAGAAAGCTAGTCTGCTTCTGTTCGGTGACCTGATTCTCATGGATGCAGAACACAGGGATGAGGCCACTATAGACGCTACGGAGCGAGCTCTCATTGTGGGAAACCTGGACCCCCGCATTCCGCTTCTGTTGATCCCACTATTGCGACGAGAGGTCCTGCAGAGCCCGCAAGGAATCTGGATACACGCGGGCTTGGCGGAGATCACAGAGAGTTACGTGCAGCAGCTGGATAAGGCTGCGGGCGACGGGGCCTCGGACAGTGCCGTGCTGGATATGATCAAGAGGTTTCTGTTCTCCTGGCAGCAGAAGAGGGGTTACGGAAGTATCACAGATGAGACCTACGTCTTCGACAGCGTCGACGCGGCTTTCCTGCACTTACTCCTGGAACAGGACGCACAACTCGCGCCTGAAAAACGACCAGGCTCTCCGTTACGCATTGAACTGAATAGGCTTGTGGATAATTGGAAGGGCAATCTGGACCGCGCAGTGGCGCTATTGGAACAGTATCGACGACTGTTCGTTTTGAGCCGACTATATCAGAGCCAGAAGATGTCTCGCAATGTCCTGAAAACATGGCGCAGGATCATCGACGGTGAAGAGGACCTGGGCGGCGAAATCACGATTGCTGGTACAGAGGCACAGATGCGCCGGTACCTGGTCAAGATCAAAGACGTTCAACTAGTGGAAGAGTACGGAGCGTGGCTTGCCCAGCGCAACCCCAGCCTGGGCATACAAGTATTCTCTGATGGCACGAGCAGAGTCAAGCTGGAAACTGCCGATGTCGTGGCGCTTCTCAAGCAGCAAGCACCTAATGCCGTCCAAGCATACTTGGAACACCTGGTCTTTGCCAGAAATGTGAGTAGCGCCGTTCGTACTTCGACTAAGCTTTCTCTGACTGATTCTCTTCCAGCTCACACAATACGCGGATGACCTGCTGGCATACTACCTTGATTCCGTCCTCTCCGTACTGGAGACGTCGCCGTCAGCACGAGCTTCTCTCTCCGAATCCTACTCCACCTACCGCGCTCTAAGCGCTCCGAAACCGACCTATATGAATTTCATCACGGTGAACACTCCCTCGGAACCATGGTGGCAATCCCGGCTCCGGCTCCTCCAGCTCCTCGGCGGCGGCAGCACCGGAGGCAGCCAGTTCACCTCGATGCCGCCGCGCAACTTCACCTTCTCCATCCCTGCCGTTCTAGCTCGGATCGAACCTTTCCAGAACGAGCTCGTCTCGGAATCCATCATTCTCGACGGTCTTCAGGGCCGCCACCGCGAAGCTCTTCATCTCCTCACGCACGGCCTCGGCGACTACGATTCAGCCATCCGATACTGTCTCTTCGGCGGCCCGCAGGCCACCAGCAGCTCGTCGTCCTTCGCGGACCGATCGCAGCAGAGTGAACTCTTCCGGTTCCTGCTGGACGAGTTCCTGAAGATCCAGGATTCGTCGGAGCGCATCGAGCGGACCAGCGATCTTCTGGGCCGGTTCGCGGCGTGGTTCGACGTCGGGGAGGTTCTGCGGATCATCCCGGACGAGTGGAGCGTCGATATCCTGGGCGGCTTCCTGGCGCACGTGTTCCGGGTGCTGGTGGCGGAGGGCAGGGAGGTGCGCATCGAGCGAGCGCTGAGCGCGGGACTGAACCTGCGGGTGGGAACGGAGTATATCGAGGGGGTGGAGAAGGTGGGCGCCTGGGTCGAGGATGGAGATGGATTGCGGCGGGTGAAGGACCGGCCGGTGGTACGCGAGGAGGAGACCGAGGAGTTCGGGGATATTGTGGAAGCGGACAGCTGATGAGGACGACCACGATGTTTGTTGTATATATGACTTGTATATAGCGATGCCATGGCATGAGGCCTTGCACCGATCACGCTTTACAATCCGAGTTGTGGCGTGGAATGAAACATGTAGCATTTTGGTCGACATATCAACAATCCGCATAACCCTAATACATGCAGAAGGCTTCCCGGGGGAGAACCCCCGGACCTCCCTTCTTTTAAACTTCCCAGTAAACTCAACCATAAATCACAAAAGATGAGTAATTACAACTCCAAAAGATCATGCAACTGCCCCCAAACCACCTCCGCCTCTTCCTCCCCATCCCCATCCTCAGACTCCAAATCCACCAAACCCTGCAACCTCCCCACCAGCTCTTCGACCGTCATCTCCCCATAAGTATCCCCAAAAGTATCCCCATAACTATCCCCCTCACACCTAGGAACAAGAACAGAACGGGTAAGAACATGCCCGACCCCATCCGCGACCACCAAATCCCTCACGCCCACCCGCTCCCCAGAAACAGTGACGCCCCCCCACGGCCCCAAATTCGCCACCTCGACCGGCACCGTCCGCCCCTCCAACAACGTCTCCAGATCGAAATGCTTCATCCCATGCACCGCCTCGATCTTACCATGGCTTGTATACTCCACATCCGAGTAGAGCGTGCGGTGCGGCACGAGATGGTACTTTAGCAGCGCGCGCAGGTACGGGGTCCCGTGCTCCGAGAACAGGAAGGCGTTGAGCTTGTACCCCAGTGCGCTGAACGCGCGGTTCGTGGGGAGGAAGTATGTTCCCCCTCGGCCTGAGTTTTTTCCAAGAAGGTTGGGGGAGGGGGGCTTGGTTGTTGGTTTCGGGGTGGGGTCTCCGGGGCTGGGTTTGGTGTGGTGGGGACAGTGGTGGGAGCGGTTGAGCTGGGCTGCCAGACCGGTGCGGTGGAGGGCGAGTGTTAGCGTGCTGAACTGCGTGGGCACGATGGTCGTCAGCGTCAGCAGGGAGGGCGGCGGGAGCAGGATCGCGTCGATCGTGTAGAGGAGCCCGTTGGCCCCGCGTTTGTCGGTCGCCAGGATGCGGCTGTAGTGGTTCAGGGTCGGGCCGTGCAGCGTGGTGCTGATGCTGAGGCGTTGCGGGAGGTTGTTGTTGTCGTTGTCACTGTGGACAATGCTCGGGGCTGCGTCGGGCTTAGGGCTGAGCAGCCGCGAGGTCAAGAGGGTGGGCAGCGTGTGGGCGTGGAAGAGCTCGGCGGGCGTGTACACCGCGGAGACGAGGTGGTATTTCAGCACCGCGCGGATGAGCTCCGGGGGTGGTTTGTGGTGGTGACGGTCGTCGTCGTCGTCATCGTCGTCTCCGTCATGGCTGTCGCGGTCATCGTGGTGGCGGTGTCGGTCGTGGTGGTGATGCGGGATTTTGGCAAACGCTTCGTCGGTGGGCGCGAAGAATGTGAGGTTGGCGGCCGTGCGGTTCAGCAGCTCCACCAGTTGCGAGTCGTCGTGGACGATGCGGGCCAGGATGGTGGTGTGAGGATTCTCGGAGATCAGATCGTACAGTGACTTGTTGGAGGGCGGGTGGTGCGGGTACGGCGGCGGAGACGGGCGGCGGAAGGGCGGCGGAGGAGGAGACAAGAGGTGTTCCTCGCTGGGGTTGGTCGCCTCTGCTACCTCATCGAGCCACGAGGTGATCTGCTGGACGGGCGAGTAGGTTTCCACCGCGGACTCGAGGAGCGAGAGGATGTCGAATAACTGGTGGTCGTCCGCCTCGTGCTCCTCTTGCAGGTCTGGCTTCGGTTCGTGGAGGATCGCCTGCTGCTGCTGCTTGGGTGGGATCAGAAAGGCGGATGTCAGCGGAAGAGCCGCGACGGCCCAGTACTGGAGATGCTTCATTTTGGTTTTGGCCTCGTGCGGAGATGGGCCACAAGCAAATATCTACATTTTATAAAGCCTCGTAAAGGAGAAGAGGGGCGGGTGATATTATACTTGACAAAAGTCGAATATACTTCCGACCAGCTGGGAAGGTAGACTGGGCACTTGCTTCTAGACCGGGCGGTGCAACGCCGAAGTCACCGTCATCACCCCATTCCCTGCCGTGATGTCATGACATGTCACTTCGAAGCTTAATGGTCGTTAATCTCATTGATATTTCTTTCTAGTCACTCATTCTGCTGCAATCATGGCCTATGACTTGACCAGTGCATGCAAGCTCATTTTCAGGTACTGTACAGTCACGGCTCGAAGCACGAAGCACAAAGCACAAAGCACAAAGCACATCTGGTATATCTTTTCATCTGCTTTCGTAAATGGAATGACTCCTTCTCGACCAGTAGAGGCCTTGAACAACTCAACTGGGTTTACTCGGCCTTAGGTCTAGCCGGGCATCGAGGCCATCAACCTCAGCCGTCATCGAGGCATGGCCGATGCTCTTCAAATCGCATTACATGGAATCACCACCCACGGAACCCTTACTCCTCCGGTTGCACGAAAGGATTGGCGATCTCCTCGCTGCCATCGGCCGGGGAGATCAACACAATCAGCGTACCACGGGCCACGATCAACCCCAGCGAGCGCGTGGTCTCGTTGCCTTCGTCATCTGTCCCCCCTCCCATTAGTCAAGCTGGCATATAAACCTAGATGAGGGGAAACCTACCGCGCATGCCTTCCTTGACATCGTCCAGAACCAAGTTCATCAATTGGTCGTAGCCCTTCAGGATACCAGTGACTGGGGGGACGGGATGTTAGTTCGTACTCTACCGGGATGCTGACCAAGCAGCTGACAAGGAAGTCAAAAAGCAAACTCACCTTCACGGCCTCCGTTGAACTTGACGCGCACCTCCTTGTCCATGTACTTGTTCAGATCGAGGATGTTCTCCTTCTTGGGCTTCTCTTGCTGCTGCTGCTGCTGCTCGCGGTGGTCGCGGTGCTCGCGGTGGGCACCGCCACCTGCACCGCCACCGCGGCCCTGCCCGCCACGGCCGCCGGACCGGTCACCGTAACCTCCGCCGCGGCCGCGACCTCCTCGGAATGAGCCTCGTTCGGACATGGCTTGGCTGTGTTGGGGGGGAAAAGGAATCAATTGAATTGCGTGTAAGAGGGGCTAATGTATACTGGACTGATCGAGTGTCCAATTACAGCGGCGTGGATTAGATAATGATGCACGTGCCGTGACCTCAATAGTAACTTCAGTTACTAACTCAAAGAGAGAGTGAGAGGGGAAGGGGAAGGAGGGGCCAGCACCAGAGATTGGAGACGTTGGGATTTGAGAGGTGGAAAGACGGTCAATCTGTTGGAGTAACCCGGAGTGGGAGAAAATTTTCGACCCGATAAGGCGAGGGGGGAGGAAAGGGGCGGAATGGGATGAGGTTCGGTGGATGGATGGATGGATGGATGTGATTGAAGCCACAGAGGTGATAGTTATCAGTATGAGGGATTTTCCATCCGCGAAAGTTGGTTGCAGCCGCGACGGAGTAACTCCACCAGTTGTCGGTTCCCGGGCGGTCGTGCGTACGCTTTTCGATGCCTACCATTTTCTTTTCCGTGGCTTTCCCGCTCGACACCCACCGCCCACACTTCTTCACCGCCTTTACATCCTTTGGGAAAAGGAAGGGTCGGAGTATATACGGAGTACTCAATGTCCGAGAGGATGGAGAAGAATGAGTCTCTATAAGGTACCCTTTTGATATCTAACTTATACGCAGTTGTCTCCTACTGTTGAGTTGAGAAACTCTTTGCTTTTACATCATAGCCTCACGACTTCGTTGGTCGAGTTCCAGCACTTGTATACTTACTTACGGATATAAATAAACATGATGGCATAAGCTCGAGGTCACAGATGCGCTACTGACTATCAACAGACACCACTCAGCACCTCATCTATCCACTTCTACTGAGCTACGACTACCAAGGATACAGCACGCAATTGGAGCGTCAAATACTAACATCGCTGCCACGAGATGGCCAGATGGTTGAAGAGTAGAAGACGGTGTTGGTCACACCGTTGACACCGATAATACCTGACCCATAGCTGACCACCGGCCCGGTCTAGCGTGGGGATTGGATATCGATGTGGCTGGAACACCGGTCAATCGGATGGATATCGGCCTGGCAACCTCGACTCCAGGCTCATTAGGCATCAAGTTTAGGTCAGGCTCATGCGTTTGTCTACGGTGTACCGTACTGCACACCTTGCAGATTCATCAATACCCGCCCGTCTCCTTTCCGTCAACCTCCAGACCAAGATGGGAGCACGAAGAGTGGTAGTACGGAGTCCGCGTATGGCACACGGGAAAAATCGACGATCCCCCCTTCTGCCCGGCGGAGCGCGCCTGTAGCAGCACATGGGACGAGACAGTCGAGCTATTCGGTGGTGATCGGTCACTTAGTGAGGGAAGGACGGGGGGGGGGGCGGACTGTCGCTTGTTCGTTTCCCCCTCCCCCCTATGACATCAAACCCGGAGACAGGATCCAACCGCCAGGCAACGTGTCTGTACTCTTTTCCTGTAGCCATCGTGGTACTTTCGTTCCTGAGGGTCCGTCCGCAAGGGGGCAAAAACGATGCACCCTCGCGCAGTGGGCTTGTGGATAAGCATCTTCAATGGTGGCCAGTGTCACGATGGTATCGAATTGAATCAACTGTATTGGTCATGACAGTGACAGTGACGGGTTACGGCTCATCCGAATGGACAGCGGAAGAGCCCGGCGGGACTCCGCCCCTGCCTGTTGCTTACGCATCCACTAGTAGGACACCCACGATGATAAGAAGATTGGGATGAATGGACATGGACTGACTGACTCTTGTGTGGTTGGGAATTAAGGGAGAATGTGTCCAGGAAGTACACTCTCCAGTACATACTGCATACTAGGTTAAAGAATTACTACTTCCTCCTGCTTCAATGATTGCGGAAGATCGGGAAGAGAGTGAGTGCGAAAGATAATAATAACCTGGGATTCAGACTGGATGGAGCAGGTGACTTTCCGGGCTCGCCCGTTCCGCCATCCATCCATCCCCTCCGTCGGTCTCTTTGCTTGCTTTCCTCCTCCTCCTCCGTCGTCTTCTATTCTTATCCACTCACTGCTCTTTCTTTTATCCACCCCCCTCTCTCTTCCCCCTGCGGTGATTGTCTGCGATTGAGGTCTGCGAACCACAACCCGCGTGCCGGACCAACCGGCCAACAAGCAACCAAATGGGTTGAACCCCGATCTCCCCTTGGTTTCTCTTTCCCTCTTCTCAAGCATTCATTCGTTAAGTGGTTCAGTTCAACTTGCCCGCTTTCCGACCTTCCTCTTTTCTGCTAGTACATACAATTGGGTTCGACTGCTCCGTGCTTCTCCTTCTCTCGCGATTGTCGCGTTCTCCTCTTCCTCTCCGTCGGCTCCTCTTCTCCTCTCTCCTCTCTCCTCTCTCCTCTCTCCTCCTCCCTCCCTCCCTCCCTCCCTCCCTCACTTATCCTTTAACCAACGTTTACTCTCCTCTTTTCCACCTTGTCCTTTAATACCCGCTCAACCTTTCTTTCTTTCACCACTTCCTGCTTGTCCCACCCCCCACTCATCCCATCCATCCCAGTTTCCTCCATCCCGGTTTGCATCGGCTGGGGGTTATCGCGATTACCTAACTTGAACGCAGTACGCGCTGCCCAGTGGCTGATTGGGAGCCCGCACTCTGGAGCCTTATGCTCCGCCATCGGCAGCCTGTCTTTCGCCAGCGTTCCCATTACTCATTTCCTCAATAATCCCTTTTTCTCCTCTCAGCTCGCTCCATCGCTTTCCCTCTCCCTTTTCCTTCCCCGCCTTGTCTTTTTTCTTCTGTGACTACCGCTATAGTCGCGATCCTAGGATCTCTTCCCCTCCCCTTCTCCCCTCTTCCCCCTCCCCTTCCTTCTCTCTCTTCCCTCCTCACCACCTTTCCCTCTCCTTCCCGCCTCTTCTTATCATCACTATGGAGTCTCGACCTGCGACGGCTGAGCCGTCCAGTAAGCGGCCGCGATCGCCGTCCGGCGACTTTCCTCCTATCGCATCCAAAGTCCCCAAGCCCTCCAATCACCTGCAGATCAACTACCTGGCCCGTCAGTATCCGGACAATCTGCCTCTGGTTTCCGTCGAGGATACCATGCCCTCGATCATTCACTTGATTGGAGAGTATGACGGCGTTTTGCACCGACACGAGAGTATCGCCGGCAACCTGGGCGCTTGCCCATTAGGCCCCATTCTGATCAAGCGCTTCGAGCGCCTTTTCGATGGACCGCCCCGCGTGCTCAAGTCCCACGGCAAGGATTCCCCCAACGTCACCTGGCTAGACGTGGTGGAATTTGCCAAAAACAAACCGGAACAGTTTAACCTGGAGAAGTCTCGCAATGGCGTGCGCGTGTGTCAATTCTACACCAAACAGTGTCGCGTGGAGATCAGCGAGGAGGATTTCGTCCTGATTGCATCAGGCATGCCGCAGAAGATGATTCCGCCTCAGCCGATCATTGAAGACGAAGAGAAGGAACTGGGCGCGCTCGAGATACTGGAGAAGAATCTCCAGCAGATCATCCAGGTGGCCGACCAAGGTCAGCTCATCTCAGACCTACGCATTCACACGGAAGATGAGATCACTGACGGGTTGCATTTTAGTATCCGCGCGAGCCCGACAACTCAACCATCGCCTGAAGAACCGGAGGACGGCGATCGTGACCCGTCGAGAAAACGACATGTCCCTTCATTCGCAACGACATCAGCAACATCGCTCGATGAGTCCTGCGTGGCGCGATGCGAACGGACATGGACTCCCAGTCCTCAATGGCAGCGCTCCGGTGAGCGCTCACTCTCCATCCACTGGTTTTGTGGCGGTCAATGCCGGCCGGCCCGGCGCTGGCGAAGCTGCTGTGGAGGAGAACTCGCTCTCGTCGCAATTCATGTTTTCGCACTCGAACACGGACAACGTCACGATTATCAACGGCACCTCTATCAAAGGCGCGTCGCCGACCACGCGCGCCGAGCTAATGAAGAAGTTCTTCACTACGCAAGACCGGCAGTCCCGGTCCTATGAGGAAGGACCCGACTCGTCGGCTCGGCAGTCATCGCGACCGCGCCCGCGAGCGTCGGATGCGTCGGAGTACAACATGTATACTCCGGCCCCGACCACCGTCGCCATCCCGAGTACGCCGTCGTCGTTGCTACCACCGCCCAAGTCCCACCACCATGATAAGGATGACGGGGGCCCGCACAAAATGGAGATGGTGGCCCGCATGGAGGAGCTGCAGCGTGGAGAACGGATTATGCCCCCTTGTGATCGGTGTCGCCGTCTTCACATGGACTGTTTAAAGAATCTGACGGCCTGTATGGGATGTACGAAGAAGCACGCCAAGTGTTCTTGGAAGGATGTGAAGGAAGATGAGCTGCGGGAGACGCAGGTGGACCGCAGCTCCCGGGAGCGGATGGAGGAAGGGCCAGCCCAAGAGGTCTCGGCAACCGCCATGGGACCCTCTGCGGTGCAAGCACCTCCGTCCGCGGCGCAGACGCCGGTCTCCGAGCCGACGATGATGGACGTGGATCGACCGCACGCCCATGACCATGTCGACTTCAGTACGCGACGAGAGTCGGCCCCAACCGCGACGGCTGGTCCGGCCGTGGGAACGCCTTTCAAAAGAGACCTCTCGCCTCGTCGCGCGATGAGCGAAATCCAGGGGAGCAACGTCATGACGCACGACCGACGCATTAGCATGCATCGGCATGCTGACTCGGCGCAGGATGACGACGCCCCGGATGCTAATTCGCGCCTCATGCAGGCGATCTTGGATACGGTGGACCACCACGCGCGGGTGGCGGCTGCCGCCAAGGAGGGGCATGAAGTCAGTAACGAACGGGAGCGAGAACGAGAACGCGAGCGGGAGCGGGAGCGGGAGCGCGACCAGGAGCGTGACCGGGAACGAAAGTTGGTGCGAGCATAGTGTATATCTTCGTTGGCGGGATGAGCCGGCGCGACTTGGAGTTTTGTATCTATGTTTACCTTGATTCTGTTTTTGATTCTGTGTGTACTGTTGAGCGAGTCTGGCAGATATCCCGGTTGTTTGTCGTATGCTGCATATTAAGAAGTGTTGAATATGAATTGGTTTATTCTGGAATGGAACGGATCGAATGGGGGGATAGTGTTTGGGGACGATGACGGATGACGGATCATGGATCATGGATCGCTTGAGGTCATTCCCGAAGCGGATGAAGAACTGCCGATGGTTGATCCGCTGGGGGGAAGCTTGTTCTGTTGGTATCGAACATGACCCACAGTGGCCATGCCAGTACTAGGACGGATAACCAAGGTAAACCAACCTCTATGGTCACCTTGAGGCATGGTCTGTTGTACGTAGTATTAGCGTATCAATTATCTGGCCAGGACCATCAGTGGGCAATCATCGAGAAATCTCCTTGAATGTCATCAGATGCGGAGTGAAGGGCACGCAGCGCGGGGATGTTGCGTCCGTTGACTTCTCCCCCCACAGCTGATCGGATGGGTCGGGGCGAAAGAAAGAGGGCTAGAGTCTAGCCTGCTTCCTGACCCATCGGATGCCCATGACCAGGGTAGCAGGGTATCCAGGGTATTTTAATTGTTGCTGTGTATACGATGTAGGATGGTAGGTTGAGGCCGGCAATACGGAAATAGCAATAGCCGGAGCAGCTGAGTTGAAGTGGGCATTGGCCAGTGAGGAGCCGGCTGTTACGCCATCCATCATTGAATTTCCCCCCGCCAGAATGTGGGGAAAGAAAATCCACCCCGCGGAGCAGGCTAGCGGAGCTACCTACGGAATACGTATTTGTATATAGACTTCCCCCGACCCAGCTAGCTCACACACTTACTTACTTTCTTCGACTCCTTGGAATTCTCCCTTTCTTCTCCATATAACCCCAAGCCCAAAGTACAGCCAAAGCCGACAAAATGGACCCCTCCCTCGTGAAAATCCCCGCCATGAAAGATCTCACGATCGACAACATCACCGAGAACGTGATCCGCATCAACTCGCTGTGCCCGGACGAGCGCATGAAATACATCCTGGAGCGACTGGTCACCCACCTGCACGACTTCGCGCGGGAGACGCGCCTGAGCACGGAGGAATGGATGACGGGGCTGCGCTTCCTGACCGAGGTGGGCAAGATCTGTACGGATGTGCGGCAGGTAGGGCGCCCCCAGCACCCCCAGCACCCCCAGCACCCCCAGCACCCCCAGCACCCCCAGCACCCCCAGCACCCCCAGCACATTCCCCTGCATCCCAGACCCTAACAACGGACAAAGGAATTCATCCTCCTCTCCGACATCCTCGGCCTGTCGTTACTGGTGGACAGCATCGACCACCCCAAACCCGCCGGCAGCACCGAGGGCACCGTCCTGGGCCCCTTCCACACCCACGAAGCCGAGGAGCTGGCCCCCGGCGCCGCCATGTCCCACGACCCCAACGGCCAGCCCCTGCTGGTGGTCTGCACCATCAAAGACACGGCCGGCCACCCGGTCTCCGACGCGAAGATCGACATCTGGGAGACCGACAGCACCGGCCACTACGACGTGCAGTACCCGGACCACGACGGCCCGGACGGCCGCTGCATCATGCGCAGCGACGCCGACGGCGTCTTCTGGTTCCATGCCATCACCCCCGTGCCGTACCCGATCCCGCATGACGGGCCCGTCGGCAAACTCCTGAAGCTGCTGGGTCGCCATCCGTACCGCCCGAGTCATATGCATTTTATGTTTGAGAAGGAGGGGTTCGATCATTTGATTACGTATGTTTCCATATTCCCTTTGTCCTGGGGGTTTGGGCTGGGCTGGGGACTGGCATGCTAATCTGAACTTTGGGGGCGACGGACAGCGCCCTCTACCTCCGCAACGACCCCTACGAAACCTCCGACGCCGTCTTCGGCGTCAAGGACTCGCTCGTCGTCGACATCGGCACCGCCGGCCCCGAGCTCGCCGCCAAGTACAACGTCCCCGAGGACCACGCCTGCCTTACCTACGACTTTGTGCTCGTCTCCGACGAGGAGACTAGTGCGTTGCGTGCACGGAACTCCAAGGAGGCGCTGGATCGGTTGGGGCGGAAGGTCCGCATTGTGAATGGGTTGCCGGTGCCGGATTTGGATTGATTTCTTTATTCTATTTTCCAGGGGCGGTGGGGAGGGGGTTTAGGGTTGAGATTGGGTTCGGTTGGATTTATGTATATACCTTATATTAGTTACGGGATTTAAGTCTTGGTTGTGCTTTACGCAACTGGGGTGCTGGTTGGATTGGTTAGCACTGTGGCTTGCGGTGATGGTAGTGTCCAAACTAAGATCAAATGGTAATCACAATTGCTACATTTCTACCTAGTTCTCTCATCGATATCTTTCAACTGCCACGGCAGATAGTCCAAATGCGCAAACAGCAATGCGAAGGGCGTAGGGGGCGTTCTTGGTCCAACATGGCCCTCAAATAGCAGGACAGAACAACTGCCCCCTCCGTATCCCACGTCTCATCCTACTCGTCCAAGGAACCAAATTCCCCAGGGTACACAAGGTCGGTAAATAGGTGGTCAATTCACTCCGCGCAACGCGGTTTATAGAATGCCAAGTGCAGGTCGGTATAGCTTGACATCAAGCTGTAGCCAAGCTGTAGCCAAGCTAGGCCAGCCGACTAATGAATCCTCCGCCCCGACGACGGCTTCAGCAGCGCCTGGAACGACGACTCCAGAGCTTTCTTCAGCTCCTTGTAGCTCACGACGAAGCAGCTCTGCTCGTCGCGGCTCACCAGCGTGACCTTCTCGTCCGACCCGGCGTCCAGCTTGTTCAGGCACGTGAGCACGTGGCCCAGGTCCACCACGGGGTCGCCCTGCGCGTCCACCTGGTGGAACACGTAGTCGCGGAAGATCTTGAGGAAGTAGCGCTCGCCGTTCTCCGCCCACTGCCGGTCGTGCTCGTACTCGGGCCGCTCGTTCACCAGGTTCAGCTTCGTCATCAGCCGCACCAGCCGCCCGTTCTCCAGCTCGCGGCTCAGGTCCGACGTCAGCTGGTCGTCCAGGTGCAGCGCCGAGTCGAACGTCGACATCAGCTGCGACGAGATGCCCGTGATGAAGATGTCGATGTTGCGGTCCTGGTCCTTCTGCAGCCCGTTCAGCAGCCAGAACACCGAGTTCTTCAGCTGCGGGCTGTAGGCGCGCGTGAAGTGCTCCATCGCCTTCGTCGGGTTGTGCATCACGCTGGGCGAGTTGGCGCCCAGCGTCACGATCAGCTGTCCGAAGTTGACCAGGTCCTGCCGCTGCAGGTCCGCCACCGACCGCTGCGTGTCGAACTGCACCACATCCAAGATGGCGCAGGCGCTGAGCCGGATGCGGTTCTTGCCCGTCAGCAAGATCTTGCTGGCGTCGATGATGCGCGCGGCGAGGCCGTTGCTGTGGATCGCCTTGAGGGCGTTGCCGAGCTGCGTCATGTAGCTCCACAGGATCTGCTCGGGGATGTGGGCGTTCTGGCGTCCGGTGAACCGATTTCCGGCGCCCAGGTGCTGCTCGGCGAGGGTCTTGGACAGTGGGTGGTAATCCGTCACAAAAATCAACGAGCTGTCCTGGAAGCTCCGGCTGGTGAAGGCGTCGTGGACTGTCACAACGCTGCCGCTGCATACCCGCTTCCACGCTTGGACAGATCGAATCGCCTTCTCGTTTGTAAGACGGAACCCTGTGTTGAATGATCAGTAGTGCTACAGGACCCGTCGAGCTTGAGGTGAAATCTACCTTCTAATCTTCGAAGGGCGTAAAAGTTTCCGTCTTTACTGGACTGGGCCTTGTATACCCAGCTAGGATAGCCAAAGATAGCTGCATTCTTTTGATGGTTCAGGTCAAGAGGGACGAGAGAGTGGAAGTAATCCACTTGAGCGGGTAGCTGAGTGTCTGTGCAGGATTAGCGGCTGTTGTTTTCACATGCGTAACTGTCATCCAACTCACTGGGTAAGGTTTGCAGTGTGGCCGCTGCTTTCTTTTGCAGTTCTTCTCGGAAGTCGTTCGGAAGGAAGAGATCGTGGACATTCCGCTGGTAGCCCAAGGTATTTTGGCTGTGTGGTCCAATTGGAGCGTACATGTGGTATTGAACCTGGACGACAAAAGGTTCGTGAATGACCTTCAAAGCCTCCGAGTAATAAAACTTACAGGTTGCTGGAAGCCGGACTGATTCGCAAAGAATGCGGCGCCTCCCAGCGCCGCAGCTGTATCATGTGTGAATGGGTTCGCTTGAACCGGGCCCACGGCATTGGCAGCAGAAAGTGGATTCGGCGAGGTCACAAAAGGATCGAATGCAGTCGTCGTGGGGATGGTCGAAGTGCCATTTCCTTGTAGGGAAGCCTATATTATAAGTATCAGTCAACGCCCGAAACGACGAAGCTGCCAAATTGCGGCGTTCATGGGCCGCGACTGCGAGAAGTCGAAACATAGTATGAAATGCAATAGGCGCAGAATCATACCATATGCGACCCATCAAAGCCTTGAGGAACGAATTCCTGAACTTCCGCGACAGACCAATCCGGAGTCATCGTTCCCTGTCGCGCAGTTGGTGTGCTGGAGTTGGACCCTTATTGCAGTCAGACGAAAAGCTCTTTCAGTGTGAAGTGACGCATGGCATACGTGATGAGATCCCCCGTGGTTGGAAAGGGGCTGCATTCGCAGCCTTGGGTGATATTGTTGCCGTCTTTTTCATGGTTGCAGATGCGATAGTGGGAGAGGATCCATTGGAAGATAGTAATGTAGGTGTAAAGCTCGGAGAGTCAACGTTCAAGCGTTTCCTAAGCCACAAACGTCAGCAAGCTGCAAACAACGTATGATCCCACTCGCGCATCGCTCTTGCGCCGATTCGAGGGTGCCCACCTGTCCGCATATGAATTCACTTTGTGAGGGTCATGGTTGAATGCGCATCCTGCCACGTCCGGCGTTAGATGGATATTTGGCCCAAGCTGGTAGTAGTAAGGCAGATACCTTTATCCTCGTATCGACAACGCCCGTATATCGTAACGTTCCGGCATAGGGTATCTTTCGCATTTTCCGCTAGGTCCGCAGAGCACAATATCAGCTGAATTGTCCATGCTATCACGTGCGACCGTGGACAGCGAAAGCTCGCCTCACGCGATAGGAAACCATGTAGCTAACCTCGTGCCTTCATCTTAGGCGAGCCCGTTGCCCGACGAGAGTCGTCGAGAGTGGTAGTCGACTTCCCGGTGGAGGCCATGGTATTTCTTGAATCCACAGTTCGGCGCGCATTAACGCAAGGAAATCCCCATCGAATTAGAGTGAAAGAAAGCCGAAAGAACAGACTCTAGAGGAAACCACATTCCTCTAGGAATAAGAGTATGGTTGGAGTCGATCGGGGCCGACAATAGGGAATGGCTGAATGAAGGTGGCTTGTGGTGCAGAGGTCAAGCTCTTGCCGTCTTCCCTCGCCAGGAAGTGCAGTGGTAAGATCCGATGTGCGTCAAGCAATGACTCACCGTCCGTAGACAAGACTTCCGGTTGATATCGTCATGCTATGGTATGAGATGGGATGGGGGATGGGACGAGACAGCGAGGCGGGCATGCGAACCAAGGGCGCGCGGGGGAGGGAGAGGGGAACTCGACACTCGGTCGGGCGGTCTGCCTTCTTGCACTCGGTACTGCCACTTGGGCACGGACCACCCCATGCGTCAAGCGCGCGTCTACTCCGGAAGCGTGACGGCCGCCCTCGGTGAGTTGCGCGATGACGGAGCTCTCATCACTACTGCGGCACTGAGGCCAGCTAAACTTATTCTTGCGACTGCGACACTCCTTTTTCTTTGTTTATTTACTCCCCCAGGCAGGCTATCCTTTTGCCTTTCCGAAAGGATCTATAATTTATACTACTTACTGACATTCTGAGACCTTTGACCTCTTCCACCCTCCAAGGCCAAACCCGCCGGTTCCGGTTTCTCTGCCTAATCGCGACGTCGTATCAACCCCCCTCTCCCCCCGACATACACCCATTTATGGCCCGGAGCATCAATTGACAATGTCCTCGTCCGGGCTTGACATATCGCAGCTGTCTGACAGCGAGAGGGCTGGTCTTGAAACTTATATAGCGGTGACGGGCCAAGACCCTTTGGAGGCTATTCCTTTGTTACGACGTTCGGAATGGAACGTGCAGGTAGGCCTTCGAGAACCCCCGCCTCGCCAGTCTAGTCTGCGCCAATACTAAATCCTAGGCGGTTGGAAGATTGCCATCTCCAAGTTCTTCGATGGTGAAGGTCCAGACCCGGTTGAGGAGGCTCGCGCAGCTTTGAATACCCCTCCTCCTAGGCCGACTAGACAGACGCAGAACCTACTGAGCGATGACCTCCGCGCGCAATTCTCCCCATCCACACGCGCTGCTGAGCCAGCTCCTCGGATAGTCACCCAATCTGAGGATCAGCCTGTCTATCGCCCGCCTTTCATTCTAGCGCTCCTCTTTACCCCGCTCAATCTCCTCTACAGACTGCTGTACAACTCTTTCCGCTTGTTCGGCTCCCTCTTCCCTTTCCTCCCGCGACTCTTCAATACCACAGCCAGTCCCGCTCTTCATGGTTCACGCCGAAACACCAATGGCCGCCGGCCCCTGGGCCCGAAAGATACCGCTGCCCGGTTCATCCGGGAATTTGAGGAGGAGTACGGCACCAACTCGATCGGCTTTCTGGAAAATGGATACAACATGGCGCTGGAGAAGGCTCACCGGGAATTGAAGCTTCTTCTTGTCGTGCTGCTTGCCCCCGAACACGACGATACGCATGGCTGGGTCCGCGACACTCTGCTCTCGCGGGAGGTCACCGACTTTGTTACCGACCCGCAGAACGAGATTCTCGTATGGGGTGGAAACATTCAAGACTCAGAAGCATACCAGGTTTCAAACTCGCTACGGTGCACCAAGTTCCCCTTTGCGGCTGCGGTTATCCACACTCCCAATGTTTCTTCGACAGCAATGTCTGTTGTGGCTCGCATACCGGGAACCACCTCCCCAGCAGAATTTGTGGAAAAGCTTCGGACCGCGATCGCTCAGAACAAAGAGCCTCTGGAGCGCATCCGCGCCACTCGGGCAGAACAGCAGGCTTCTCGCAGTCTACGCGAGCAGCAGGATTCGGCCTACGAGCGGTCTCTAGCCATTGACCGCGAACGGGCGAGACAGAGACGCGAGGCGGAGGCCGCCCGCCAACGAGAAGAGCAAGAAGCGGCTGAGCGCCAGGCGGCGGAAGAGAAGCGGATCCAAGATCTTCAGCAGTGGAGACAATGGCGAGCCCAGTCGATCGCTAAGGAGCCCGGTCCGGACGCCAAGGATGCGGTGCGCATCAGCATCAGGTTGCCGTCGGGCGAACGCGTCATCCGGAAGTTCGAACCTGAGGCGAGCATCGATGAGCTCTACGCATTTGTGGAATGTTATGAGATTCTGAAAGAGCCAGTGGAGGGAGCAGCGACCGTCTCGAAACCGGATGGGTTCGAACACCAGTATGGATTCCGACTGGTTTCACCTATGCCGCGGGTGGTCTATGAAGTGGGTGCCGGGGGCTCCATCCGAGATCAGATCGGCCGGGGTGGAAACCTGCTGGTCGAACCCATCAATGACGAAAGCGAGGACGAGGAGGCGGCGGAGGAGGACTCGTGAGCACTATCTACATGTACGATTATCGATTTTGGTTTATTGAGATGATGAGTGTGTATGGTATCAATTGACCGGCCTCAGAATGGATAATCTCATAGACTACTACGCTCGTCCGGTGAGAGATTTACACGTGTGTAAAGTATTACCTGCCCATGTACTGAGATGTAGCACGCAGTGACATGTGCCTGAAACGGCCGTCAGCAGAAGCATGGACCCTTTGGCAGGAGCAACGGGGGTAAAAGCCGCGGAGCCGCATGCGCGCATTGTACTGCTGTCTGGCTCGAGGCCAGCTCAGGATGTTTTGAGGTGTATCACCGAACAGAGCCGGTGGGGTAGACGAAAACAACGCTTCTATTATTATTCAGACGATAAGTCGATCGATGCTGATCTTCTCCGCTAAACAAGGAACTCCGAAGTAGCGGTGGGTTGGGTCCATAGTTACTCGTACTGTACATATGCCGTAGCAAATAGCTCAATGATCGGTTCGAATCGTGAGCAATCCGCGGTGATCGGTTGGAGTATCCGTGTGACACGGCATAACCAGCAGAGCAGGATACCGGTAGACTATTTGTCTTGTGTCATGTGTCGTGTGTCTTGTGTCATGGAAATAACGTGATAATTGTGTGGGGAAATTCTCCGATGCGCCAGACTGACGTACTCGAGGAGTCGAGGTTTACAGCTTGAGTGATGGAACTCACGGAGTAACTATGAGTGCATAGCTGAGTCAGCCCGCCTTATCCTGCGTGCACCGGATCTCCGCCATCCCGAAGAAGGATCAAACAGGGGAAAAATGAAAAATGGATGGGGCTTCGGATGGCTGGACTCCCGCCTCTCCGGCCCACTTCTTGCGACAATCGAGTTAATGCCCGGCTCGGACTCTCCGCTCTTGACTCTCGATTCTCTCGGGAACCCCCCCCCCCCCCCCGAATCTTCTTTTGCTTCTTTTCGTTCTTCTGTTCATTTCTCGCCACGTTTTCCTGCTTCTGGCCTAGACTTTTTCAACTCATTATTACTCATCCTCATCCTCATCCTCACCATGAATCTATCATATGTTATCATCACTCACTATGTGTCAACCTTTCACCAGAGCACAGGTGGCAACGTCCATTCTTACGGCTTGCTACCCAAGGAAACAAGGCTGAGCTGCTTTTCTTACTTACTTGTACCTTGTGACTGACTCTTGACGCTTCAAGTGAAAGCGCACTGACAAACAAATCCCGGTCTGTCATAGTGGCGTTCCCATTTCTCGCACTAGCTGCTCCTGAGCAAGGCAGCAAGCTGATATAGATCATGTCCGATCGAATTACAAGTCCTTGGAATTATCGTCATCTCTCTTTCCCCCCCATCTGGCCTTGGCATGGTTTGCTCGAACTTCAACAAGCCTGAAAAGATAATGGAAAGCCTAGAAGGATCTCTCCCTAATGGGGTCCGACAGGTGTCCTGGCCATTCACCACCTGCTATTTGCACGCGGGTGCTCACCTGTCCTATCCGTGGATTCAAGGGTGCCCTGCTCACTAAGTTTACGAGTACCACGTCGGATTTAAATATGGCAATATGCAGCCTTTCTCCGAAAAGGTTCTGCTCGAGCCTCCAGTCTAACCCGTCTCATGTCCCGTATTCCCCTAAGCCAGGAATACGCACGGAGGGTGGGAAGTACCGGGTGGATCTGGGTGTATCAATCTGGGTCCCGACCCGGATGTTGCACTCTTCCTGGTCCCGATTCGCCCATCGCAGCGTAAACTTTTCCACTCTTTGGGGCCTGTAAAATGGGGGATGAGCCCAGATGCTGGGTCCTGATTGTTGATTTTTCCCCTCTCCATTTTTCTCGCGTCGTCGCCTGTTGTCCTCTTGACCAGCGAAGATCGTGATTCTAATTCCTGGTTGCTTGACTGATTGACCAACGACTCGTTAGACTCACTAGTCGGTCGTCAGTCGCCAGTCGCATTAATTTCCAAGCTACGGGGCATCGGAGCGGCCGCTGGCCCTAATAAGTTATCCACCAAGTACTTTATCCTTAGCGTGCTGCCACCATTTCTCACGCTTCCCCTCGCCCGCTTATATTCGTCACTCGTTACGGCCTCTTCCCCCCTCTTTATCAAGCAATCGATCTGTGATCGAACGCTTTGGCTAACCTTTATCTGCCAACCTCTCTATGCTTCTGGCGTCCTCTCGTTAATCGGCACAGTCTTCTGAGACTGATCGTCTCATCTTTTAATCACCATGTCGCTTCTAGGCACTATAAACCCTAATGTTAATCCAGCCCGTGGCGTGGAGTCCCACGAGGTGCACGAGAATGTGAACGAAGGCGCAGCAGCAACATCCGCATCCGCTGTGAATGAAGGAATATCCGAGTTGGGCCACCACCACCACCACCATCACCAGCACACCACTCACGATGAAGAGAAGTTGATGGCAGAGTCCGGTCTCAGTACACCGGGGCCCGACACAAGGGGTCGTTGGAGCCGACACACCACTTTCAGCAGCGCCGAGACTGCGCTCGAGAAAGAAGAGGGAGAAAAAGGAGACGAAGACAATGAGAGCGAGGAAGTTGCCGCTGAAGAGATCCACCGTCTGGCGCAGCAATTGACCCGCCAATCCACCCGGTTATCGACTACTGGCGAGAATACATTCCTGGAAGTGAAAGAGGATTCGACCCTGAACCCCGCCAGTCCCAACTTCAAGTCCAAGCATTGGATGAAGAACCTTCTTGCTCTCTCCTCGCGCGATCCCGAGAGATATCCCCGCCGTGAAGCCGGTGTCTCCTTCCAGAACCTCAGCGTGCACGGTTTCGGCAGTCCGACAGATTATCAGAAGGATGTTTTCAACTCCGTCTTGCAAATCGGGGCGCTCGTCCGTAAACTCACAGGTACCGGAAAGCAAAAGATTCAGATCCTCCGTGATTTCGATGGACTCGTGCGCAACGGCGAGATGCTGGTTGTTCTGGGTCGCCCCGGAAGTGGTTGCTCGACCTTTCTGAAAACCCTCGCTGGCGAAATGAACGGTATCTACATGGACGAGGCGTCTCAGCTGAACTATCAAGGTATCTCGGCCAAGCAGATGCGAAAGCAATTCAAGGGTGAGGCCATCTATACCGCCGAAACCGATGTTCACTTTCCGCAGTTGACCGTCGGCGATACCCTGAAGTTCGCCGCCCTCTCTCGTTGCCCTCGGAACCGCTTCCCCGGGGTGACCAAGGAGCAATATGCGCTGCACATGCGCGATGCGGTCATGGCGATGCTGGGTCTGTCGCACACCATTAACACCAAGGTCGGTAACGACTTCGTTCGTGGTGTCAGTGGTGGTGAGCGTAAGCGTGTCAGTATCGCCGAGGCCACTCTGTGTGGCTCTCCCTTGCAGTGTTGGGACAACAGTACGCGTGGTCTGGACTCAGCGAACGCCCTCGAGTTCTGCAAGACATTGAACTTGATGACCAAGTACGCTGGCGCCACTGTTGCAGTCGCCATTTACCAAGCGTCGCAGAGTGCTTACGACGTCTTCGACAAGGTCACGGTCCTGTACGAAGGCAGACAGATCTATTTCGGTCCTACCGATGAGGCGAAGGCGTTCTTCACCAACATGGGCTTTGATTGCCCGGATCGCCAGACTACTGCTGATTTCCTTACTTCTTTGACCTCTCCCGCCGAGCGTATCGTCAAGCCTGGATATGAGGGCAAGGTGCCTCAAACCCCTGATGAGTTTGCCGCTGCATGGAAGAACAGTGAGGCGCACGCCAAACTGCTCCGGGAAATCGCCGAGTACAACCAGCAATATGCTATCGGTGGCGAGTCGCTTGGCAAATTCATCGAATCTCGCAAAGCCATGCAATCCAAGAACCAGCGCGTCAAGTCTCCCTACACAATCTCTCTGTACGAACAGGTCAAGCTCTGCTTGATCCGTGGTTTCCAACGGTTGCAAGGTGATGCTAGTTTGACCATCTCCCAATTGGTCGGAAACTTCATCATGGCCCTTATTATTGGAAGTGTGTTCTACAACTTGAAAGACGAGACGGACAGTTTCTACTCCCGTGGTGCCCTGCTTTTCTTTGCCGTGCTGCTCAATGCCTTCTCCAGTGCGCTCGAGGTATGTTTTTGACTTGCCTTCGCGTTCATCTCCTTGTCTGGTGTTTCGCCTGCTGACGTTCGATTTCAGATCTTGACTTTGTACGCCCAACGCCCGATTGTCGAAAAGCAGTCTCGTTACGCCATGTATCATCCGTTCGCCGAAGCCATTGCGTCTATGCTCACAGATATGCCTTATAAGATCGGAAACGCGATTATCTTCAACCTTACGCTATATTTCATGACTAATCTTCGTCGGACGCCGGGCGCCTTCTTCGTCTTCCTGCTGTTCTCCTTCGTCACGACCCTGACCATGTCCATGCTCTTCCGTACCATCGCTGCTTCTTCCCGGACACTTTCTCAAGGTTTGTCTTTCGTTCTACCCACTTCCGTCGCGCAGAGGCTGATTTTGAAACCAAGCTCTTGTCCCGGCCGCAATTCTCATCTTGGGTCTGGTCATCTACACCGGTTTCACTATTCCCACCACTTACATGTTGGGGTGGTCGAGATGGATGAACTATATCAACCCCATCGCTTACGGCTTCGAGAGTCTGATGGTGAACGAATTCCACAATCGGCAATTCCCGTGTTCTGAGGATGGTTACGTTCCCTCCGGTAATGGCTATGATTCCCTCCCTCTTTCGAACAAGATCTGCTCTACAGTTGGGGCGGTATCCGGACAAAAGTACGTCGACGGTGATAGGTACCTTGCTTTGAGCTTCGACTACTACAACAGCCACAAATGGCGCAACCTGGGAATCATGTTCGCTTTCATGATCTTCCTCATGGGCACATATCTGCTCGCTACCGAGTACATTTCTGAAGCCAAGTCCAAGGGTGAGGTTCTGCTCTTCCGCCGCGGTCATGCTTCCCCTGCTGCCAAGGATGTTGAATCAAGCCGCCAATTCGCCTCCCCTGAGAAGGCTGAGCAGTCCAGTGGTCAACAACAGAGTGCCGCCATTCAGAGACAGACCGCTATCTTCCAATGGCAGGATGTGTGCTACGACATCAAGATCAAGGGTGAACCCCGCCGCATTCTTGACCACGTCGATGGATGGGTCAAGCCTGGAACCTGTACTGCTCTCATGGTATGTTAATTGGACTTCGTTCTCGCCAGATATGAACTGTGCTAACGTTCATTAGGGTGTTTCTGGTGCGGGTAAAACAACTCTCCTGGATGTGCTTGCTACTCGTGTCACCATGGGTGTGGTCACCGGCGAAATGTTGGTTGATGGGCGTCCTCGTGATCAAAGTTTCCAGCGCAAAACCGGCTATGTGCAGCAGCAGGATCTCCATCTTCACACTACCACTGTCCGTGAAGCTCTTCGGTTCAGCGCCATCCTTCGGCAACCTGCCCACGTCAGTCGCCAAGAGAAGCTCGACTATGTTGAAGAAGTTATCAAGTTGCTTGACATGGAAGAATACGCCGACGCCGTTGTCGGTGTTCCCGGTGAAGGTGAGTCGCTTCTGAGTATTTCCTTGCTTGTGCATCGGTTTCTAACATGGAATAGGTCTCAACGTTGAACAGCGCAAGCGCCTCACCATTGGAGTTGAATTGGCGGCTAAGCCTCAGTTGCTTTTGTTCTTGGACGAGCCTACTTCTGGTCTTGATAGTCAAACGTCCTGGTCCATCCTTGATCTCATTGACACCTTGACGCAGCACGGTCAAGCTATTCTATGTACTATCCACCAGCCTTCGGCTATGCTGTTCCAACGTTTCGACCGTCTCTTGTTCCTTGCTAGAGGCGGTAAGACAGTCTATTTCGGAGATATTGGCGACAAGTCTTCCACTCTTGCTAGCTATTTCGAGCGGAACGGTGCTCCTAAGCTACCTGCTGACGCTAACCCGGCCGAATGGATGCTCGAAGTCATTGGTGCTGCTCCTGGATCTCACAGTGATATCGACTGGCCCGCGGTGTGGCGTGACAGCCCTGAACACAAAGCCGTGCTTGACCACTTGTCCGAACTCAAGTCTACTCTCTCGCAGAAGCCGCTCGACACAAACCAGGCAGATCCCGGTAGCTACAACGAATTCGCTGCGCCGTTCACTGTCCAGCTATGGGAGTGCTTGCTCCGCGTGTTCTCGCAGTATTGGCGTACACCCGTCTACATCTACTCGAAGATTTGCCTTTGCGCCCTGACTGCCTTGTACATTGGATTTTCATTCTTCCATGCCAAGAACACCTCACAGGGACTGCAGAATCAGATGTTCTCTATCTTCATGTTGATGACGATTTTCGGAAACTTGGTGCAACAGATTCTTCCCAACTTCTGTACCCAGCGCTCCCTATACGAGGCTCGCGAGAGACCTTCTAAGAGCTACTCATGGAAGGCCTTCATGGCTGCTAACATTATTGTTGAGCTGCCGTGGAATGCACTCATGAGTGTGATCATCTATGTCTGCTGGTACTATCCCATTGGGCTCTACCGGAACGCGGAACCGACCGATGCTGTTCATGAGCGTGGAGCGTTGATGTGGCTGCTTATTCTGTCCTTCCTTCTTTTCACCTCGACCTTCGCGCACATGATTATCGCAGGTATCGAGCTTGCTGAGACTGGTGGTAATCTTGCTAACCTGCTCTTCTCCTTGTGCCTGGTCTTCTGTGGTGTTCTGGCAACTCCTCAACAACTCCCTGGCTTCTGGATCTTCATGTACCGGGTTTCTCCGTTTACATATCTGGTGTCTGCCATGTTGTCGACCGGTGTATCAGGCACCACGGCAATCTGTGACTCCTCAGAGTACCTCCACTTCGACCCCCCTGCCAACAGCACCTGCATTGATTACATGCAGAGCTATATTGCGTCCGCGGGCGGCTATCTTCAGAACGAGGATGCCACCAGCAACTGCGCCTTCTGCACCATCAGCGACACCGACACCTTCTTGGCGGCAGTCAGCAGCCACTTCTCCGACGCGTGGCGCAATTTCGGTCTTATGTGGGTGTACATCGTGTTCAACATCTTCGCCGCGGTGGGCATCTACTGGCTCGCTCGTGTCCCGAAGACCAAGAAGACCAAGGCTTCTTCTTGAGAGGACTTGACATGTATAGACATGTATAAATGATTTTCCCCTGCCCAGCTTTTGTATGATTTGTTCACGTATGCATATGTTTGTGTTTCGGATTATCGTTGTTGGACATAATCGGGAAATGCTTGGGGATTGTTTTTAGACGCTCATATTCTAGATTCCTCTTCTCTTCTCCCTGGCCCTTCGTCGCTCCTTACTCATATATGCCCTCCAAGCGTATATTTTAGAATTCTTGGCCCCTCTTTCGTCCTCCCGGGCAGACTTGGCTTTTCTGATTTGGTCCCGTGGAACTTTTTTCCTCACTGCCTCCTGTCCTTTTTTTCCCCAACTGCTTTCTATCGTTCATAACTCCACTTACTCACACATAGTCTTTCTATGCTGATACATATCTGTACATTACCAACTTTCAGACCTGTCGCCAAGACTAGCCAGAAAACCACATAGAACAGGACATATCAACTCAGACCTTATACGCTTCAGGACCTTCTCAAGCAGAACCCTCACGCACTTTCAGGTTTCCGCCCAGTCAACCATAGGGCAGTGGCCGGGTAGACTGCCACCAGTACCCGAGTGCGACAATCGCCATGTCTATTACTCCGTAGGTAGTAAATCCCTCAAAGATACCCTTACCCCCGTCCTGCCAAAACCGGCCCAAAAAAGGGGATTGTGCCAACGTCAACCTTCGGTCCTGCAGCCCTCGCCGGCCAGGGCTGCTTGCTGCTTGCTCACCACCACAGCCGCGCTCAGGCTTCCTTCACGTAGTTGGATCTCATCACTTACTCGGTACTTGCTGTCCACATCCACATCCTCAACAGCATGGAAAACCTTGTTTCGTCATTCCAAGCCCCTCGTGGTCGGTTTGAATTTCCGGTTCCGGATCACAGTGGATGGCTGCAGAGATGGGCCAGGGGGGTTTGTGCCATGGGACGAGCAGTAGCATTATGTACTGTACCTATGGGTAGGTAGTGTGAGTGTGAGTGCTAGCTTACCATTTCTTTTGTAAAGGTGGTGGTGTCGGGCGGGGTTTACATTATGGGATGGATGGATTATACTGGGTGCGGTGGATGGAGGGGAGGTGTCTTGGGTACAGTACAATGCATTCATCAGGTGATGATGATGAAGGCAAAAGAAGAACATCGCAATATCGACCTAGGAGGAAGAACGATAATCTCACATGAAAGAAAGAGAAAGGAAAAAAAGGGGGGGGGGGTTCCCGAACTAGCTACGGAGGTAGGCTTAGACTTCGTTCGGGTTCCGCTCCGAAGAAGAGGATTCTGTATTCTGTATTCGAGTAGTAGATGTAAAGCCAAGAGTCCGTGTGTCAGATTTCTTTTCTCCTAGGGTCCTAGTCTCCTCGCTAGTACGGAGGATTCAGAATAGATTAAGGCCCCACTGGACGTTTAATCTAATTAGAGGATGGTTTAGGTAATGCGATGGGTCATCTTCGGAGAAATCGGGTGCTTAATTTAGATTCCAGTTTAGATTTAGGTTTATTTAGGGTTCTGAGAGCTGGCTGTCCGTAGGCTGTACTCCGGACGGAGAAAAACTCGTGATACAGAAGGAGATGGATCAGGGGTTTGCACTATCGATAGCACTTGGGCAGCTGGGCGTGGTGGTGTCGTTATTCATCTCAATGGGTACAGTGCAGGGGTTAAGCACGGAATCAGGCGGGCTGAAATGACAAAAAGATACAAATGCAATCAAGAAGTAATGGCTTGCGCTTGGTGATCGTTTCTGCGGCTGCGGCTGCTGCTGCTGCTGCTGCTGATAATGGTGACACGATGATGATCATGCTTGTAATGAACAATGACTTGTATATATATCTCAAAGAAAAAAAAAAGAAGGGTAAGAGAATGAGGGAAAGAATGGAAGAGAAGAGAAAAAGAGGTGATGGAAGAAGTTTTGACAAGAATATTAAGGGCGGGTGATACGAGCCATGAAGAGGGGACAAAGAATGTAGAGAGACAAGAAACTGAGAAGATGAAGGCAAAAGGGCTAGGGCTCTAATCACAATAGCATTGACAACAAGAAAGGAAGTTGATACAATTTTGGGGGGGGGGACGGGTTGGGAAAAGGTGCTTGTCTACCACGTGAAGGCTTCCTCGACAAAATCGACCACAGCACCCTTTCCGATACGAGATCGGGCAGCTGCACGGACTTCATCGGCGAAAGCACCTGGACCACAGACGGAGACAACGGTGGCGCCAACGCGCTCAGGAATGACTTCGTCGAGGACGACGTCGGCTTTGCACCGTCCAGGGAACATCTGCACGGTGGCACTGGGCGAGACGATCTCCCGAGAGGATTTGGGCTTCGAGACGAAGAGCTTGATCGTCAGGATCTCCCGGCGGCCCGGCAACCGAAGGATCTGATCCATCCATTCTCGCACCCAGGCGAGGTGCTCTGTGCTGCGAACGGACCAGACAAGGTAGATCTTCTGAGTCGCAGCACGGCCTTCGGTGGAGCGGATGATGAGATCACGCACGGAGAGCATGTGATGGGTGATGCCGGCGCCGGCCGAGAAGAGGACCGCAGTGCCGTAGCTGGCCAGGTTGACAGCGTGGGAGGCATACGGCCCCTCGATGAAGCCCGACAGGTGGAGCGTTTGACTGGGTGCTGCGAGGGCTCTGTTGTACAGTTTACGGGTCATGCCTTGGCGAGCACCCATGATGAGAGACACCGACGTCGGTTGCTGATGGGCCTTCATGTACTTGTCCAGATCAGAGATAGGCTGCTTCTCGAGGTCGGAGGCTGTTCCGGTGACGGCTGGGGCCGTCACAGACTCGCTGGGCTCAACCCAAGCGACAGAGAAAGGATGCGACATCCAGAGAGCAACGCTGGGAATGTAGGCATACACATGGCTACCTGCACCAACGTGAACGCGCTTGGGAAGTTGAAAAGTCACTCTGCAGGCTTCGCCGGGGAGGGCTTCGACGGTCAGAGTTGTAGAACCTTTGCTGGGAGAGATGTTCAGGTATGCTATCCGGCCGAGGCGAGCCAGCCGCTCCAACAGCCACATCAAGCCAACGGCAATGAGCCAAGGCTTCTGGGGTAGATTGTCAAGATCCAGGTGCATGATGACACCAATGTATGCAAACAGAGCACAGAGTTGGTGGATATGCAAGAAGGTCTCGTAAAAGGCGTGCCGAATTGGAGACGGGGAATGGAGTCCGAGAACCACCATTGCGACAGTCCCGACTAATCCCCAGGTGAAGAACGGAGTGTCGCGGAGGCGTGCAAGCATGTCAGCGAAGCTGACTTCGTCACATGCATTGACCGCCCACGCGGCCGTGTGCACAACGCTCTCAATAACAACAATCCGGCCAAGCCAACGGTGAAGCAGATTATAGGTATCGAAGCTAATGTGCAACAGGGGAATGAGTGGGTTGTTGCGGGCAGCCAGGAGGAAGAGAGGGACCATGTTGAGAACGGCCAGCGTCCCGGAACGACCACGGAGCTCGGCGACAAGGGCCGCCTTAACGTTCACCCTGTAGTCGAGAATAACACAATAGGCAATCTGGCTAGCGAGGTATAAACCAACGAAGATGGTTTGGAATCTGGAAGGCACTGTGCCTACGCCGATGGCCGACGAAAGCTGAAGTTCCCGGTTGTGTCTCTTCCTTCCCAGGGGTGCATACAACATATGCTTCTTAAAATTTGTCCAGGCAGGTGATACCTCAACACTCCAGAAAGTCTGTTCTCGTTTGCTTGCCGTCAGAGAGGTGATATGGCGAAGATAGGCATGGCTAATCTGTGCAATTCGTCCGCAGAACACGACGAACGCCAGAATTGTCAAAGACGCGTAGATGATCTGGGTAAACAGATGATCTCGAGGCACGTCCACTCCGCTCAAGCCTCTTGAATATTCGTAGATGTAAGTGGCATTGACGCCATAGCCCCGAGAGGCTATGTGCTGCCGTACACTATCCATTGAAGTTGTGATAGCCTGCGCAGCACGTTGTGAAGGACTAGTACGGCGACAGGAGACGATGGAAGGGAAGCAGCAACGAGGTCGTGTGGGGTGGTGACTCCAGCGAACTTCCTAATAATAGCGCTCGAACCGCCTGAGACAGGCCAATGACTGCGTAGACGCAGAGAACCTAATGGCAGGGGAACGGAAAGAATGTGGGGAAGAGCAAGGGAGTTCCAGGGGGATCTCCAGTAAACAGAACTCCAGCGAGAGCGACAGTATTGCAAGTAGCGGATAGCTGTAAGGCTGGTTTGACACACGAAGGTGATGTTTGAATCTCCGCAGCTGAACTTGACTCAGAACCGTCTGGCAGGTCGTTTTATCGGGCGATTCTGATGATGACGTTTGCCTCAAGGGGTCTGCAAATGACCAAGATGTTGTCACGGGTGATGTCCTTTAGCGGAGCCGAAGAATGTTGAAGACACCAGACAGGATGGCGAAATTGACGTTTGGGTTCTACCAAGATTTAGTCTTAGAGTTATGACCAGCGTCATGAGGGGCGAGCCAGCCTTCAGATATACTCACCTTAGGTTGCCTACGTGCATAATATAAGAGAAGTATTCCAGCAAGGGGATCAAAGACGCGCAGCGTCGCGAATAGTGCAGCGGCTAGAAGAAGCGAAAGCTGCCGGCAAGAGAAGAGAAAGTAACACAAAGCAACGAGAGTGTCTATTGTTGTGAAGAGGACCAATTCCGCCTATTTCATGATAAATGACGTCCGACTGCAGGCAATGATCGGCAAACTCCAAGAAAGGCAGGGGAAAGCTTGTCCGTTTCAACTTCAGGCACAATAGTCGATTGTTTGAAACAATGAACAATGAATGAATGGATGAGCCGCTCGGTGAAAGAAGAACGACCAGCCAGCTGGCTAGAGGGGAAACGATTGAAGAAGGAGGTAAGAATGGCAATAGGAAGAATGGAAAAGAGTGAAGAAGAGGGTTCGAAGAACACACGAAAGGTAAGAGGAGATGGAGAAAAAAATCACTTCTACATTGGGAGATCCACGGCGCAGATAGATACCCTTTAAGCGAAAGAAAAGTACCACATCAGGCAGCGGACCGGGTCTGCCATCAAACTACATACCGAAAGAAGACCAATGGCCAGGGCCACAAACACATTAGCAGGTAACAGTGGCGTGGTCCTCCTGAGAGGGGTTCATCTTGGGCGCCAAGACAAACGTCTGCGCTCGGCCTCGAACCGGTAGAAAGAGCTCTGGAGCGCATTGAGGGCCCGACGATGGCATCGTTGTTTCTGATAGAGATGGACAGGTCTCCAGGCTTGGCCGGGTGTTTAGCGCTCTTGGCTCCAAGCAGCAGCCGCGGAGACGGGGGCAAGCTGCAGGCTTGCAGCAGGGGTTGTCCGACCGAGGCGCATCGCTGGCCACTGAACAGCCAGCCCCTGACCGGAACTGCAGTTCAACAGTTTTCACAGGTCCAAAGACTTGCACCTTGAGGTTGAATCTTCATGACTGAGAGAATCGTATTGGTTTATCGCGATGTCTTTGCATGTTTCAAGTGCTGCAGTTCAAGCTGAAACGCTTGCTCCATATTGGCCAGAGCCATGTTTGGTGGCCCACCGCGATTCCCACTGGCAGGTGAATTCAGCCACTGACTAAGAGAAGGGTTGGTGTTCCTCATGGGTCGGGTGTGTTAGCGAAGCTCTTGGGATGAAACAAAGCTTGGTGTTTGACATGGTGGTGGTGGTGGTGGTCAAGTTTCTTTCGAGAGGAAGATGATTGCTGGATTGAAAGTAGGTGGAGGGAAGGAGATCTAACTTACCGGTAGACTAACTACGGGAGAGATTCAGGGAAATTGGGCGGAGAGTCGGAGACACATGGCGGTCACGGGTCGGAGACTAGGCCCGCCCTGTTTAATCTATTTTCAATTATTTTGATTCTAATCCGATTCTATCATTTGCTCGGAGACTTCGGTTTCCTGGCTATCTCGGAATACTCTTCCTTCATTCGGTTCTTCTTCCTTGACTACTCGTAGATATTTCTTGGAACCCTGCTAAAAAAAACCCCCCATCGGAACGAAAAAAAAAAAAAAAAAAAAAAAAAACAAAAAAGTGGGTATGCGTTTACCCTTGGCTCAGGTTCTGAGGTTCGTGTCCCACTGGAAGTGCCCACCGAATTCATAAGTCCTTTCGGCTCAAGCCTGAAGCCACATGGGAGTTCGACACCTCAGTGACAGGCAGTAGCTCATGAGCTTTTATGCCATGCTTCCAGCGCTTGAAATGGAAGACTAACGAGAAACTAACGCACGGATCTGAGACGCACTTGATAATCCTGCGCGGCTGTCAAGTGTGGTATGATGAGCTCAGGTAGATATGACCTGACATGTTAGCATCCCGGGATTATTGCTGTCAAGGCACGATGAACTTGCTTTCATCGGATTGCATGAGATAAGGAGCTTGACTGAAAGATGCCTCGTACCGGTAGGCTCTCACCAGAGTCTTTTCAACTCGGCATATCTGCCCACTGCCAGACTTTATCTGAAACGTCACGTCCTAGCTCTGCCTCAAAAGCCCTAGGACGACAGGCAGATGCATGTAGATTATCTTTGTTGAGCTCATTGTTGGCCAGCTTGGATTCGAACGTCAGATATATCCATGGACGTGACCTGTTGCATCTGATAGGGAATTTGCATGATTGGCTGACATCGCGCTTCGCTTACTTGAAAAAATGTCTCGCAGCTCTGAGTTGCATACGGTAATTTTTTGCAGCTCAATTGACTGACTGGCCTATTGATTAATGCTTCCTTGGTTGTTTGGTGAGGTGCTGTGCAAAGGAGCAGTCGCCCCTGCAGTGAGGTCTTTGCAGGTTGCCTTCAACAGCTTGCGGTCCTTTAACGATGGCATGAAGACAGTGCAGCACAGTAACGATAGAGTAGTCCATTGTCAGAAGCCTGCCCTGCTATCAACACTCCCAAAAGACAACCGATATGTGTAACAATAATGTTTGTTTTTCTCTAGCCATAAAGAAACCCCATCATCATTCTTGTATGTCTTCCCATGCGGGGGCAGCATCCGATTAGGTAGGTTCAGAGCCCGGTTCCCCCGCATACGGCTATTGAACCTTCCTTCGGGGGTTGCCCGATCGTTTCGTGTATTGATGTCAATACATGCTGGGTACATGCAATTATCATCAACAAGGCATCTATCCCCGGCCTGAACCGGGGCAATTATCCATAATTGGTGCTGACCTCGAAGCTAATTATTGCTGTTCTGTGTGGTCTCGGTCCGCGGTACACTGTGAGTGTATGCCTGAGTTTTACTATGAGACCAGACTCTTACTGTACACTCAAAGGTCACTCGTCGTGGTAACTATATATTCGCCGGAGACGGCCCCTTGGTACTTGCTGCGCGAAATGCCAGCCGGTCAATGTTGGCTCCTAGGAATACAAGGGACTGTCAAGGCTATATAAGTTCTAGTTAGTTGCGATAATTTATTATATTAAACAACATCTAAACATTTTGAGTTTTGTTGCTGTTCAAGTCACTGTCCGGATAGAATACCGTACTGTGTACGGATCGGGTAATACCGCTGTTGCCGTCTTCTCTTCCCAAGTTCCTTTTCTCTGCCGCCTCCTGTTTACCTCTGATTTCATACACGAGTTGGTTGAAATCCAGCATATGTGATTAGCCTAGCAACTTCATGCCGAGTATAAGTTGATGACTACATTTCGAGTTAGGTGCATGCGACTTGGCTCAGCTAGTGGTAAGATTGAACTTATATTCACCTCTCGTGTGGGGAAAGCACGAGCGCCTGGATGAAGCTCGAATCCGATCCCAAACGAACGACAGATAATGTGCTGGTAGCACGCCGAAGCCGCTGAATGTCCACCAAACCTTCCTCGCCCAGTGTCTGACACCAACACTTTCTTCTCTTTCTCTCTTTCTACAGTCAGCAAGCGTGATCATCTCTTTCGCCTTTCCTCGGCCGGTTATCTCTCAGACCTTGACACATTACATGCATGGTATCGACACCGTACGTGCGTGGTATCTCGGAGTCAAAGTCTGAACGTGGCTTAAAAGCAAGTTTGCGAGACCTTGCTAGGATGAAGATGCAGCTTTAGAATCTCATTCGGGAGAAGTGAACCTACGGAGCGACCTTCGCACTCTAGAGAATAGTCGCCATGGAGCAAGACGAACGATCTTCCCCGGTCGCGGGTACTCCAGGCTCGAGAGCCAAGGCTCGTTCAGACCATCTCATGAAACGCGTCTCAAGAGCTTGCTTGCATTGCAGACAGCGTAAATCAAAGTGTGATCTGTAAGTCAATTCTCTGACGAACATGATGCCCCTAGGCTGTTGCCAGATATCGTGGATTCTTTTGCCTACATTCACTTCTTCTCATTTCATGGTCTTCACATATGCTGGCTCTCTCATACATGGATAACTAACTAAACTGCGCATACAGAGACAGCAGTGGTAGTCCTGGAGTGCCACCATGCCAGCGCTGCATCCGAGATAATCGTGAATGTGTCCTAGGTAGCTCTAATCGAGGAGGACGGCGCATTCGCAAAAACAAAATGCAGAATTTCACCCCAGACAGCATAACATCGGGCCGAAGAGACTCCATAATAGAACCGGCAAGCCCCTCAAACTCGGACAACCGTCAAACTACGGCTTCAGGCCCGTACCCCGGCCCGGTTCAATTTGTCCCCCCAGATCCCCCTACCGCACCTTCATTGTCCGTGGATGATGAAGACACGGCTTCTATAGGCTCCGTACCCCGGAACCCCTCTGACGCATGGCAGTGTCTTACTGGTATCGCGAAAAGAGGCACGGATGGTCCCAGCCCGGACTTTGGACCCGAATCTCTTCATGTAAGCTCGAATGGCTTCACGGGACTCAGTGCGCTTCGAAATGGCTCCATGGGTGGCTTTCCGTCCAACAGTGGCATCAAAGCATATCGCCTAGTACAATCCCGGTCTCTGGATACGGGTACCGTTTGGCAACTAGTGGTTCGGTATGCTGAGCACTTCCACCCGTACCTCCCCCTGGTGCCACGGAAGTACTTTGAGCGTAGCGCACTCGATACGTTCGCCAACAATGAGAAGCATCTTCTCACTGCCGTTTTAACCATTGCCTCTAAAGACCTTGTGGAACGACCAGAGATCCACGAATACTGTTCCAAATATATGCACGAATTGATATCCGGAATCGCCGCCGGCGCCGACTGCGACGTGGAGGCTGTAGAAGCCCTACTTCTCCTAGCGGAATGGGAGCCCCAAGGTCTTCGACCTCGGATAGAGAAAGTTGGTCGTGGCGAGGAGGATCGCGCTGCCTGGATGCATGTTGGGCTCGCTTTGCGCTCTGGATATTTTCTTGGATTGGACAGATCGTCATTTCGAGGCGATTCGTCCGGAGACACAGAGACAGAGGCTCGGAGACGACTAGCATGGACCAGTTGCTATGTGTCCGATCGATTAATATCTGTGCGCATCGGGCGAGCCTTCTGGTCCCGAGGCCCGGGACCAATGACTGGTCTCGTTAGCCAGGACTTCCCATCGCTTCAACCAATGAATGATGGCGACGAGGACTATGCGAGGGTCTTCCAGGCCACGCTAGATCTTACTCAATTGTATAACAATGTACACGACGTGCTATATTCTGGGATGCGAACGAGCAACCAAATGATGCTTATGGGTGACTACGTGAAGTACGTTGACGACTTCCGACTGGCAATCCTGCGCTGGAAATCTCTATGGGGCTCTTTACCATGTGAGTCAAACTCTACGCAGTCATGCCTTCCCACTAATTACCAGCAGGCTCTACGCCAATGAAGGTTACCCTACAGCTGTCTTACGAATATCTAAGACTGTACACCAACGCTTTTGCCTTCCAAGCAGCTATTTCCCAGTCCTTGGTCTCCAAAATGAAGAACGACGATCAGTCTCAAAGAGAGTACTTGCGGACAACTTTCAACAATGTGGCTTCAATGCAGGATGCTCGATTTATCTACGAATCGATCGATGCTGCCAAAGCTTACCTGACCATACTTGTCGATGTGGTTGACCCAGAGAAACATCTCCATTTCATGCCGCTCCGATTCTATCTATATGGGATTTATTCTGCAGTATTTTTGTACAAGGTAAAAGCACTCAAGTCTCCATCTACTGCCTCTTCTTGAGACTGACTGCATGCGGCTAGGCCCGCTCCTTCGGTGTTATGATGTTCTCCGAGGAGATGAAGGTGCGAGATCTTGTCACTCGGACTACACAAGTGTTGAGGCGAGCCAGCGCCGGCCCTGATGATATCGGGTCACGGTATTCGCGGCTTCTAGAGCTCTTGTGGCAACAAAAATCGATGCCAGCCACTTCGCCAGCAGGGACGCACCAAGGAAGCGAGCTTCTTATGCCAAACGATAGCAGCGCACTCTCACACCATACATCCGATCCCCATGTACACTTTAGCCCCGCCAACGACTTCTCGTGGCTGGATCTCGAAGCCGTTGGTGATTACGTCTCTGGCGATCAGATGTCAGGAACGAACACGCTCGCACTGGACACATTCCAGAATCCAGATCTTTTTATTCCTGGACAGGATCGATCTCAGACCTGGCAGGTACCAACATGGTCGGGAGACATGAGCAGCAACCTTCTCTTTTAAAAGAGTTGAGGATAGCTGGGTGACAGTGTAATAACCAGGCAACAAGGATGCGACTCGAATTGGGTATTATTGGGACAATCATAATCCATTGCTGGAGACTGTGAAACGGGGTATATTTCCGTATTGGGCTTGTACGGGCCGTACCCGATCAAAGCGATGCCTTACGACTTACAGGGGCAGGCGTAACCACCGCCGCCGCCGCGCGCCCGTCCGTTTCCTTCACCCCCACTGTTTAGTGCGGGGTCGTGGGGGAGGGGGAAGTGTTTAGTCGGAATTCACGCCGACCTGAAGAGCACATGGCTACGTCCTACGTATTCAGAAGACTGCGCTCGGTACTGTTATTTCCTCCATAACTCGTCTGCCTCCCTTCACGTAATTACCCACCTTGTGGTTCCGACTCCTTACTCTGCAATCTTGTTCACGATTGCTTCGATCAACATCGAATGACCCGGGCTACTGCTATCTGCTAGAACCATGTCTCAGCTGAACGAGATCCGCGGCCGACTGGCACTGATAACCGGCGCCTCTGGAGGGTAGGCTTCGCAGAGTCAGCCAGAAATTCCAGCTTGCGTGCTGACCGTGATATTGTGATACAGAATTGGTGCAGCTTGCGCACGACAGCTGGCTGAGCGCGAGGTCCATTTGGCTTTGACGTACTCATCAAATTCGGCTTCAATCACATCTCTCAAGGATGAGCTGTCATCAAAATACCCCACACTCCGTATTACAACCCACCAGGTCGATGTGGCATCTGCTGAACAAATTGAGGCCATGTTCGTGCAGATTGACGAGCAACATGGACAACGACCTGACATCCTTGTCTCCAACGCCGGCCACGGCAAGCGAATCCGCCAGATCTGGGATATTTCACTCGAGGACTTCGACTATACGTTGAATGTCAACCTTCGGGCCTCATTCATCTTGTCAAAGGGAGTGGTTGAGCACATGAAGAATCAGCGATGGGGACGAATCGTGTTCATGTCCTCGATTGCTGGCTACGGAGGAGGTATCAATGGTTGCCGTATGCTATACTAGCTATCCGAGTACGACAAGCCTCACGCACTTGCTAATTTCGATCCTGTCCTACAGATTATGCCGCCTCGAAGGCTGGCATGACCGGTATGATGAAGAATCTCTCCACTCGACTGGCGGAGTACAATATTAGCGTGAATGACGTCGCACCTGCAATCATCGGCGACACGGGGATGATTCCTAACGCTGACTCGGTTCCGGAGATTGCTGCAAGTATTCCCCTCGGACGGGTTGGAACTCCAGGGGAGGTTGCGAATGTGGTGACTATGCTTGTGACGACAGGTTACATGACGGGCCAAAGCTTGCTGATCGGAGGCGGTTTGAAATAGAGGCTGTTGAGGCCTTAGTGGGTCCAGCGTTTAGACTTGGACATGGGAGGGGGGGACCAAGAATAGTTGAAATAGATAGCAACCTGAATCAACAAGGTTGCGGCCAGGATCTTTACATTGATTGTTAGAATGTCTTCATCGTTCTAGATGTACTTGTGTAACTTGATAACTAGTTGGTGGTTGTCCGCTCGCGGGCCCGACCCAGACATCCGACCCAAGGCGGCGGCTTACTGCCGGGCGGTGAGCAGGAGACCTACCAGAACCACACTAGTGCTAGGGCTAACATACCCTAGGCGGGTGCCAAGCGCGAAAAAGCGCACCACAACGAGCGAGCCTCGCGATCTCAAGTTTGAGCGGCCGACGACAGAAAAGCGACAAAACTTCTCACCCGACATCGAAGGACCACCCGCTCGGCAACCACATCAAGATGGTGAGTGCTATATTCGAGTTTATTGTCGTTGTTGGAATCGGAGCAGAGGATTTTATCACGCGAATTCGAGAATTACGGTCTCTATGATGTTCAACCCCCGTTGTACCGGAAATCTTCGATCCTGTGTGCCTATGGCCCCCGAATGAAGGCCGACCGTATATCGAATTTACACGACCCTTGCTATCACCACCCGTCAAATAAACTACCTACACCGTTTGCTACGAATCCTGCTCCGGAGGCAAATGATTGGCGTGTTGAATTGAAGGATTTTGATATGTTGAGGGCTCATGCTGATGTTGGGTTTTTTTTTCCGTCGCCATCAGGTCCGTTACGCTGCTCAGGATATCCCGGCCGCTAAGAGCGCCCGCGCTCGCGGCTCTTACCTCCGTGTCAGCTTCAAGAACACCCGTGAGACCGCTCAGGCCATCAACGGCATGAAGCTGCAGCGTGCCCTTACCTTCCTCACCAACGTTACCGAGAAGGCTGAGGCCGTCCCTATGCGCCGGTACGCTGGCAGCACCGGCCGCTGCGCTCAGGGTGAGTGCCAAATTCATCTTTCCTACATGCGACGAATTCTGGAAGCGGACACAATGAAAGAGGTGGAAGGCGAATTGAGGGCTAGGCCGTGGACGAGAAGGATAATTGTGTACACCGTGGATGGCTATCGAGAATAATGGGGTTCGCCAGGATATGGAAAATGGAGATAGCTAACGGCTTCATTTCACAGGCAAGCAGTGGGGTGTCAGCAAGGCTCGCTGGCCCGTCAAGTCCGCCGAGTTCCTCATCGACCTCCTGAAGAACGCTGAGGCCAACGCCGATACCAAGGGTCTCGACACCGGCAACCTCGTTGTCAAGCACATCCAGGTCAACCAGGCTCCCAAGGGCCGCAGACGCACCTACCGTGCTCACGGTCGTGTATGTTGAACCCTCGGATTCGTTCCCTCTTCCCACAGTCACCCGCGACTGACTTTTTCTCGATTAGATCAACCCTTACATGACCAACCCCTGTCACATCGAGCTTATCCTTACTGAGGGTGAGGAGGTCGTTCAGAAGGGTCCCGTTGCCGAGCGTGAGGTCCGCCTCAGCTCTCGCCAGCGTGGCGCTCAGATCCGCCGTGCTCTCATCGAGGCATAAGCGGTTCATGGGTGTCGGGGGAAGTGAAGTGGTCAGAATCTGAATGGGAATGCCGGAGTTTCGCTGTTGTACGGAAACCTATACCTGGTCACGGAAGGAATACAAAAGAAATTATTACTTTTTTTGACAAATGGAAAAAATTCGAAACCAACGGGCGAGACCATCTATCCGTGTCACATCTGAGACAGTTGATCTCTACCTACCCCCCAGCGGTTCCTTCCCTAGGAAATTTTTGTTTCGACAGCCTTTCCGTGGCAGGTAAAGGTAGAACAGGAGTCGCAGATTCTCTGGTACCACAGGCCTGGGTGGGTGGTCTGGGTCGATACGGCTAGTCCGGACATTCTCACAATTCAGAACACTTTGAGCGCTGCTTTTCATGAATGGGATACGGAATTTATTGTTTCATGAAGTAAAAGTCGGATGTGCCTAGATTGATTTTTTCATGTAGTTGTAATGTAGATTGTTATTATCACGATGTTCAGATCAACCCAAGACGTTGAAAAAGACTCCAATGCGCCACCGCACCCTCTGATCTACAGGCGATGCCTAGATCCATCATTCTTGAACCCCAGGCCCTCGCGCACAGCCGGAGACCGTTTTGATGCCTGCTTGACAGGCCAAGAGTGGCTGTGCTTCCCGACCAGTGATTGTCGTGTTTCTCAGCCCAATGCGATCACCCGACAGCCGGACCTCGCATACCCTATGACGACAGGAAGCAGAGCAATAGAACAATATCCAGGCTTGCATACGTAGTCGAGCCCGGTTGGTTGCGCCGGTGAAGCACATGCGCAATACCGTCTGTGGTTGCAAGCAGGCACCACTATTTGCTGATGGGTTTCCAAAGGGATAGTTCTATCGGGTCCCCAGGTCTTGGTTAATCCGCGCAAGACCCTGCTTGCGTGTCGCCGACAAGGCGTCCTTGCCACTGCAGCAGATTTGGCAGTTTTTATCGGATCATCATCACATCTCCTTAAGCGGGGAAAGGTTTTGACGGAGAATTGGTGGAAAAGGACAAAGTAATACAAACTGCCGCCCGCCGCCGTTCCGGTCCGTTTGATTTGCTTGCTTTGCTTTCTTTTTCCAACTCGGTTACTGCGGCGCCTACTAGTCAACTACTAAGCTACGAAGCTACTACCTAAACTACAAGTCGACTATTTTTTTGTCCCCCCCCTTATTTTTTCTTTGTTCGCTTCTTTTAATTGTTCTTGCCCATTATCCTCTTCTTCTTACCTTGACCATACCATCCATATCCGCTTCCTTTGAGCTTGTACGGTGATCATGAAGCGCATCTTCAACTCTATCAGCAAGCGGTCTAGTGAGCACTTGTTCCCCAGGCGCGCGACCATGGCAACCTCGGTCACTGATGCGATGCCGTCTGACAGGTCCGACGCGCCCCAGTCTTGCAACAACTACAGCTTATCCAGATGACTCGCCTGAGGGGATCATTCTGCGAGAAGTGGTTGGTTAAATCCTTGGCTCTACTTCAAAAGCGCAGTAAGCTAATAGAATGTCTTGCTTGGTTTTCAGACCGCATTTTGCGAAGAAGGTGCGAACAGTGTTGTACGTCTTTCTTTTCCTGCGTCTCTCGATCGCGACATCGTAACGCCCGCGTTCCCCACCTGCGACTGAAGCACTCATACCGTGTGTCCAGGGAAATGAGTACGTCCATCTGCCGGGCATCGTCGAAAACGCCGAGTCGAGCCCCAACGCAGCTCGCGAAGCCGGATTGCTGATCCGCAAGATCCTGTCGGAACCTTCGAAGCAACCCACTCATGTGCAGTACAATGCCATCATGCTGATTCGCATCCTCGCCGATAATCCGGGCCATACATTCTCGCGCAACATCGACGCCAAGTTCGTTGCTACGATCAAGGACCTCTACAAACAGGGCAGGGATCACCGCGTTCACGGCTTTCTGAGAGAGACCCTGGATGCTTTGGAGTTGCAGCGGTCGTGGGATGAAGATCTCAAGCTTCTTTTGCAGATGTGGAGCGCCGAGAAGGCTAAAAACAACAGCCGACCTAACGGGTTGCGTGTAAGTATTTGTGCCATCGCGTTTTGTGGCTTTGGCAATGCTGACGGAAGGAACGGCAATAGGCTAGCCGGAGTTCATCGCAAGTGCGGGCGCCTCTACTGAGTCAGAACCACTTTGCTCCTCCAAGACAACAGAACACGCTCCCACAGCCTGAGGAGCTTGCTGAGCGCATTTCCGAAGCAAAGACTTCGGCGAAATTGCTCACGCAGTTTGTCCAATCCACCCCTCTCGCAGAGTTGCTCGAGAATGATCTCATCACTGAATTCTCCGACCGATGTCGCACGGCGTCTCGCGTGATCCAGAACTATATCCATGCGACGAACCCAGCGCCCGATGAGGATACGTTGTTGACACTGATTCAAACCAACGACGAACTCACTGTGGCTCTGTCAAATCATCAGCATGCCCTGCTTCGGGCGCGTAGATCGCAGGGCCCAAGCGGTAGCCAGTCTCCGGCAACATCATCCAACAACGAGACTGTAGCGTCTGGTGCTGTGCAACCACACGCAGCACCTCCAGTACCACCCAGAGAGCCGCAACGTACCTTCTTGCCATCTTCTGCCTCGGAACCAGTGATGCCTGGCCCTTCGGGGCCGTCTAGCAACAACGGCGGTTGGAACGACCAACGGTCGGGAGGTAGCGAGGACCAAGACCCGTTCGCAGATCGCCACACCACTACCACCGCCGGCCCTTCAACGTATGGTGAGCCGAGGTTGGACGGGCCGAGCAGCGACTGGTGGAAGGAAGCACAACAGCGGCCAGGCCAGCATTCTTAACGCCGCCCCCCCCCCCCCCTTTCCTTTCATTCCTTGTATGTTTTCTATGATGTAGCGATACCTCGACATGATACCTCTCTGCAGAACAGTGTTAGATTGAGCCTACTATTCTTATCGTCTTTCCTATTATTCCACTATTGGTGTGTGGTGGGTCGTATCACGCTGGCCCTGAACCTGACTGGAGCAGCCGCCATGGATTGGAATCTGGCTCGGATATTGCAATGCTCGTCCCGAATAGATGAACCAGCTGCATCCCAAACCTCGGTCTGGGCAGGGGTGGAAATGCTTGATGGACTTTTCCTGGCTAACGGCGGTCTTAGCTCGAACCGGAAGCGCCATCCGCCGTCATCAGGCTGAAAAAAAAAATCCCTGTCTAGAGAACGGGGAGGGGGAAGGCAGAGCAAAGCAAGGCCAGGAAATTTAGGAGTGCCCGCTAGAGAGAAGAGCGTGTAGCATGAAAATCGATGTCTGGCTGGGCAAGGCGCGGAATTAATGTAGGTGAAACCCTAACTGTGCCAAGCATCCCGAGTTCACTGCTAATAAGACGCAGCTCCACCGCTGTTTCACGCCCATCTACGTGAAACCACTCGGCGCTTGGGACCATACCGATCTGGTACGTGCGACCGCTGCAGGCCCTTCGCTCTATGTCTCTATGGCCACTGATGTGCCTCGATCAGTGACCTGTCAATCTATCGTGCCATGTCCCGGTGGAGAGGCATGCTGTCATTATTTCTTCAAGGGTTTAGATGGTTCTGTCTAGACGCAAGAACCGTTTCACGGCCGACCTCCGAATGAAGCTGCTCCGGTTGGTCCAGGCACCGTTTTCTTGGTATATAGGATGGCGAACTTTGCTGTTTCTGCTCGAGAACTTTTCATCTTTCTCTCTACACGCAGGCTTGTCTGTTCATTTCGTCCTTCTCTTCGACATTCTTTTTTCTCCTTCCGGTCTGTGACCATCTCATTCTTTAAACCTTCCACTCTTTGAAACAACAGGTATACTGGTATACCCGAATCCTTCACTACATTCTTTCTATCTACCAAATCAACTTCCATCAGAATGAAGCAAACCGGCTCTATCCTCGCCCTCGCTGGACTTGTGTCCATGGCCAACGCCCACGGTTTCGTGACCAGCCCCCAGCCCCGTATGCCCGGATCTGCCATGGAGAAGGCTTGCGGTCAGCAGGTGTACAACAACCAGGAGGCCGACAACTACGGCAACATCCAGGGTGAATTGCAGATTACCAACGGCCAGAGCGACTACGACGCCGAGGCTTGCGATATCTGGCTCTGCAAGGGTTACAAGTACGCGGACAACACGGCCAACGTCCAGTCCTACAAGCCCGGTGAGGTCATCGACTTCAAGGTCGACATCCGCGCTCCTCACACCGGTACTGCCAACGTCTCCGTTGTCGACACTGCCACCAACACCATGCTCAGCCAGCCCCTGATCTACTGGAGCGTGTACGCCTCCACCGCTACCGGTGTGACCGCCAACGAGACCAGCTTCAGCGTCACCATGCCCACTGACCTCGGTGACAAGTGTAACGAGGCCGGTGCTTGTGTTCTTCAGTGGTGGTGGGATGCCCGCTCCATTGACCAGACCTACGAGTCCTGCGTTGATTTCACCCTGAGCGGTTCTTCTTCTTCCTCTTCTTCTTCTTCTTCCTCCTCTTCCTCCGCTGCTGCGGCTGTCGCCACCAGCGCTGCTTCCAGCTCTACTTCCAGCGCTGCTGAGACCACCACTGCTGCCAGCGCCGCTGTCACCTCCCCCGCGGCTGCCAACAACATTGCTCCCGTTTCCTCCTCCGGCCCCACCACCCTGGCCACCAGCGTGAAGCAGACTGCTACTGCCGCTGCTGTCTCCAGCTCCACCGCCACCAGCGTCTCCCTGCCCACCGACGGTACCGCCGAGGAGCAGCTCACCTGGGTTGCCAGCGTCTTCAAGGCCCTTCTCAACTACGCCAACTAAGTTGGGGCCGAAGATGAGGTGGACGTACGTTGCACTGTACAGGCATGTGTTAGGATAGAGGTAGATCGCAACTAGATTGCCTGCCTTTTATTAGATCTTCTTTGTTAAGATTAGTCACTTCAAAATTCTATTCATTTTCTCAAGACAGTCTTGAAGTAGCTCTGATAAGTAGCATATAGCTTTCATCCACTGCAAGTACCGATTGATTTTGATGACTTAGTGTTATAGGACTAGCCTAGCGGTCATCAAGTCGGATTTCAAGTTGTATGCCCAGGCCTCTTGAGCCTTTGACCCAAGCCCATCTCACTGGTCTTGCAAGCAAGCAAGTCGGAGTCGCTTGAAGCCTCTTTCTTAGATTGGACAATTCTCTCTGGCCACTGCAAACGGTCCTGAAAGAGACATACTGTCCTACCATGAGTATAGAGAGATGTACAGTATGGAGACCCAGGTCCTGGCTGTCCGTACGCCCAGGCGTGCTCTGTGAAAGAGTCTGCGTGTACGTGCCAGGTGAATATCAATACCTTCCCCCCGCCTCCCCCCACCTCTCCCCGCCGCAGACATTCACTTGTGAGCTTCGATATACTTACATTCTATGTGGATCTGTGTGGACTCGTGTGAACATTGACCTCTGAGGTGTGAATGATATGAAATACTGACTCATTCTGTTCCTTGCTTGGATACTTATTTCACCTCTCTCTCTCTGTGTCTCTCTCTTGTTTATCTTTCCTCCCCTTCTTCCTCTGGTTCATCCTCCCTCTTTCTCCCCGTTCTTCAGCTCGTTGGCTACGACTGTTCGTTGAGGGATCCTGTGTTGGTATTCTGGTACAGATCCATCGTGTCTTTGAAGGCTTACACTCACAATCTTGATTCGTTCGTTGAAATCAAGCTTACAGACAAGACCTCAATCTGTCTCTCAAGACGTATCACAAGAACCCAAAACACACAACCAAGACCTCTATCACTCTGTCTCAAAAGAAATCATATCACAGGAAAACAAGTAAGCCGACACCCCTCACTGGCTTGATCTTCTCAGTTCAACAGTTCAAAAGTTCAACACCATAACTAAACTCACCAAGCAGGATGACTACACCCCAGCAGCCAGCCCAGCTTCCTCAGGGCAATCCACCCCCCCGTCACTCTTCACTCCGTCCCCGACCTCTCGCTTCTCGGCGCGATGCGAGCCAGCAGACCAGCCCTGACCATACACCGTAAGTGAGCCATTGAATTCTTTGGTAACTGCACTCTCTCTGATACGTGACGCGCTCCAGTGCCCCGAAGAGAGCCCGTCCCAACACTCCGGCCAACGCGAGCGGTGCAGCATCCAGCAGCCGCGCGCACATGAGCGGGCAGCGTGTTGCTAATACTGGGGCTGGTGCTACTAGCCAGGCGGGCGGCGGTAGACAGCAGGCTGGTGTTAATCCGGCCGGTTTTAACCAGGCGAGTGCCAACCAGGCCAGTACCAACCAGGCGAATGGCAATCATGCGAATGCCAGCCGGGCGACTGTCAACCCAGCGAGTGCCGCACAGGCGAATGCTAACCACGCGAATGGCAACCACGCGAATGCTAGCCACACGAATGCCCACCAGGCGAATGGCAACCCAGCGGGTGCCGCCCAGCCAGGTATCAACCAGGCCGGTGGATTTGGAGCCAACCAAGGGCATCCTTTCCCCCCAAGTTTCTGCCATTTGTTCCCGTCTTGGGCCGAGCAATACAACCGTTGCAACATCGCGATCTTCCACGTTGGCTCGCCCCCTTTAATCTTCCACGTGGACGTCGACACCCTCCTCGTCCGCAGTCCCAACTTCCATAGATTCTGCATGGTCGAGTGCGCTGAGCGCGGCGAGCAGCACAAGCCCCCCATTATCCGTCTCCCCGACCTCTGCCCCACCACCTTCACTGCCTTCCTCAAATGGATGGGCAACGGCGATCCTTTCGGCGGTCACTCCCTGCCCAATCTCACGCCCTTCTTCAGCATCTGGCGCTTTTCGGAGAGGTTCCAGTGCTTCCTGCTGCAGTCTGACCTGTTGGCGTACTTGCAGCGCTGGCTGGGGAGCCACCGCGGCCTCTTCGGGGTCCCCGTCATCAGGCTCGTCTACACCATGTTTGACCGGGATTCGCACATGCGCAAGATGGTGGTCGAGGTCAATGCGTGGCGCTCGGGGCTGGCGGACTTCCAGAGCACCAAGGCTGACGTCCCGCGCGAGTACATCGAGGATCTGGCCGAGGCGCTCTTGGCCGTCCGCAGAACTGATCCGCTCACTGGACTGCCCGGGGACTTCGTTGCGCGCTACATGCCGATGAAGGAGGAGAAAGTGCCGGATTCGGATTTGGAGTAGGGTGTTCAAGTTACGCGTCCGCTGGGTTCCTCTGCCGTCGTCGTTGTTGCTGTTGCTGATGAGGCTGGTGGTGGGTTCGGTTTGCTTGCTTCGAGATGGAACTCTTCGCGGCGGTAAGCTTGAGTGGGTAGCTTATGCGTTTCACCTCAGTCCCTCAGATTGTTTTCTACACTGCCGTTGTGTGATTTCGTGAAATTGCCTTGTTATTCGGGATATGGATGAAAACTGGAATGCCTCTCCAAATATCTTAAAATTTGTGTTGACTCGGGAAATTGACTTTTCTGTACTCAACTTGTGATATTATGAATCTAAGTTGAACTGATACCGGCCTTAGTACTGCCTGCCTAGTTAAATGTAGAGCAGATACATGTCATGGAGATGGATAAGGAGTATAGGTAGGTACGGGCTATTCACTTACACTTCCCAAAGGGGAAGTTGCACTGCCCCTGACAGCTGACTCAGGGTCTGCATCCACTAGCCCGAATAGGCCAAGTGCCTATGTCTGATAAGAAGATCAAGCCGATTGATAACTTTCTCCTCCTCCTCTTCTGCAACCCCCTTGACCCCAACCACAACCACTAAGAAAATGGAGGAAACGCATCGACACGGTGCCTCGGTGCCCCTCACTCATCACCCTCCCTACTCCCACATCTCTCACGATACCTCAATCGCCTACAATGCCGCCACGACCACCGCCCTGGAGCCATCCGCGCCGCACCGCCGCATCAGCATCGGCAGCGACGAGGAAAGCCAGCCGCCCCCGCGCTACACGCTGGAGAACGACCCGTTCCAATTGGCCTCCAAACTGAAAACCCCGGAGGAGATCGATCAGATCCAACCGCAAGCCAACATGGCCCGCAAGCGCGATTCCGTCCAGCAGCGGACCTCCTGCCTCCCCTCGGCCAGCCTTGGTGGCGGCGGCGGCGTCCAGCGCGCGCTGGCCTCCCGCCAACTGCAGGGGTTCTACCAGACGCAGAACGAGAACATCGAGCGCATGCTCAAGCCGGTGGAGGAGCACGTGCGGGACGCGCGCGAGACGAACAGCAGCAACCAGCTGAAATACAAGATCGCGGTGTACGGCAGCTTCGCGGCGAACGTGATCCTGTGCGTGCTGCAGCTGTACGGGGCGATCTCGTCGGCGTCGCTCTCGCTGTTCACGACGATGGCGGACGCGATCTTCGACCCGATGTCCAATCTGACCCTGCTGCTGTCGAACAAGGCCGTCAACCGCGTCGACGCCCGCAAGTTCCCCGCCGGCAAGGCCCGCATCGAGACCGCCGGCAACATCTGCTTCTGCTTCCTCATGTCGGCCGTCTCCTTCATCCTCATCGCCTTCTCCGTGCGCGAGCTCGCCGAGGGCTCCGAGAGCGAGACCGGCTCTTTCCACCTGCCGTCCGTCGTCGCCGTCATCGTCGCCTTCTGCACCAAGTTCGCCCTCTTCCTGTACTGCTTCGCCCTCAAGGACCAGTACTCGCAGGTCCGCATCCTGTGGGAGGACCACCGCAACGACCTGTTCATCAACGGCTTCGGGATTCTGACTTCCGTCGGCGGCAGTAAGCTGCGCTGGTGGATCGATCCCGCCGGCGCGATCCTGCTGTCCGTGCTCGTGGCCGCGCTGTGGCTGCATACCGCCTACCATGAGTTCCAGCTCTTGATCGGCGTCACGGCTGATACCAAGATGCAGCAGCTGATCACTTATATCTGTGAGTTTCTCTGTCTTCCCCTATCTTGTTGGATCGGGAACTACATCCCCGTAGTCAGCATCTCTCTCTCTGGTGTCGGTTCTAACAAATCCCCGCCAAAGCAATGACCCACTCCCCCCTCATCACCGCCATCGACACCGTCCGCGCCTACACCTCCGGCCCCCGCTTGGTCGTCGAGGTCGACATCGTCATGGACCCTGACGACTCCCTGCGTGCCACCCACGACGTCGCCGAGGAGCTGCAGACCAAACTCGAGTCCCTGCCGGACGTGGAGCGCGCCTACGTCCACGTGGACTACGAGACCACGCACAAGCCGGAGCATTTCTTGAAGAAGGAGCTTTAGGCTTGGTACCGTTCCAGCGGTGATCGGAATTGAATATACGCGTTTGACGAAGCACGTCTCGTTGATAGGGTAGGAGGATCGGTGCATTGGTACGATGCTACACTAGGCGTCGCGGGTGGTATACTGTATATGTGGTGCCTATCACATCTTCCTCATAAAAATAGCTTAATATAGAATTTGATCTAAATCCAAACTCAACTTATTCATTCAGCAAGGAGCATCATCTATAGCCCAGGACAAATAATCGCCAAAAACACTCTGACACAAATTCCCAAAACATGAAAGCCACTTTTGAGTAAGGCACAGCCCAGAAAACTCCCATCATACATACACAATTGTCGTTCATGATCATGTCTCATCATCATCATTGTCATAAAAGCCAAGCCAACCCACCAACCAGATCAGCTCCTCCGTGCGGTGCCCCGCGTGGAGATGGGCAACAAACTCCCCGCAAAGTCCGTATCGAGACTCTTCCGTATCGACCGGTTCCCACTCAGGATCTTCTCGAACTCGTACCCCGTCGGGCGGATGCCATCTTGTTCGTCTCTCATGAGTTTTCCTGGTACTGCAACAGCAGCACCCCCGCCACCGCGCAAACGACTCCTCTTACTCCCGTGTTGCAGCGCCATCCACCGCCGCGACCGTCGGATCCCCTCCTGACACGCGTCGCCGATATCATCCAGCAGGAGGGCCAGGATGATCAGCGGGATGGAGATGGCGAAGCCGATGCCGAAGGTATACTTGGCCACGTAGGAGAGATGCAGCTGGCCGGTGCTGTCGCTGCCGCCGCTGCCGCCGCCGCCGCCAGTGCCGGACGCTCCGCCGAATTCGGCCAGGTTGATGGTGAAGATGGAGGTGATGAAGGACAAGGGCAGGAAGACGATGGTGACGATGGTGAAGACCATCATGATCTTGCCCTGGCGGGTGGTGCCGGCGGCCTGGTCGCGGGCGAAGCGGGCCTCGAAGGCGTTGGCGTGTTTCTGCTTGAGGTCGAGCAGGTCCGTGATGGAGGAGTAGATGCGCTCGGCCTGTTTGTCCATGCGGTCGATGTCCTTCAGGTGCATGTCGATCGTGCGCTGCTGCTCCTTGAACCGCTTCTTGATCTCGGACTGCGACCGGTGCTGGCCCGTGTAGATCTCGCAGATCGCCTCCTGGAAGTCCAGCAGCACGTGCTGCTGGTGCTGCAGCACCGTGCGGATCATGTTGAGCTCGTCGCGGATGTCCTTGGCCTCGGAGAGGAGATCCGTCTCCTGGCCGATGTCTAGGAGGTTGTCCACGAACAGGGGCTGTTCGTCTTCTTCGTGCTCGTCTTCCGTCTCGGCTTCGCAGTACTCATCGCGTGCGGCATCGGTGGGGTTGTTACCGCGGCGCTCTCCAGCGGTAGCCGCGTCACGATCCTTGCTGGGCGGCGGCGGCGGCCGAGCAAACCGGCTGAGCTTGCGGTGGTTCTTGAGCCAGTCGGACGCCTGTGCGGAGTCCCGGTTGAACTGGTTGAAGAGGACCGTCTCGCGGTCTGTGGCAACACCGATTGACGCCTCGAACATGTCCAAAAACTGGTACTCTTCGTCGCCCATGCGATGCCGGTCAAACACCCCCGAGCAGCGGGTGGTGATGATGATGGCCAGATCGTAGACGGACTTGACGGGCTCCCTGGTCTTGGAGTTGATATCTTCGATGATCCCGTCGAGGACGTTGAGCGGGTCGTTCTTGGGCTGCTCCCACCGCTCGGGGAAGCTAGTCACGATTAACCCGGTTCCAAGGATCCACATCCAAAGTTGATCGACCATGAAGATCTTGGGTTCCGACAGGAACCGCTCGCGGCCCTGGCCTTTGGTCTGGTACCGGTAGACGACCTGGTCTTGGTCTCGTGTCAGTGTGTCGATGTTGGGGTAGAAGAACTGATCCAACGTGCGTCGGATGTGAAGCGACGTGGTCGACGATGCTAAATGCGCGCTGATCAAGAGCTCATCCCGCGTAGGTGTCCGGGTGAGGCTGGGCCGCGCGAGACACCGCGTCTCAGCTCGCTGGATGGCATCTTGCATCTTCTGACGTCTCTCGGTCGTTTCGAAATGGAGATACGGCATGAACATGCACACATTGCACGCGTTGGAGCGTGCTGAGTCTTTGCACAGAGAAAGAACAGGCCGATTCTTATCGTTCCGATCGATACCGTGGTTGTGTTTAGACTCATGCTTATACTGTGCTCCCCCAGCCTTGCCACGCTTGGTCGCACCCTTCCCCTTCTTCGCCAGGTTGTCAGAAATTGAGTCGGTAGGTTCAGTCTTGCTTCCGTGCTCTCTCAATTTACGGCCTCTAGGCATGTTACCTTCTTTCGGAGTGCTCGGGGCCTCATGAGACTGGCCGTTGATGAGAATCTGAGGGAGCAGTTCAACCGTCTTCTCCTCGGAACTGTCGTCCTCCTGAAACCGTGGCGCACGAGGAGTGCTCTGGCACAGAGGACGCATAAAGTGCGAGTGTATCCGTTGTCCTCGATGTTGGTAGCGGAAGGATTTCTCCAGCCCCTTGAAGCTCTCCACATCGTGCGCCCCTTCTTCGATGAATGACTTGGTAAGAAGAGCCTCGACCCATGTCAAATTATTCGCCGGAAGATGAATCCAACGAAAGTCAGTCGCCCGACTATCCGCCGGTAGGGTGCTAAATGCCTGTTTGCGTGGGTTCTCGGGATCGCGACCGTAGAGAAGATTGAAGACCGACGTCTTCTTGACCCGATTTTCGTTGTGGAAGTTACCAAAATCGACCACGGTAGCCTCGAATGCTTCACATGCGCCTTTCGCCTCCGCAGACAGAGCCTCGACGGTGTTGAACGGGGCAAGGAGAGATACTATGTCTCTCCGCTTGAATTGGGCTGCCCGCAGGAATGGTGTGCTGCCGAAGTTGTCCCGAATTCTCTGCTTTAATCCCTTCTGCTCCAGCAGACACTCTACTACCTCGCGGTGACCAGCTTGTGCAGCCAGGTGCAAAGGCGTCACCCCGTTGAGCAGTTGGCTATTGATGTTGGCTCCAGCGCGTAGAAGGATACGCACAATCAGCTCAGAGCCTCTGTCGCAGGCATTATGCAGCGGGGTCCAGCCACCGTCACTTCGCGCGTTCACGTCCGCGTCGTATGCCAGCAAGAGCTGGACAATGTCATCACGACCATGAGCGACCGCAATATGGAGCGCGGTCTTGTTCCGACACTCGACAGCATTTACGTCTGCGACCGGCCCATGCGGTCGGGTCAGAAGCAGCTGCGCGAAGCGTAGTTTCCCCGTGGCGCACGCCCAATGCAGAGGCGTGCGGCCGAGTTCATCCTGGCCAGCCAGGCCGTCGAGTGTACAGGTTGTGCTGAGGAGGAGCTCAATGACATCCTCTCCCCAGTCGCACTGCTTGTCCGCCGCCAGATTATGCAGAACGTTCCTTTTCTTATGATCCCGAGCGTTGACATCAGCGCCGCGGGCAATTAGCAGCTGCAGAACATGCCAATGGTTCTTCCAGGCGGCCGTCATCAGTACGGTCCGGCCCTTTTTGTCTGGGGTTTCCGTCGATGCGCCATGATCGAGGAGGAGCTGCACGATGCGAACGTGATTCCGCTCCACGGCGCGCAATAGCGGTGAGGGCCGATTACTGGCAACGTCCGTCTTTGCACCGATCTGAAGGAGGTATTCGGTCGCAGCGATGGACCCGCGCTCGCAGCTGCGCATGAGCCCGATGCGCAGAAAGGTATCGTTGAGTTGTCCATTGTCGCGAGCCAATTCAACGATGGCCTGCAGGGTGGCGAACTGGTCGCTCTCGACCGCTCTCAGCAAGCGGGGCTCCAAACGGTCATGGCTGTCACTTGCAATACTCGATCGTGACCTAGACATGGTTTTTGTCTGTGCCGAACGCTGATTCAGGAACGGAGACTTCGGTCCCAAGGATTGACGGTGGACCACCACATATTCCTGGGGATTTTAGGTTTCAAGGAAAACTTGGGGCCGACAAGAAAAATAAGAGCTGAAGGGCAGAGCCGCGCCAGTCAGCCGGGACAAAATAGTGTCGACTGATGGGTGCGCCACGCCAAACGGTCACTGGCCAGAAGCATAAGCAATACGAAATTAGCTGCATGTCGGGAGTCTGCTCGCAGTATTCCCCACTGCGGCTGGGGATTGGTCTACTACTCAGCAGAATTCAGGGTTCACGTCCAGCCCCCCCGGCTAGTGCATGTAGACTAAGTTAGTCACTGCGAAATCTCTCGGTTGGCAACTGGTCGTTCGAGCAAATGATAGTGAGTTCGAGACAGGATGACCAGAGGTTTAAGGAGGACCGAGTCCAAGGCTATGATTTTTCCTTCCGGCTCGCAGGCACTGTTCTTTGAGCATCCAGCGTGTGAGTATCGTCTTGATTGACATGGCGTTATTCATCGACGCGGGCAGCTATCGGTAGGACTGGAAAGCTCAATTGAAATTTTGAAGTTCAAATTCAAATTCAATCAAAGCCGACCGACATACTGAGTAGATCATATAAGCTGAGTTAGTCGTGGGTACGTTGAATGAAGGAAGTATGAATCGGGTACCTGAAGGTTATTTAGCGGGACAGGACTCCGGCCAGCTAATTAGTTAGTGCGCACTGTCTGCTGAACAAGCGATTACAACCATGTCAATGCAGCTCTCCCACAAAGGCCTGAATACTTGTAAGTCTCTCGCGATTCAAGCTTGCGACTCTTGCAGCGGTACCGCAGAGCTAGACTGCTAGGCAGGCAAAGTTGGTGGAGGTTTGTGCATCACCCCATCTGTGCCTGTCCCGGTCTAGACAATGTCACGTTGCTGGCCATTGTGGACCAACTTGGCTTGTCCATGCGGCGGTAGTTCTTTTATGGGAACAATTGTAAGGGCTTGGCAGGGTGATGCTTAGGCGTGGGTAGTTGATGACGATGAATCCAGCACACGCTGCCGAGATGACCGATGCTAACAGTAAGTTGACCAAGTTGTTCTGCGTGGTAAGTGGTGTGGTAGGATGATCGGATTATGAGAAATATATTCTTTGCGGAAATCTCCCCCTTCCCGTCCCGGCGCCAGTGTCCTCAAAATCCTCAACCGCCACCCCAACCTGATAGCAAAGCTTCAGTGAAAGACAATGATAGATAAACTACTATACTAATTGATTCTCCATGCTAATAGTGCAGTTACTGGCAGTAAAGGTTAGGGCCGGTGAATCCGTATTACCAGGATCGCCGTCAAAAGGCTAGCTAGCTACACACACAACAGATTACCCATGATCTGATCATCTTTTACCCCATGGAAGGGTGCATTACATTAAGACTAGTCCTTTTTTCAAGGACCTATTATCTCTATCAATGATGCGTCGGAAAAGTGTAAATCACATCAAATCAGGCTGTCTGACACGGCCAGTCACGGAGCAACGACATTCGCAGGAGTCCAACCCCCCTCCAAGGAGAACCGACAAAAGAAGTATAGAAGAGAGTGGAAGGTGAGTAGAAGAGATAAGTGGAAATGCTCAGGGAAAGTCGGATTGGACACAGTAAAGAAAGAGAGGAAGACAAGGAGGACGAGATTCCAAGAGGCAAGATTCATGATACCAATGCCATTGACCAACCGCATGCTGTGCTCCAATCCACACAAAAAGAATAAAGGAAATATTAAAACAATCTTCTGGTTCTTGACTGTCGCTACCCGACCCGAAAAAACTTCAGATAGATGCTCGTTTACGCCGTTCCAGCCTTTTGGTTCAAGATAACGTATCACGCCCAGTATGAGAGGTAAAAGAAAATGGACAGAATGACAATAGGAAAGGGAACTGAATATGACAGGATACAGGAGAGCTGAAGCGACCAGGGTTAGTAATGCAAGGAATTGAAGGGAAACGGTTGGAACACCGAGGGGGGGAGAGTGTCCCTAAAGGGACCTTTTCAAGCTGCAGTCTTCTCTCCAACATTATACACATCTAAAAAGAGAACCTTGAATTCTTCTATCGCGTTCTTTTGCCCAAGGCTTATTTCTTCTTCTGCTGATTCGGGACCTGCTTCAGAATGTCGTCGAAGCTCATGTTGGGGTTGAATCGACTGACGGGTCGAGCCGGGGGATCCAGCGGGGCGACACCCGCAGGGAGTGGCAATGCCTCTAGACCCGGATAGATTGAAGTGCGGTGCTCTGCTCTCCGGTTCAAGACTGGGGAGTTGAGCCGAGGGATTGCAGGTGGAGGAGGACCAAGACTGCCGGGGGTCATGAGGGGAGTTGGCTGCCCGCCCGAGAGCTGTTGTTGCTCAGACGATGAGCCTGCCGATGATTGCTGGGCTTGGTACGGTGAAGACAACGAGGACTCGTTGTCGTATGGGTCCTCGATCGTCGGAGGCGCTAGAATAGCATCCTTCTCCGCCCATTGCTCCGCCACCTGCCAGCAGTGACTGCGGCGGTAAATGCCTTCCACACCGTTGATAACCACATCGGAGGGCAGGCTAACCACACCAGCGCCATTGGCCACGCCAAACCAACTGCGTGCAGTCTTACCGTCGTTCTGTATCCAGGGTGCACCACCGCGGGGCGCAATGCAAAGGAAGTACTCGACAGCATCCGTGTATCGGACATCTTGCACATCAACCACCACCAAAGGCAGGGATTGAATGACACAGTACAAGAAAATCCACTGACCGCAACGCATGTCAATCATGTCATTAATGTTCTTGCCATGCGCCGAGCGGCGCTCAAATTGCATGAACGATTCGATGAAAGGAGTGGGCCGCAGACTCTCCCGGGTGTACGAGCCCATCAGAACGGCATTGATGTCAGCATCCTTCAATTTCTTCGCTCGCTTCTTGGCTTCCTTCTTTGCGTCCATTGGTTTCCGCTCGAGCGTCTGCAGCGAGGGGAACTGTGGAATATCGAACGGAATAGGAGGCTGGACTGGAGGAGTGCTTCGATCATACTCGCTCAGAACCTGTCGGAGAGCCCGTACCATTAATTCATCAGGGTCGGAGGTCTCTGATGTTTCCGCTGCCATGTCCACCGTGCGGGTGGTGAGGGCGGCCCGGTCGACCATCATATCGTAAAGGTTGGCGAAATCATTATAGAGATCCTTAACAACCTGACGATTGAGCCCACTCTCCTCGAACTGATTCTTCTTCGAGCGAGCTTTGGGAGGCCAGGATCCGTACTTCTGGCGATAGTACTGCATCGTGAAGCGTCGAAAATCCATGAACGCCATTTTCCAGTTCTTGAACCGCACCACCTTACTCTCGACCGACGTAGCCGAATTGGCAATACCAGAGAAGACGGAAGGGAAGTCGAAATCGTCCAGCTTACTGTACAATACCCGGAGACGGGTGTCTAGATCGATAAAACCTCGCTCTAAGCGTTTCTGGGTGACGGGATTGATAAGTCCGTACTTGGGACTTCTCAGTTGCTTCAGTTCGTCCAGCTTGCCAACCCCGTGCACGAACCCCTCGAGGTAGAGAGGGTAAAAACGCAACCGTTCACCCAGAACGATGGCTTCAATGGTTTTCTCGCGGCTCTTGCGCACATCTGCCAGTCGCAGTTCCTCACAGTAGTTGCCGAAGCTGGTCGTCGCAGTCTCGCCAAAATTGGAGCCATCGAAGTTGGTGAATTCAAATCGAGAGAGTAGCGTTGCAACGTCCATGAAGATGGAAAAGAGGGATGGAGATCGAGGCGTTGCAATCAAGGACTGTCCCAGCAGGAAAGCAAAAAGGTTACGGAACAAAAGAAGATTTTCTAAGTCCTCCCCGGTGAGTCGAGTATTCGGGTTGGAAACGTCGCTGTTCAGGGGGATGGGAAGGTAGAGATGAAGCTCCTGGAACTCTTCGGGACTCTCATCATCCATGTAGGCCAGCCGTTGGCTACCAGAGCTGTCATTGTCATTGTCGGCCAAGCGATCTTGAGGTGTCAAAGGCGGTGACGCGGGGCCGGCCACGGGGCTATTCAAAGACAGATTGCCTGTTTGTTGCTCAAGGGATATGGGACTGCGAAGCTCGTTTCCGCGAGCAAGGAAATGGAGGGAGGGAGATTCCGCAAAGACCGTCGAATGGACCTTGAACGAGGCCTGTCGGCCGGTGTTCTGGGGGAACAGATATACGTAGGTGTCGCCATTTTCGTTCCACAGCTCGGGGATCTAGCGTGTTTCCAACGTTGGTTTTAGTAAACGCTAACGAGCGGGCTAGCCATGCACGAGCGAGTCCCGCGTCCTGGGCCCATCGGTACACACATACCTGTTCTCCTCGAGACAGAGGTTCCAAATCATACAAGATCTTCTGCTCTAGGCCAGCAATCCAAGCACTGGGCATGGCTGAGGCGCTGGCGCGCGGATCAGCTGAGCTTGCACGAGCCCGCCCGGGCATCCAGCTACGCCGTTTAGAAGATGGGGTGCTCGGGCGCGAATCCGGACCGGCGCCTGGCACAAACAATCCCGCAGAGCTGGACGGTCGACTCCCACTACGCCCGCGACCGCTACTCTGGGGTCTGTCGGAGGAGCCGGGGGTGCTGGTGGCCAGATCCTGGTTGACGGACAGTAGGGATGGAGGCGGCGGCAAAGGTTCGTCCAAATCAAAACCATCGTGGGGACCGGGGGGGAGAGGCGGGCGGGTCTCGCCGTAGTCGCTTTGAGGATTAGAGGCTACACGAGCTGATCGGGAGGCGCTGCGAGGACGTGCATCCTGCGGTAACTGGTCGGGGGACGCTTTCGGGATACTCGGAGACGCAGGTGAGGAAGGTGCCGAACTATCCCTGGTCGAACCCAAGGAAAACAGCGACGATATGCGCTTGGCCGATTTTACCGGAGCGGACAGCATGTTCGGAGTCGCTGCGTAAAAGAAAAAAGAGAAGCAACCGTCAGCCCCGGAGAACGAGAGAAAAGGCGTAGCGATGGTCGAACGGGTGAGTGGGGAAGGGAAAAGACATGAATAGCGAGAATGGACAATGAGAATGAAGAGGGAGGGGAGTGAGGAAGTGTGAGAGTAAGATTTGGGGGGAACCAGAGGGTGCAAGTGGGTGACAGGAAACTTCTCCCCTCCACTGACGGAGGAGACCACGGGTTCGCGAAAGGCAGGCAGGGACCGGCGTACCTTAACCAGTTTAACCAGTGAAGTAAGAAAGAATGTAACCAACCATGCGCAAACTCTCCCAGGCGGTCCAGGGACAAGTTTAGTCAAGGAATTCGAGAGGGTTTGTCGAAGAAAGGGCAGGCAATTCGTGCGAACTGCTTCGACGTGCCCTGAGGAATGGATCGACAGGAGGGATCCAGTAGAGGAGGAATGGATGCAGCTTTCGATTTTGGGGGTGGGGAGGAAGTGGGAGGGAGAGGAGGAGAAGGAGATTGTCAAGAGGAAGGTTTGGTACGTGGTACAGAAGAAAAGAGAAAGAGAGGGAGGGGGTTAAAGGTTGTCAGTGGGTGAGAGTATATTAGGAAGATGAGAAGGAGAAGGAGGAGAGGATGAAGGCGGGGAGACGGAGGGTTGAGATAGATGATGAGGATGGATTATAGGGGATGTTGTATAGACGAACACATTCACGGACACACACACACACACAGTCTCTCTTTCACTCCTCTTCTGTAAGCTTTGGGGGAAGAAAGAGAAGAGGAAGAGATGATGTGGAAGAATATGGAGAGAGAGCGAGAGGGAAAAAATAATAATAATAATTGAGGGTCAAAGAGCGACAAGTGACAGAAACCAGGACGGTATTGCGAATACCTGATTTGGTAGTGGGGGAAGCTGCGCGATGGTCGTATTGATGCTTATAGTGGAGGTATCACGCAGGTAATAATGCACTGTCCTAGAGTATTTTTAACCTTTCCGGTGGAGCCGACGGTCGGCGAGGAATTCAATTCGCATCAAAACTGACAACAAGACTTTGGCACCCATGGATTGCACCGTCAGAGACTCTATAGACTTTTGTCGCAGGCGATCTAATCATATCATGAAGCAACAAGAAACAGATGCAGTCTTATATTGATTAGAAAGGACGTGAGGTTTGTCTGTCTGTTTGTCTGTCTGCCTGTCCTTCTGTCTGTCTATTCTTATTCAGAGTTATCCGCAGCCACAGTGATATACTTGTGCTCCGTACTTTGCATTGATCCTCCATCGATCCCATCATGGTTCGCCTGTTCGTGTTGGAGAAACGCAGTAAGAAAGAAAGAATGGAAGAAAGAAAAAAAAAATACAAAAAAGAAAACAGAAAAAAAAGTGATTGTTAAACCTTACCCTGCAGCTACATCTTGATGCCTCGTAAAAAGGTGCTGACGACGAGGATCTCATAATTTTCATTTTCTAATTCCGAAGAGTAACTAATGTTTTGTGAATTGCCCTTTCGGCCCCGGATATTCCCACCTCCTGCTTCTTCTTGACCTTCTTGAACTTCTAATGGGTTCCTTTTAGTGGAGACACTCCCCATTTAGTCTTCTCTTAGCATTTTGCCCTTTTGCCCTCTTGCCCTCTTGCTCTTTTCTCCTTTCCCCCCGTTCATAATTACCTACCTAATCTCCTTTCCACTCCTTGTACTATTTATTGTACAGTACTTGATCTCGGTTGGCCGGACCATCGGATATCGGAATCAGAGTAAGTGTAGTTGGCTAATTTGCACCAGCACCCAAGAAATTTCTGTCGTTCCTGATGGATCATCCTGTATCGAATCTGATTGCGCCATGCCTGTCTGCGGCAAAAGTGGACTGCGAGGGCTGCGATGAGGCAGTGTCAATCTGGTTCAGGAGGCTGATGGCCTCCCGCTGACTCCTCCTTGGCTAGTCAGGGGAGCCTCAAGAGAGCCTCAGGAGAGCGCCCTGAAGTAGATTTAACAAGAAAAAAAGAAAAAAGGATATCTTACATGGAAGACCTAACACTTGTCTCGGCAGGCGTGGTGGCAGATTTTCACGTATTGCGAAGTCGGATCGTTAATCCGTATAACTTACATAGTACTGTACATACAACAACAGTAGGCAGAAGAATTTCTGGTAAGTTAACGCTCCGCCAGGTGGTTGGGCTCACCATGCGATCTTGACTTCCATCTTTCCAAGGCATTATTCTCGATCTCCAGTCCCCTGAGAAATCAATGTCCAAGTTCTCTCCATCCCTGATCGCATGTCGGACATTCGGAATGATGCGCCAGCACCATTCAACCCCACTCACGACCTTCAGTGTCCTCTCGCAGTTACACCAGCCACCTTGCCTTTGCTTTTGAGGTTCTATTAACTAGTATATACTTGAAGCACTGGATAGGTTACCACAATACGAACCATGGCCCCTCCTTGCCCCCTGAGTATAATAACCACCATGTCCCATGGTGAAAAGGGGATGTCAAGACCTGGTAAACAAGGGGGTAGCAGGATAACTACTACATAGGATGTAGATAAAAGCCCGTAAGGAGGATTGCACTGCATATTTACGCCTGCTGTGGGCACGTCATGCCTAAATTCCAGCGGAGAGACCAACTCTATCTTCTCCGGCCGGCCAGTGACTTGATTGAGCCCGGCCATAGAACGGGGTTTCCTTTTCGGATGATGGAGGAGAGGAAGGGCTCCAAAGAGGTCGTTGGTACGGAGTACAAAGTAAGTTAATGGCTCACTATGGCATCCTTGCCAATGGATGAATTGAACATCTGGTAATGCGTCCGCCATCCATTCCCATTGGGTGCTGCATAGGCATAAACCCCGAAAAACTAAAGCGTGTGTTTTTTTCCAGGGCAGACCGGGCAAGGTGCAGTGCCCCCCGCTGGCGGCGGCGGCGGACTAAGAATAGATCGGAATCACGCATGGATTAGATTTGGAGACTAACTTAGGTAGACTACGTACGTACTGTACCAGGCACGGTACCAAGTACCGAAGGTGTGTATGCGCTAGTAAGGGTTCTCTTCCTTCTTCGTCCGATTTGGTCAACTATACCATACTTGCGCTGGAACGATTTCTATCATTCACTCAGTTACCTAGACACATTGCACGATCAGTTGGAGACCTCAAGGTATATGACTACACATGACTTAAACCATGAGTACGTAGTATGCTACGCGCGGCTGGTCTTTTGAGCGTTGATCGCTTGTTGTGGGGCCTTACACCAAGAACCACGAACCAACAATACGTACCAGCGATCAATAGCAAAGAAATCTCGACTCGGGCGCGGGATTACTTAATCAGCTCGAGAGGCAGTCGGTCTCCACGGATTCACAGAGTACTGTCGGTACGGAGTACCCTGTTATCCAGCTACTGGCAGTCATCGGGATTTCAGGTACTGTATGTACAACGCAAATTTGCAGTCCTGCTATCGGCCCTGCAATGGCTTGAACTTAAGTTAGTCTGTCCTTCCGTCCATCTCCGTCCATCTCCGATGCCCCTCTAACGGAGCTGCCACTGCCAGGGCGAGGGGGTTGGTAAGCTTGGCAACCCGACCCCTCTCTGGAGGAGGGGCAAGCCTGTCAAACTGTCAACCTGACTCGAACTTTCTCATCATCATGAGCAGCGAATTTTCATGACGGTGGTTGGGTAGCGGAGTTTCAACCTCCAACAATGACAACATCACCAGGAATGGCGACATACGCAAGACGGATTACTGGTCCCATGGGACGAGCTTACAAGGCCGCCCCATTGTTCCTCCACGCTTTATCGGGCCAAGTGCGGGCGGTGGGGACCAGACCTGGTGACGACCACCCTCCATGGACCCCTCCTCTCAAAAATCTTTCGTCTGTCTACAGCAAGTATCAACGTCTAAGCCTTTGTGAAACACGAATTTTGACGACATTTCATCGACATCCATGGTTGTCATCAATCTTTCTCGCGGCTGGCCCAACCCTGCCTTGCTGCCCGCCGCCGCCTTGGCCTCGGCCTCCGCCACGGTCCTCGCCTCCCCGAGCATCTGGCAACCAGCCTTGCAATACGGCCCTGATGAAGGCTTTCAGCCGTTGCGTGAGCATCTCGCTCGCTGGCTTACAGAGTTCTACCAGCCACGCAGTTCCATCTTACCGGATCGCATTTGTATCACTGGCGGGGCTAGCCAGAACCTTGCCTGTATTCTTCAGGTCTTTTCCGATCCGGTCTACACACGCAACATCTGGGTGGTCGCCCCTACATATCACCTTGCAGGTCGCATCTTTGATGATGCTGGATTCGCCGGCCGCCTGAGGGCGGTGCCTCTGGATGCGGCGGGTCTGGATCTGGCCTATCTGCGAGAGGAGTTAATATCAGTTGAATTCAAGGCCTCCCGTGAGCTGAACCTGACACCGGTACGCTAGAACCTTCTTTTCCACTGCCCTTTCAATATCATCTGCGTCTGCTCCGCGGAGTGGGCGGTAGTGACCATAAACTAACTGACACTAACTTAACAAAGGAATACAAACCAAATCGACCATGGAGAAAGATCTACAAGCATGTCATCTACGCCACGCCTACCTTCTCAAATCCCTCCACTCTCACTATGTCGCTATCGGACCGCGAACGATTGGTCCGTTTGGCGCGTGAGTTCGACGCCTTGATTATAACCGACGATGTTTACGACTTTTTACAATGGCCCGCAGAACCAGCTGCACAGGAGGGACAGCCAGAACACGCTCAATTGCCCCGGCTTGTGGACATAGACGGATACTTGGATGGCGGACCATCTGATGAGTGGGGTAATGTAATCAGTAACGGTAGTTTCAGTAAGCTGATTGGAGCGGGTATGCGGACTGGATGGGCGGAGGGAACGGAGAAAACGGCCTACGGTTTATCGCAGACGTAGGTGACCGGTGACCGTTCTAGTCTCAAAGCCCGCTTCGTACAAGCTGACATTGAGGTTGCCATAGGGGGTCGAGCCGATCAGGGGGAGCGCCCTCCCAGTTTTCCGCCTCCATGGTCGCGCAACTGTTTCCCACGCGAGTTCTCCAAAAACATATCAAGGACGTGCTGCAGCCAACATATGCAGCTCGATATAAACGAATGATGGCTGCTATCAATGAACACCTAGTACCTCTGGGCGTCACGCCGGTGACTCCTAGAGGGACCGCAGGGGGGTACTTCATCTGGCTTCAGCTGCCTACTTCCCTTCGAGCAACCGAGCTGGCTTCGCTCGCACTTCGGGAGCACGGCGTCGAAGTGGCGGCAGGGAACATGTTTCGCGTGCAGGGCGATCCTGCGACGGAGAAAAACGATTTCGATAGTGGGATGCGTCTCTGTATTGCGTGGGAGGATGAGGATCAGCTCGAAGAAGGTGTGCGCCGACTCGGGTGCGCCATCCGCCAGGCCTTGCAGAAACGTTGAGGACGATCTCGGTGCATCAGCTGCCCAAGTAGAGGGGCGACTCTCTCGGACTGAGCCATATCGAGCATTTTAAATCGCGCAGGTGCGGGCGTGACCAACACGAAGTCAAGGTCGGCTTTCAAAATTAGGTTGCTATAGAACGTAGTAAATGGCGCCTGGTGGTCGTTCACGGGGACTGAATGGTGATTAAGCGTGAAGCCGACGCGGGGAAGGGGCAGCTGACATGCTGCATATATACAGTAGTTCGTGGCCGGGCCGACATGCAACGCGGGGACAGAACTTCAGTCAGCCAGGCTCATGAGATCTGAAAATGGTTCCGTGACGAAGACGGACAACGGTGGATACGGTTGTACTTTTGGACAAAGGGGAGTAGCGCCTCTCGAAGTGTAAAGGAATGAAAGGACGCGTCAAATAATTCTCTTTCTTCGGAGTCCCTGGCGAAGGGGGTGGAGGGGGGGGGGGGAAGGGGAAACTTGGCCAGAGTCCGGTTCTCGGAGACACCACATTCTTGCTGCAGTGTGCCTTGCCCTAGGCTGTTTGTTGTTTGTCGTCTTTCTTGTGGGCAATCGAATGGCTGACGATGTGAACTTGAATCTTGAATTGATTACATATGAGTAGTAACTTACCAAGCACAGCTAGAAATGAGATTAATGAGCTGGCTACCTAATGGCCTAATGGCTTGTGCATCATGAAAAGCAGAATGTCTCGGGTAAAGGCCAACTAGCGGGACTATTTATTGTCTAGTGGTAGATCGGCGACCCAGTGGGTGTGTGCCATCTGAAACAAAAGCTTGACGGCACTTGCGATATTGGATTTGGACCCATTCATTTACGCTCGCCGATGTGAAGGCGATGAAGATGGGGAGCAGTCTCCCAAGGGCTCTATTTTGTTATCACGGTCGTTGGCAACTTGCCACCTGTTGCTTCTAAGTCTAGAGTAGGTTGCCCCGAGAGTGCGTTTCTCTGCAGCAGCATGCATCAGCCCCTGGAGGTTGTTGACCTTTCGAACCTTGTTCTTTGTTCGCTGTAAAACCAGGGGGAAACAGAGTGGGGCGATGGCCTGAGGCACCAAAATGCATCGGAACCAGACCCCCCTCCTGTGGTAGACCTTCGGAGCCATACCTACCTAACCTACCTTGTAAGTTAGTCGATCTAACCTACGCTTCGCGGCACGTCTATGGTGTCCAAGAGGGTGAGCTTCCTCATTGCCATCGAAAACAGACAATCGGTCAACTTGAATGATAAATATTCTGACCCTTGGATCAAACGCCAATGCACTTAGTCTGGAACCTACAGCAGCATTACTGCCCAGACCCCCTCTCCCTCGGTTGACCCGTGGACGATGAGGAATGTCACTCGCTACGCAGCATCCTGGACAGCGGAAGGGTGTGTTTGCGCGGTGCTGCCCTGCCCTATTAGGGTTCTATCTCATGCCATTCTTAGGGACCGGTTGTTGATAGGATTCCAGTCATGCAGCCTACGCGCGGGACGAGAGCGAAGCAGAATCGTCGATCTGCCATAATCGACTGAATTCTGGCCACGGCGGCTATGTTGATCCCAGCGCAGTCCTGTTATTTATCTCATTCAGTCCGCTGATCGGCTGACTCGCGCTCTTTGCTTTTTTCTCTCCCTCCCTCTCTCCCTCTCTGTCCGTCTTTTTTTTCCCACCTCTGGACTGTGGGGATACCTTCCTTCTCCTTCTACCATACACTCTCTTGATCCTCATTGTTCTCTTTTCCCAGGACACGTCCCGGGAAATCTGGAACGAGGCTCTGTTGTTGTGTGCTCGTTTTTGCAATCACCACTCGCTCCTTTTGTCTGGTGTGAATTGTTTATCTCTGTTCGGAAGGGAGGAGAGTCCGTCACGGCTTTCCATTCGCTCGCTCGCGACCGTCATTTGCACGTCCAAGGTTCTTCACGGGTGCACCGACGAATATCAGACGGGAAAGGTGTTTAGTTCTAAGTAAGTGCTGACTGAGGACTGGATCTAGTCAGATGCTTGGTTGGCCTGGAACTGGTCATCATCCCACTGCAATCTGCTGGAGTGGCTCTGGAGTGGTCCGGGTGGCTCCAATCAGAGAGAGAAAGTGTACTGACTGGCTCGAGTAGTCTTGCTTCGGTTGTTTCAACCCCTGAGCCAGGCGTTTCACGCGTGCCTTTGTCAAGGTTTATTGGAGACTAAGAATCAGCTGCTTGAGGGGGTGCCGCGGTGCTTTCTGCCACAGAGTGTCGGTCTCGGCCAATCAATCCAGGGCGGTAATCGGGCGCTACTGTGATTGTGGGTTCAGTTTCCCAGTGATAGTGCTGGTTAATTCGGCTAGTGCCAATAGTGGAGAGTGGGAAGCCTGCCTAAGGCCACTAAGGTTTAATCAGTGCCTGGAAGGACCCGCGCCGGAACGGAACCAGCGACAGTCCATCTTGGGGTCGAGCCAGTCTTTTAATCTACTGATTGTCCCTCTTCCAGCTCGTGATTCTTCACAAGCCGGCTTGCTTTCTTTTTCTTGCTCCCCTTCGTTCCCTATTCTCTTCGTTTGTGTTCCTCCCTCCTGCAGTGTGTGTGTCACACGGTGTGAGATACTGTGTTCAGTGCCTGCAGGTTTTTGGCTACAGCATTGTTTGTGTGTTGTCGCATTCATTCATTCGAGTTATCTTTTGACCTTTCCTTCATTCCACTTACTGTCTGCTTGGCCTGCCACTCTTTGGTCATTCCCCTCTTCCTTCTGCTTTTTACCCCGGTTTTCAGTTTGGGAAGGTGCGAAAAGCGTCTCCTTCTGACTGGGTCTTGTGACGGATATCGCTTCGTCATCCGATCTCTGTTTTCGTTTTTCGTTCAGTGCCGGTTGCTGAACTGTCTTGTCGCTTCCCTGCCTGCCAGTCAGCCAGGTATATTACTGTCCTACTCACACCCTCATTGTCTCTGCGGGCTCAGTGACAGACATCTACAATCTCGACCATGGCTGTTTTGAACAGATTCGTCATGCTCTTTGCAGCCCACGTGCTGCTGTTGCTCGGCCTTCCGGCCGGGCTAGTCTCTGCTGTTCCCATGAAGGGGGGCTTGGAAGCCCGCGGGGAGTTGAAGGCTCGCGACTCGACCTACTGGGTGGCTGATATCACACGTCAAGGAACTGTGCCCTTTGGTAACAGCTCGAGCTATCAGATTTTCCGCAATGTCAAGGACTTTGGTGCTACTGGTAGGTTGGAGGCCCTGGATGATGAGCAGACCGTACGCTAACAGGCGACTCTTAGGTGATGGTTCCACTGATGACACCGATGCTATCAACATGGCGATTTCCTCCGGCAACCGTTGCGGCCAGGGCTGCGATTCCTCGACTACAACTCCGGCTCTTGTGTACTTCCCTCCCGGCACATATGTTGTATCCACGCCCATTGTGCAGTACTATTACACCCAGCTCGTTGGCGATGCCAACCAGCTCCCTGTACTCAAGGCGTCTGCCAGCTTCACTGGTATGGCTGTGATTGATGCGGACCCCTACACCAACACTGGCGCCAATTGGTATACAAACCAGAACAACTTCTTCCGTGCCATCCGCAACTTTGTCATTGACCTCACCGCCATGCCCCAATCCTCCGGTGCCGGTATTCATTGGCAAGTCGGCCAAGCCACCAGTCTGCAGAACATCCGGTTCGAGATGATCAAGGGAGGAGGTGACGCCAACAAGCAGCAGGGTATTTTCATGGATAATGGATCTGGCGGCTTCATGTCTGATTTGACTTTCAACGGTGGTAACTATGGTGCCTTCCTGGGTAACCAGCAGTTCACGACTCGCAACCTGACTTTCAATGATTGTAACACTGCCATTTACATGAACTGGAACTGGGCCTGGACCTTCAAGTCTGTTACCATCAACAACTGCGGTGTCGGTCTAAACATGTCCGCTTCTCCCTCGAACCAGACTGTTGGCTCCGTTTTGATGCTGGATAGCAAGTTTACCGGCACACCCATTGGTATTGTGACTGCCTTCAGCTCTGACAGTATTCCTACCGGTGGTGGCGCTCTTGTTCTCGATAACGTTGACTTCACTGGTTCCAGCGTCGCTGTGGCCAGTGTTTCCGGCAGCACGATTCTGGCGGGTGGCTCTGTCGTCGACAACTATGTCCAGGGTAACGCCTACACGCCCTCCAACACGCTCAAGAAGCGCTCGCCTGCTGTTGAAGTTATTGTGGAAACTATCACCACGACCATCGAGGTTTGTCCTGCGGATTACCCGACCGGATCTGCAGCCTCCGCCTTCCACACGGCTGCGACTGAAGCTACACTCAATAGTGCCGAGGCCACTGCTGCCACTGACCGTCGCCCTCACACTGGTAGCACCTGGGGTAGCTCTGAGAGCACTGCCACCGGTCAGTACTCGCCTTCCGTCGTGGAGACATCTGCATCACAGGCGACTAGCTACCAGTCTAGCTCTGATGCCGAGGAGTCTTCACCCGCTGGCGGATCATCGGAATCAACCGCTCAACAATCTTCTCCTGCCGGTGGCTCTTCTGCATATGGCTCTCAGTCAAGCTCTGGCGCGCAGCAATCCTCTCCGGTCGGTGGATCTTCGGGCTCCAGTGCCCAGCAGTCCTCTGCTGCCGGCTATTCTGCCAGTACGACCCATGTTCAAGGCTCATCTGCCGCTGTTGCTACGTCCGCGGCCGCCTCCTCTGCTCATGCTTCTGGTTCTTCCGGATCTGGTACCTGTGCCTACAAGACGGTCACCAAGACTCGCCTCGAGACCACTGTGGCATCCCCAGCCAAGCCCAGCGCCCTTTTGAACAGTGACGGTTCCCTGTTCGAGAAGTCCAAGCCCTTGTATGAGGACTACGCTGCTTCCTCCTTCATAAGTGTCAAGTCCGCCGGTGCCAAGGGTGACGGCTCTACCGACGACACCGCTGCCATCCAAAAGGTCCTTGACTCGTGCACAGACGATCAGATTGTCTACTTCGACCACGGTGCCTACATCATCACTGATACCATCAAGGTCCCCAAGAATATCAAAATCACCGGTGAAATCTGGCCAATGCTGATGGCGTATGGTGACAAGTTTTCCGACGCGGAGAATCCCATCCCCATGCTCCAGGTTGGCGAGGTTGGCGAGAGCGGCTCCGTTGAAATCAGCGACTTGATTGTCGAGACCAAGGGTCCTGCCCCTGGCGCCATTCTGATTCAGTGGAACCTCAATGCCGACTCACAAGGCTCGGCGGGTATGTGGGATGTTCACGCTCGCATCGGTGGATCGGCAGGCACTGAACTTCAGAGCAATACCTGCACCAAGACCCCTGACCAGACCACCACCCCCAACTCCGACTGTGTTGGCGCTTTCCTCCTCTTCCACGCCACCGAGCAGTCCAGCGTTTACCTTGAGAACACCTGGTTCTGGACTGCCGACCACGAGCTCGACTTGTCAGACCACAACCAGATCAATATCTACAATGGCCGTGGAGTTCTCCTTGAGACTCAAGAGTCCGCATGGTTGTATGGTACCGCTTCTGAGCACAACCAGCTCTACAACTACCAAGTCTCGAATGCCAAGAATGTCTTTATGGGTCTCATCCAGACTGAGACGCCCTATTACCAGGCGAATCCCAATGCCCTTACCCCCTTCACTCCCAACACCACCTGGAACGACCCTGATTTCTCCTACTGCACCACCGACTCATGCCGCAAGGCCTGGGGTCTTCGTGTCCTCAGCAGCTCGGAGACTTATGTTTACGGTGCGGGTCTCTACAGCTTCTTCGACAACTACTCGCAGACCTGTCTCGACACGGAGTCCTGCCAGGAGAACATGGTGGAAGTGGACTGCTCCGATGTGCATATTTATGGTCTCAGTACCAAGGCCAGTACCAACATGGTGACTTCGGCAAGTGGAGAATCGCTGGTGCCTCAAGAGGGCAACGAGAGCAACTTCTGCTCGACGATCGCGTTGTTTGAGTTCTCGTCTTCCTAGACGCCGTGTTCTTCTTAAATTTATCTAGTGGTTTAGTCGAGTGAGTCTATCTCTTCTCAGTCCTTTGTAACTTGCTCTGATGGTAGCGGCAGTAGACGCGTCTAAATTGGTTTTAAGGGGCGGATGGTTATGTGCTAGATCTGAAGATAAAGAGTTGGTGGGGTCACTGTCGATAGATACCATTTTGTTCACTTTAGTTAGACTGAATTAAAATAATACGTGGTCGCCATTCCACCTTTTGCATATTATTATTGTGACTGACCGTCCTGTAAATACCAAAAGGCTAACCGAGGAGGGCGGACCGAAGGCCGAGGCTTTTCTTTTCCCCAGATTCTCCCCGCATATCTACTGCCGCCTTCTCTTGACAACCACCATATTTGTTCTTTTTTTCCAACTCGACCTTCAATTATCGAGTACAACTTATTAGATCTTAGCAATGTCTTACAAGGATATTTCTCACTGCAAGCAGCTTCAACTCGATGCGCAGATACCACATCTGTGGCGTCTGGAAGTCTCGCAGATTCCACCCGGTCTGCTTTCTACGGCCGACTCAATCACGAACACGAGCCAATATGAAGCCATCAATGTCATGGACATTCCGCGGACATGCGGGCTTCTCACATCAGATGAGTTGCTTATCACCGAGCAATACGATGTACGCTCCTTGCTGGGTGCCATTCGTGAGAGGAAGTTGACTGCAAAGGAGGTAGTCCACGCTTTTTGCAAGGTAACGCTCTAATCCCGTGCTACCCTCTCTCCCCATATTCTAACTCAGGGCACATGCAGCGAGCCGCAATTGCACATCAACTCACACGTTGCCTCACGGAGCCTGTCTTCACGCAAGCCCTTCAGCAAGCCCAGAAGCTCGACGACCATCTCCAACGCACCGGCCAGCCCATTGGTCCCCTACACGGCCTCCCTGTTTCCATCAAAGATTCATTCCATATCACCGGCGTAGACTCCACCACTGGCCTTGCTGCCCTGGCCTTTCACCCAGCAGCCCAAAGCTCGCCGCTCGTCAACCTCCTCACCTCCCTGGGCGCTATCATTATCGCCAAGACCAACGTCCCTCAGACCATGGGCGCCCTTGACTCCTGCAACCACCTGTTTGGCCGGACGCTCAATCCACTCAACCGTCGCTTGACCGTCGGAGGCAGCACGGGAGGTGAGGCGGCCCTCCTCGCAATGCGCGGGTCGATGGTCGGCTTTGGCACCGACATTGGCGGTAGCATCCGGATTCCTGCCATGTGCACCGGGCTGTACGGATTCAAACCCAGTGCAGGTCGCGTGCCAATTGCAGGAAGTCAAGAGGCAGGCAGCATGGTCGGCAAGGGGAGGGTCAGTCTTCAGCCGGTGGCTGGGCCTCTGGCCCGCTCGGTCGCAGATCTGGGGGTCGTGATGGCCGAGATCGTGCCTCGCACGGAGCTCTTCAGTGAGGAGGGAATTCCAGGCAGATGGTTTGATAGTAGAGTGCTTGGTTGTCCTCCATTAAATGGAGGTTCTACCGACACCAAGCCTCAGCCTCCCTCTGGAAAACGCAAAAGTTTCACTATCGGGATCCTCCGTCGCGATGGGCTGAGTGAGCCGCTTCCACCTGTCGCCAAGGTCATCGACGAGGTAGCACAGTTACTGCGACGGACGCCCGGAGTCAGGGTCGTGGAGATCCCTGTGCCTGCGGCTCTGAGCAAATGCCAAGGTATTGCTGGTCGACTGATGGGGGTTGACGGGGGCAACCCCATGATGGATCTGCTGGAGAGCACCGGGGAGCCCTTGATACCCTGGCTGAAGGGCCGGATGAAGCGGGGTCGGGAAATGACGCTCGCGCAGGTAGGCGAGTTGCAAGCACAACGAGCCCAGCTTGAGCGGGAGATGCTGCAAATGTGGACGTCTCGGGGGGTGACAGCAGATGCAAGTTACACTCGAGACATTGATGCGATCATCCACCCGGTCGCGCCGCATCCAGTGCCGGAATTGGATCGGTACAATGCGGTTGGGTATACTTCGTCCTGGGTGCTGCTTGATTACCCGGCGGGCACCATTCCCGTGCGCTCGTTCAAAGAGGAGGATCTGGAGCTGGGGACGGAGATGACGGCACCGGTTTTGGGAAGCTGGGATAAGGCTAATCGGCTGCTATGTATGTTTCTTCTTCTATTATCTTTCCTACTGGATTCTAATGGTCAACAGGGAACCAGAAGACTGTGGATCGCCGAGTGTACTTGGGTTCGCCGCTGAGTGTGCAGGTCATTACGCCCAAGCAGCATGACTACGAGCTCTTCCAGGCCATGGAGCTGATTGATCGAGTTGTGAGGGGAGATGCGCAAGTTCCTGCCATGCTTTGAACAACATCGACAGAGCCGTTTCACTTTTTTCGGCCTATGATACGTCCATCGAAGGCCATTAGTCTAGTACCTCGACACGTCTCTGCCAAAAAGGTGATTCAACATCCAGCGAACCGCAACTCGAACCTTATTCCTCCAGCTGATGCTCATGGTCAGATACGCTGAGTTCCACACTAACCAAGCGGTCCGACCCTTCAGCCCCTCTGGGAGGTACTTATGATGCTCTCCGTTTTCGTGCGGGATTTGCAACAGGGCATTCGCGTTTCCAATGTATGCCAACGTGCCCATGTTGCGGAACGAGAATGGGGCCGTGGGCTGCGAATCTCCCCGGTTGAGACGATTAGCCAGCCACTTGGCCTCCTGGAAAGTTGCCTGTGCCGTCGCTGGTGGTGCGCCTTTCTCTAGCATGGCGTTGTCGCCCAGGGCAAAAACGTCTTGCAGCACCACTGTGTCCCCACTCTCGTTCTCCAGCTGCACGCGCAACTGCTCATCTACCAACAGCGCTCCGACTTTCGGCGCTTTCTTGACATGCCACGCGGACCGTTGCAAGACGTCCTCACTCGGGCGGCCGCTCCCATCCTTAAGCAAAGCCGACTCGTTTGGAAATGCTTGGACATCGGCCAAGGCGTCTCTAACGAAAGGATTCATTGCGTTTCCCGTCGCCCAGACGCACATACCTACGCCGACCTCGCCCTCCTCCTTCGTAGTTAGAGTCAAACACCGCTTCGGATCCATCTCCGCGGGCGTCTCCTCCCCCGGAGCGCCCCATCGCAACCCCTCCACATGATGTGAAACCTTAATGTCCACCCCTTCCTTCCGCATCGTATCCATCGCGTATTTCGACAGCGACTCATCGAACATCGACAACACCGTGGGCGCCACATCGTACAGCGAGAGCCTCGGAATGCCCTTCAACGAGGGATACAGCGCCATGAGATCCGCGGAGATGAAATCCCGCAGCGCCGCCGCCAGCTCCGTCCCGGTGGGCCCCGCGCCGACGATCGCGAAATGCAGCAGCCAGCGCCGCATCTCAGGCGAGGTGGTGGGCAAGACGGCTAGCTCGAAGCATTCGCGCACGCGGCGCCGCACGCGCCGCGCATCGCCCACATCCTTGAAGAAGAAGGCATTCTCGCGCACGCCGGGCGTGCCGAAGGTCCTGCTGACGGTGCCGACGGCGATGACCAGCTTGTCGTAGGGGACCGAGAAAGTCTCTCCTTTCTCCCAGGTGCGCGTGGGGGATGCTTGTGGGGGTTGAGATTCGCCGTCGTCAGTGCGTGTGGACTCGGTCACCCCGCTCTTGACGACGGTGGCCTCGCAGATGACGGTCTTGGAGGCGAAGTCGACGGCGCGGGCGGCGGCCTGGATGAAATCGACCTTGGTGTGGCGGTCGCGCACGGGCTCGACGATGTGCGAAAAGTCGAGGGAGCCACCGGCGGTGTCGGTGAGGAGCGGGGTGAAGACAAAGTAGGAGCGCGGCGAGATGATGGTGGGGGTGAAGTGGGCGGGGGAGAGCTTGCGCGAGAGGTTGTATCCTCCCCAGCCGGAGCCGAGGATGACGACTCGGGGCTTGTCGGGGCTGGGGATCGGAGTCGATGAATCTGAGGTATGTGTTGCTAGGGGTCTGGCTGTGATTGTGGGTGTGTTTGATGATGTGAGTATAGATGCAGTTGTTGTAGATAGGGCATGCTTGTCAACTCGTGGTCTGCTAGAGAGCAGCGATATCGACCTTCCTCTTTCCCTGCCAATGCTCAAGGTCGAGGATGATTTCAGACTCTGCACTCTAGCGGGGGCCCTACCCCAGAAGGATGATGGTAACATCCGTCTCATAATGTAAGTATGTACCGTCCGCACACAGCAATTGTACAGGACTTGGACTCAACTAGACTGAACCCGATCTATCACCAGAACCAAGAACTCCAAAAAAAAAAAAACACAACCCCCCATCCAGCAACCCCAGCTTATATAAAGAAAAGTATCTCGGTGCGCATCGGAACCCAAAACTTTTACTCGGATTGACACATGATGAGATCATCCCCTTCTCCTTTCTCCTTCCCTAGGCAGCTTTCATCCATGGATCCATAACTTCCCGAGCCCGTGGGCCTTCAGGTTCCACAAATCTCTGAAACCTCCGAGTCCCGAGACAAGATCCAAGAAGAAAACAGATCCCTATTTCTTCCGCATTCGCTGGGTGAAGAGAACCACGGCGTGCCGGTGAGGATGATGGAGGTTCTTTGACTCACCGAGCTCGGTTGGGATCGGGGATCGGAGGCGTTCGGGAACGGGTTGGTGGATTAGGTTGCGGATCTGGAACTGGGAATTGTGGAGCCCTTTCGTTAGTACGGGTACGGACAAGTTGAAGATACCGTCGACCACGTATTCTTACTAGCATTGACACGTAGAGTTTACCTCAAAAAAAGGTATCGCTTTGCAAGTTTTGCATTTGTCTGTCCGAGCATAGGTTATGTTGCCGTTATGTTGCCGCTCGCCTTGATAAAGCGCTAGATCATGGCTTTATGAATTGACTATCCTCCAGCCGGGTCTTCTAGACATATTACATTTGTTATGTGAAAGCCCGCCTCACATACAAGCAAGTAGAGAGCTAGAGACAAACAAGAAGCCTTGCACGGAGATTGTTGCCCGCCTTCCTGTCACGGGTCTCATCCCCTCTATCCCCTCGCCTCTGCGAGACGAGTCAGAGTGATGCGCGACAGTCGAAGGAATCGAGGCAACTCAGAGCTGCTCAGGAGAAAGTGAGAAAGAGTCTTTGGGCTCGCTGCGATCGCTGGATGTCATCTGTGGCTGGCCAGAAGAGCCAGAGGGCGTTGGTAGAATGGTAAAGACACATGCGTCGGCTAGGGGTATTATACTTGGGAGTAGTAGGTCGGTACCTCCAATATACTCAAGAATTGTGTCCGTGTTGTTCTAGTCAGGCAAACAATAGCTGAATGGATCGGAAAGGAAGGGAAGCAATATCCAATACAGGCCAAGAGTGAGATCCTGTACCAATTGTACGTTCAGATGTCACAGAATTACCAACAAGGAGAACGGAAAATATGAGAACCATCGTCCTAGAATCCCGTCAAGTTGTCCACTTCGACTTCTTCTTTATCTTTATCAGCCAGTCCAAGAAGCTCTTTAGGAGCTGTTTCTGTATGAATCAGCAATGTTTTCCGTGACATGCCTCCTCCTACTGGCTGATTCTTCACCAGCCTGGTGCATGCTGTTCTCCTCATTCGGGTTGGGGAACCTGAGCTCCTGCGGCTCGAAAGTCTTCCCCCGTCTTTTTGCCGAGTCCTCCCCTTGTTTTTGGAGGGTATTTGCAGCGGTGGCGGAAAGGTTCAGCTGATAAGCTGTCTGGTCACGGGCAGCCTGCTTAGAATCTGACATGTCGGTGTGGCAGTGATCACGTATCACAAAAGGTCTGCGAATACGTGTCAGAGTGAAACATCTGAATGCGGATGATCGGGGCTGTAAGTATACCTTAGATAGCAAGTAGGCCATACGATCAACAAACAGCTGTTTGAGGGCTCGGCAGGGTAGCTTGTCGCAATAGGTTGCTGTGATGTTAGAGACACTGAGAAAGAGAATCCAAGTCCGGAGAATGGTAGGCTGTCTTTCTCTCAGAGTAAGAGGAAACAGAGATGCACGGTGCGCATCGCAGTATTTATACCTCATATTGAACTGGAAGGCTTTCCCACTTGACAGGGATTTGCCGTTGCCGTCGTCGCAGCGGCCCGGACAGAAGAAGCAGCTATAGAGCGCATGGCATTCTCTGTTCTTCAGAGGCTGACAGCATTAGAGCGACTAGTACACTCGAGGCTCGACCAGCCAGACCACACTAGGCTATACCGTACAGCCCTCGGTTCTAACCAGAAACGAGAACCCTGCGTCGGCGCATAATCTATAGAGATTAATTCTTGAAAGATGATTATCTATGGATCATGGATCATAATCTTGTAAGAGTAATTGGATGATGCTTGCCTTCTACATCGCTGAGCGCTTACTTCGCACTTAAACCGAAGGGCTTAGGCCATCGGCTTATAAGAAAAGAAGAGCCTTTTCAACCAGGGGGCGCGGTCAGTTGATTAGCATATGTATAGCCTCGACGGTAGCCGTTACATCTTATCGGAGATAAACCCGGCGCTTAAGCTGTGGGGCTGTGCTAATATAGAGTAAATAATCACCCCTAGCAGGAAGTGTTTTCAGGCGACTGATGGCGTAGGAATTGCTAGAGATACGAAGGCACCTGAAGGAAAGCCAGCCAGCCAACTTAGGAAGGTGATCGATGGTCATGTGACAGATCCACCACCCCACGCCTTCCCGACAAGGACCCGCAGACCTATAAGTGATTGATGTTTATTTTCTCTCTCTCCCAACCACCCATCTCCTTCTCCTGAAATGCTTGGAAGTACGCTGTGCTATAGAAGAAATCCTAGGCATAATTCTAGGCAATTGAAGTCCTTTCGTATTCCTTTTTCTATTTCGCTGTGTCACATCTAGCCCGTGCCGCAATCATGCAAATTGGAATGAGCCCCGACGATGTGGCCTGGGAACAAGCCGAGGACATTGCTGACAACTGGCTCCTCCAGTTTCTCGAGATCAACACCTTGAGACCGATTGCAGATTTTATCCTCAGTCATAACAGAGGCGATGCTACCGAGTTTGCCATGCTTAGGAAGGGCTCCTACAATATTTCCTTGCGCTTGAAGTACCAAAATGGTGCTACAGTTATACGATTATCGCAGCCCGGTGCCGTGCTTTTTCCTGAGGAGAAAGTCGTAAACGAGGTTTCCATAATGCGCTTTATCACCGATCAGACAACAATCCCGGTTCCTTTTGTTCTGCACTCGGGTACGAAACAGGAGAGTCCTCTCGAACTAAGTCCCTTTATCATCATGGATTATGTGGAGCACGAAACAAAAATGTACGACGCCCTCAATACCCCGGGATGCCCGAGAGAGAAACCGGGCAGACTAGACCCAAATATTGCCCAGGATAGACTGGAGATGCTTTACTCCCAGATGGCCGGGGTCTTACTTCAACTCTCGACCCCCTCACTGCCTCGTATAGGCTCTCTCAGCCAGGTTGACGACTTCACCTGGGAAGTAGCACGCCGGCCTTTGTCAATAAACATGAACGAGCTCGTCCGGCTGGGAGATTTGCCGCGCTCGAAACTGCTTGAACCACAAACTACATTTGACACGGCCTCGTCATATTTTCAGTACCTTGCAGATTTGAACCTGGAACATCTAACCCACCAACGCAACGATGCAATAACCTCCCCGGATGACTGTCGAAGAAAATACATTGCGCGCTGTCTTTTCCGCAAGCTAGCCCGCCAAAGGCGTCTGACCACTCCCTCGCTGGAGAACGGACCTTTCCAGGTCTGGTGTGATGATCTTCGTCCCGCAAATGTACTTCTATCCCAAGAGATGCGAATCGTGGGCGTGGTAGACTGGGAATTCACATATGCTGCCCCGGTAGAATTCTCATACGCACCTCCATGGTGGTTGCTGATTGAGAAGCCGGAGGACTGGGCGGAGGGCATTGAGGACTGGACCAGAGTATTTGGTCTCCGGCTGCAGACATTCCTTAAGGTGATGAGGGAGTGTGAGGATCGAGCGATTGAACAGGGTCGGCTGCAGGAGGGGCAGAGGCTTTCCGGTCCCATGAAGCGGAGCTGGGAAAGTGGAGACTTCTGGGTTGTGTACGCGGTGCAACATAGCTTTGCTTTCGATTTGATCTACTGGATGAAGATTGACCCTCGCTTTTTTGGGCCCACTGAAAAAGGGCCAGAGAGGACGTGGGAGGAGAGGGCTGATTTGTTGAGTGAGGAGGAGAAGAAGGAGATGGAATTGCTTGTGGCGAAAAAGATGGAGGAAAGAGATACTAGACCTCTTGCTTGGGATCCGGATGAGTATACTTTGGGTTTTCAGCAAGAGTTGAAGAAGCGGAGAGCAAAAGAGGCGGAAAAAGCGGTGGCGGAAGTGGTTGAAGCTGATGGTGCTCGTACTGATGGAACTGGAGCTAGTCGCAACATGAGTGATCGTTAAGCACAATACTTGGATACTGCTCCCACCTACAAAGCCAGCTTCATCATTTCCTTCTCCCACAAGCAGCCAAGTTATCACGCCAAGGCGTGCTGTAAACGAAAACCAAGCAACTGCGCGGCGCAGAACACCGAGAGCTCCGCCACCCAACCCAAACGAACCATGCCTCTATCCCCTCCTACGCATCAGCAAACGAAAAGCTCATCAGCACATAGGTAGAATTCATTGCTCGCCCCTCACTCACGAGTGGAATCAAGGATAATCCCAACCCTCATCACTATCACTATCATCCTCATCACTATCGGGATAATCCTGATCCTCATCACTACTGACATCCCGGTCCACAAAGTAAAATTCCTCATGCCCCCGCGAATTGTGGAACTTCTTGGTCCTTCTCTTCTCGTAGTCTTCCTCCTCAAGATATCGGTCACAGTCATCCTTTCCATTATCATCCTTGTCCTCCTCCTCTTCTGCCTCCTCATCCTCCTCCTCCTCCTCTTCTTCCTCGTCTTCCTCTTCATCCTGCTCATCCTCCGCGTCAGGATCCTCCCCCCTGATACTGAGCTTGATGAACCCGTAGATCAATTCGGGAGACTTCATTGTGGTTTCTTTGTTGATCCGTGGAATCTGTGGAGAGATTGTTCTCGCGGAGGGGTCAGTCAAGTCGGTTATGCGAGAAAGGGAGAAAGAAAGGGAGGGAGGAAGAGAGAGAGAGGTCTCGCTTTGGGGGTTTCTTTCGTGGAGAAGAGACGTCTGTTTCGTAGAAAAGCTGTTTTTCTTCCGAGGGATGAGCTCCCCTTCTTCTTCGGGTGAATTCGAATAACAGAAAGAGTAACGAGAGAAGTACCCTTCTTGCTTTTTATGCCGGGAGATATCCCTCTGATGGGTTCCATCCAAGGTCATTTTGTTTGCTGCATGTTGCCGCGGTATGGTCGTGGTTCGCTCGTTCCGATTGTCTGGTCTTGCCAGGCTGAAAAGGTCCCCGGAATTGTGTTTGCTGGGTTTGAGAGGATGCTAGAGCTTTTTTCCACAGTGCGTAGTTTCATTGGCTGTGAATGCTGCGTGGGCCCTTTCGTTTGTGATAGGGCTGAGGGACTTTTGGCTTGGTAGATGGAGTTGAGATGGGGAGAGGTGAAGAGGCAGGCAGAGAAAGTGCAGGTGGAAGATGGTCAAGCAGTTGGGTCTCTGCAAGGTCGGAATGATGCAATCGAGACTGATGGGATTGCACATCAGGGTACGGAGTACTACTGTTCGAACATCCCAGAGTCACACTGTCACTTATTGCTATGGACTCCTATGAGCTATCAATTCCCCCTGGGCCGTGCTGTATACGAAAAAACAGACAAAATCCCAAATTTGATCTCGCAAAGCAAACAAAACTATCTTTTCTTCGCACCCCTCCTCAATATGAATCACCATCATACTTGCAGTTCTGGATGAAAGCGTAGCAGAGCTCAATGCCTTGTAGTAAGGCCGATCACTCCAGTAACCTTCTCATACTCGTCAAGGGAGAAGTCCTCACCAAGAGTCGACAACCGCAACACCCTATCACTACTAAAGAGTCACCCTAATTCAACGAATTATAGAGACATTGCCAAACGTTGTGCAATCTCCTAAGATCAGACTGGTACGCATACGGGTACGCAGTGCCCCAGCCACCGATTGAGTTCAGCCATGGAGCTTCCTGGTCTCCATGCATAAGCTGGCATTTCCATTAGCATGGCCCTTCCCGCAATAAGAATGAACGAAAGAGCGCAAAGAAAAGACAAGATGAAAACAAAATCACAGGGCTGCCTGGCTTACAGAGTACCCCGGAACTAACTTGATCACGATCCCATTCACCGCAAGCGCAGGTTGATAGGGCATCGGTACGGTGCAACTGCAGTAGGTGCGGACCTGGTCAATGACGTCTCGCACTGTCAAGCGCGGGTAGAATCCCTCGAAGTCCAGTACGATCATGCTATCCCATTCCTAGCAGAGAGTTCTTCTTTTAGCACAAAGCGCTCCATGAGTTCGGTTGTGGGCACTAGATGGTAACGTACCCTGGGTGGAACGGGTTGGTTCCACTGACGAAGGTACTCATGAAAGAGGGATTCCCTGACGATGAGGAATTTCATATTCGGCAAGCCGTTTTTCAAGGCTTCAATCATGATGTATTCCGCTTGACGGATGAGTTCTTCTGCTTCGGGGTGCAAGGATGACATCGTAGCTGCTGGGCTTGGAGTGGTGGAGAATCGTTTTGGACAGTCTTCCGGAGAGACTTATGTGTTGGGAGTTGCTTTGGGTAATATTTGTTTGGGAATTGGAAAGGAGAGTCTGGTCTGAGGAGCCAGTGGTATGCTGGCGAGTATACTCGCTTTTATATCAACCAATTCCTCCTGTCGTGATGACTGGATAGGCTGGGGCCTTGATGCCGTGTGTCCATTGTTGCGCTGCGCACTAGTTGGTGTTTTCTTGTTGTCTTTCCTTGAGTTGAAAGAGACCAAAGACATGTGTCGGCTAATCGGGAGTATGCTGACGCTCTTGTGCTGAACAATTTTAGGATGAACGGGTTGGTAGTTGAACAGTTTCACTGGTGATGAAGGCCAGGTAGGCCTTGTTCGAAACATGTGTCTGTTGCTCAAACTCAGGCTGGGTCTTTTGTGAGTGTAGAGAACACTTGCTGAATAGTTCCGTTGCTTATGATGACCGCATAGGCCAGGTGCTTCGTAATTGGCGCTCATAGATGACTTGATCCACTGCTGGTGTTTCTAGTTGTCAATTAGCCAGTTTCGTCGGTCGAAAGAGATTCCAGACATGTCTCTGTCAACCATCAATATGCTAGCTTCTGAGCTCAGTAGCGGCTACTTATTAGATTTGCCCAGCTGGGTCAATTAGCTCCCGCGATAAATAGCCTCGAGCTTTCAAGAAACCAACCAGTCGTCTGAGTGCATTGTGGGAGTCATCCGAAAATGATCCTGCTACCATATCTGAGTTGAGGACTGCAGCGGTCGGCATAGTTTCATCTGCTCATTTGCTCATTTGCTCTCAATCTAAGGCTCAAACTTTTGTGATGGAGATGCAAGTCTGAAAAATCGCTAGTGCTGGGCCGTGTCTCATTCAACGTCTGTTGCTCGCGAGGCGAGAAGTCTCAGCCATGTTGAGGCTTGAGACATGCGAGGCAGAAGGTGCTCAGGCCTCCGTTTTGGAATAAGAGCATGTTTGCTGTTCAGCTGGAAGATGATTTTTGTTCTTTGTTGACTCCAATTGAGTTCCTGGACATGCTAGTTATTGGTAAGAGATAGAGACCGCTGGAGAAACCATATTAACCATACTTACGGCTCTTTCTGCGATGCAGCAGGACGCTCAGACATCCATGAATGCCGTATTGGCTCACTTCCATATCTCTGGCCTTTGTGTCATGTTCTTTGTAAGTACAATGATCACGTTCAGGACTTTAGTATCTCGATTGCGTCCGATGGCTTGGGAATGGTAAGGTGGCGGAGGGAGAGGACGAGACCAGCCATTGACTTCAAGCTTACATTGGGTGGCAGATGTTGGCCTATGGGATGGAATCTTTCTTCAGCTAGCTTTCTAAAAAACAAGATTGGCGGAGACGTAAGTCAGAAGCCAGCAGGCCCTAGAGCAGGCAAGAATGTGCTCAAAAGTGCGCATCGACTAACATGAGGGGGAGAGGGGAGAGGGGAGAGGGGAGAGAGGGAGGACCTTGGAGATCCTGCCTTTACCTTCTCCTCCATTTCCCTCTTCCACTCTTCTATTTCTTCCCCTTTCAACTCTTCGTCATTGCCCACCGATTTCCACGCCCGAACAATCTCTGCGCACCGTCCACTATCAATCATCACAACAGCTACGACCATAGCAAAGAGAGCCTCAAGATGTCCCCCAAATACACCCTCCCACCTCTCCCCTACGCCTACGATGTAAGTCAAACCACTCTGCTGACTTCCCTGAACAAATTCCGACATGCTTCAGAATACTAACCACCCCCCACCAGGCCCTCGAGCCCGTCATCTCCCAACAAATCATGCAGCTCCACCACCAAAAACACCACCAAACCTACATCACCAACCTGAACGCCACCCTCGACGCCCAGACCACCGCCCTTGCCACCAACGACATCCCCGCCCTGCTCAGCATCCAGCAGAAACTCACCTTCAACGGTGGCGGCCACATCAACCACTCGCTCTTCTGGCGCAACCTGGCCCCCCACGGCTCCTCGGCCACGGACATCGCCCGCTCAGCCCCGACCCTCCAGCGCTCCCTCGAGCAGCAGTGGGGGTCGGTGGAGCAGTTCACCGCCGCCTTCGGGGCGGTCCTGCTGGGGCTGCAGGGCAGCGGATGGGGTTGGTTGGTGAGCGTGGGTGGGCCCGGTGGGAAGCTGGAGATCGTGAGCACCAAGGACCAGGATCCGGTGGTTGGAGGGAAGGTGCCGATTCTGGGTGTGGACATGTGGGAGCATGCTTATTATCTCCAGGTATGTTTTTCGTCTTGTGGATGGATTGAAGGCTTACGCATGGTGTAGTATCTGAACAACAAGGCGGGGTATGTGGAGCAGATTTGGAAGGTGATTAATTGGGTGGAGGCGGAGGAGAGGTACACTAACGGGGTGGATGGAGCTGCTTTGTTGAAGTTGTAATCTCACATATAGTTGTTGAGGTCTTACGACAAGCAAGTGACTGACGTCAATTCAGGTTATCATCTAATATAGTAACTTCCCATTCAGCGGTACTGTATCTTAACGAACCAAACCCCCACCCGTAACTCCTTATTACTCCATACTCCCAGACATCTAAACATAAACATCGAAATACTCTAGACAGCTTAATCAAACCCAACGACCCCCCTCCCCATCTCAACCATGGCATCCACTCCATCCACCGCCACCCTCACCTCGCGCCCAACAATCCCCGTCCCCGACACCCCCAGCTCCAACCTCTCCGGCAACACCACCTCAATCACCTGCTGCTGCTGCTGCTGCTCCTGCAATGGCTGAATCCCACCAAACCCAACCCGAAACCAATGCAACGGCGGCTCAACACCCCCACCCGTAGAGGCAGTCAAATCCCCATATTTCCTATCCCCAACCGCCAAAAGTATTAGCTCTGCGCAAAGAAGACGAGAAGAACCCACCACAGCATGAAAGGGGGGAATGGAAGCAACTCACTCGATCCGCAAGTCCACCCCCCGGGCAGCGGCAAAGATATCCCGGACCTTGGGATCGGGGAATCGGAAGATCGCCCTCGTCGGGCCGTCGGGAGTGCGCGTGTCGTGGCTGAAGGTCAGGGAGTAGGAGGAGGACTTTTCGGGGGAGGGGAAGATGATGGCGATGAGGTTGCCGGTGCTGGGGCGGGTGGGGCCGCACATCTTCTGGTGATATCTAGGAGGTGGTGGAGTTGTGCTGAAGAGACGGTTTGGAGGGTTTGGTTATGGAGGATGTTTGTGTAGTAAGTTATAGGGTTGACGTGAGAATTGAGGGTGAGGGTTGATATGGATGGCTCTTCATCTCATGATGGAGAGAGAGAGAACCTTAGGAACTTATGGGGAGACAGTCTCCAAGGTGGCCCCGGGAAGTGGTCTGGCTACCAAGGTAGATACAACGTAGACACTCCAGCACTGAAGGTAGGGATCTATACTCGAAGATGCTCAAATCTGCGCAAATCAACGCGGGGAGTGGGGTGGAAAGTGGGGCCACAGTGGGGCGAAGTCTATCTCTATCGAGGTGGTTTCTTTGTTGTCGAATTAAAGGACTGCATTCTGATTTGACCTTCATTCCTTTGACAATAGATGCCTATCTTGAGAATGTTTGAGAAGGATTCCCATTTAGAGGAGAAGGTCTTCTCAACGGCGTGAGTAAAGGCAGTGCTACTCTGCATTTACATCAGGTCTTAGTCCCCCTTGTGGTGGCTAACTAATTACTCAGTAGATATGAAGTTATGGCCCTCAAAGAATATTCCCATTTACTCGAACAATATGTACGTATGTACTTCCGTGTCTAACTCTATACTCTAGACTTCTACACGGAAAATAGCACCATCTGCCAGGCTCTTACTGCAAGGCTCGAAGCCTACGAACTGTACACCTTCACTGGGTGGGCCTCCGTGTTCAGCACGAAATGATTCCCACTTCCCTTCTGCACCTGCCATTCATCCTCCGGTGCGAACGCCAGGTACGAGTACTTCAGCACCTCAGCGAACATGAAACTCTCCTGGTTATCGTAGCGGTTGCCGCCGTTGGCGGCGTTGACGTTGGTCAGGCCCGCGAATCCCGAGTCGGTGCGGCAGTACTTGTTGATTGACTGGAAGGCGCTCCAGATCCACTCGCGATACTAAAGGTTTGTTTGTCAGCCGTGAACACTTCATCCAAAGAGCCTCTTTGCTTACAATCTCTTGGCCAGTCACACGCCACGCGTAATAGAAGCTCTCGATCACTTCCGGTCGGAGGATATACGCGCCACTGGTGATGTAGAAGCCAGCGCTCTCGAACAAAGCCTGTTGGCTGCTGGGGACAGAGTTCGGGTCCCAGCTGAATGCCTCCGGGCCGATGCCGGTAAGAGTCGAATTGTAGGTGTCGTGGCAGCCGTTGACTAGTTCCAGACCAAAGTCGATCAAGTCGGAGCGGTCCAGCACCGTGCCACCGAGCAGGAAGCTACCGCCATCGAAGCAAGTCAAGTGCTGAGAGCTCAGGCCCAACTTGCCATTGTTGTACGAGGCCAAGAATGTCAGGTCCGGGCGCGTGGACGGGTGCGACGCCAAGTGCTTCATGGATGACTCGGCCGCCGCCACCCAGCGGTCTTTGTAGGTTTCGAACCGGTTGGGATCGTACACGTACATCTTGATCAGATACTCGTAGTACGAATCAGCTCCACCGTTCCAGCTCACCGCTCCGTCGGCAAATTGGCCAGTCGCAATGTTGATGTTACTTCCTACCAATCCGGGGAAAGGCTCCGCAGATTGGGGCTGGGGGTTGAGCAGGTAAGACTCGGCCTTTTGGCTCAGGTCCGCGTAGGTAGAATCTCCAATCAAGTCGGACAAACGTGTCCATTCCAGGACAAGGGTGCCGGTGACTGCAAGGCCATTGGTGGTGGCTCCATCGTTACCTTTAGAGGTGATGTTGAGGTTGTTGTACGGAACGCCCGACGGGGTGTCAAAGGCAAATTTTAGAACGTCACCCAGGTTCTTGGACTGAGTGAGCAACGTGTCGACCTTCGACGAGTCGTCGACCAGGTCGGCGGCAGGGCCTTTCAACAGGTCATAGCCGGATAACATGCCGCCAAGGTAGCGAATGGTGGTCTCGAACAGGCTGACCGTGCTACTGGTGCTCGAATAGTCAATCTTCGCTACATGGTCGAGAATCTGATTAACAATGGTCGCATTGCGCATGATCACGGCGGTCGATAGGGCATCCACCGCGGACGCTCCCCATCCGTTACGAGAATCCCCATAGCCATTGGAAACGGGGTGCAGCTCGTCATGGGGGAACGCATATTGATAGTAGCCATCCCAAGCGTGGGAAAAGGCCTCTTTGACGGCATCGGCGCGCGATTGAGCTTTTTCTTCGGTGCGCAGAACGGGCTGGACAAATCGGGCTTGCGGAAAGGCGGCACTAGGGCTGACGAGAGCCAACGCTGTCAGCGACAAAGAGAGTGAGGGAAAATGCATGACCCCGGTGAGAGAGTGACACAAGGGCAACACGGGAAATTATAGACAACGAATGGGTACTACACTCGAGAGCAGAAACAAACCCAAAGAGTGACAGCCTGAGGAAAACAGGCGGAGGGGAGGGGCAACCAGTATAAATAACGATCGCACGCACTAGATCCCGCAATTCGGTGCTAGTTGTCGACGATGAGGATGGGGAAAAGAGGAGAGAGGGGGGGGGGGGGGGTGGGGAATAATTTAGGAGTTAAAGAAGAAGGAGCCTGGACCTGAAGGAGCAGGAGGCATGCATAGGGAGAGAAAGGCTACATCATGGCCAGCAGTTGGTCCATTCTTCGCCGATCTGGAGACCGCGATTGGTGACTGCAGGGGCCTCCACCGTCCATGCTATGCATTGAGCTGCAAGGGTGGATTCCGGTTTGGACCGGATCAGTCTGGATATGAGTACCTTCTTCCTTTTTGTTCATCCCCAGAGTCCAGGCACCAGACCAGACGCCCGAGAGTGTGACAAGTCGAAGGTCGAATCGGACCCCGTTGCCTCAATTTGATTCAGTTAGACTTCTGGAGACATCACTGGGGCAGGTCAGCTCGCCTGTCAAGGGTCAGAGCAGATGATGCGGAGAGAAAGCATATGATCGCATTCCCCCCTCATTGATGGAAGTGATCGGCAGGAGCAGCAGGAGCACTCGGCAAAAGAGGTGATAGACCCTTAAGCTGACTAGACTATCTTTAGCCAGAATGTCACTATAGTCAGGGGGTTGCGTCCGAAACCACCCCCCATGGAGTGAAAGAGAGGAACTGGAACCAACAAGGTTATTGATCCTCAAAAATAAGTTGTCCGGTCAGGCACAGTTCTGTGGGACAGGGCCATGGCTAAGTATGCAGTGCCAGTGGCTGCCCGCGTTTGCAATTAGGCTGTGGCAGGTTTGGTAGGTAAGTTAATGTAAGATCCATGATTCCAGTAGGACAAATGGATAACTATGGATGATCCCATCCCTGACGTAAGCCTTGGTTCACACTTCAGTGCCCGGCAGTGAATGTGCCTGACCCGTGCATCAGGCGGTCAGCCAATTAAACCTATCCCCTCGGTTTGTCTCAACCAGGAAGGCGGTCTCTAACTCCAGGCTCCGATTGCGGGGCAGGCGAGAAAATTGCAGGCGGGACCGATAGGAATTACTCAGTATTCTTCCTATGATTCATACTCACCATCCATCCATCCATCCTCTTGAATCTTCTTCCCTCTCCCCACCTTCTTTTTCCCCATCAATTTTCCTTGTCCTGTTTCTCTCTCTCTCCCCCCCCGTTTTGGGGCCTCGTCTATCTGTCTCTATCTCCTCCACCTTCTATCATTGACTTGAATTCGATTGCCTCACCATGTCGACTCCCCTCCTCGTCTCGTACGACCCCGCCGCCGCCTCCACCGGCGGTTTGTCGCTGAAGCAGATCGCCTACTTCGGTCGCGTTCTTATCACGGTTTCCAGCCTCGCTCAGGCAGAGGAGTTCCTCAAGCGCAACTTCCGTCTCCTTGATGTCTACGTCGATGCCACTGCCATTGCCTCCTCCGGTGACTTGGTCGACATCCTCAACGCCGGTGCCGCCAAGATCTTTGTCACACTCAACCAGTTGACCACCTTGTCCGAAGAACAGTCCGTCCCCTCATCTCGGGTCGTCGCCATTGCCTCCGAGAGCCAAATCAATGCCTTCCAATCGTGGGTTGGTGGATCTGAGGAGCGCCAAGAGGCTGGTCTATCTACCGATGCCTCTGCCATCAAGTCTCTGGCTGAAAAATTGAACGTCAACCTCGAGGCTCAGAACCTTTATCGCACATACTCTGGCGCTGTCACTGAGGAGGCCTTGAAGGACACTATCGGTCAAGGAGGTGTCTGTGTTGTTCCCGCCGACGCTCTGACCTTCGACCACCAACAACCCAACGGCAAGATTGTCGCCGCCTCATTGGTCGCCGCTCGCGCTGTGACCGACCAAAGCAACGGTCTTTATGCAACCACCGTCACCGATGAAAGAGGAATCTGCTTGGGACTGGTTTGGAGTAGCAATGAAAGCATTGCAGAGGCTCTTCGCACCGGTACGGGCGTCTACCAAAGCCGTAAGCGTGGCTTGTGGTACAAGGGTCAGTCCAGTGGAGATGTGCAAGAACTGATCCGCATTGGTTTCGATTGCGACAGCGACTGCTTGGTCTTTGTTGTCAACCAGATTGGTAGAGGTAAGTCTATCCACACCGCATATGTCGTTCTCGGTTAACCATAAATAGGTTTCTGCCACTTGGGTGCCCCCAGCTGCTTCGGACCTTACAACGGCCTCGCTCGTCTGCAAAAGACGCTGCAGGCTCGCAAGGCCGATGCTCCCGCCGGCTCCTACACTGCACGCCTCTTCAACGAGCCCAAGCTCACTCAGGCAAAGATCATGGAGGAGGCTGATGAGTTGTGCCGTGCCAACACCAAGGAGGAGATTGCTTTCGAGGCCGCCGATCTGCTTTACTTTGCCCTGACTCGCTGTGTCGCTGCTGGTGTCAGCCTTGAGGACGTGGAGCGCAACCTTGATCTCAAGAGCTTGAAGGTCAAGCGCAGAAAGGGTGATGCCAAGGGCCCCTGGGCGGAGAAGGCTGGCTTGACCGCCGCCACCCCCGAGTCGAAGCCTGCTGCCCCTGCTGCCCCTGAGCCGGCTCCCAAGAAGGTTGATGATGAGCCTCTTCAGATGACTCGTGTGATTACCGCCTCGACTCCGGTTGACCAGGTGAAGGAGTATCTCAAGCGTCCCTCACAGAAGTCCAACGATGCGATTGTTGCTCTCGTTCGTCCCATTATCCAGGATGTCCGCGAGAATGGCGATGCCGGCGTACTCAAGTACACCCACAAGTTTGAGAAGGCTACCTCCCTGACCTCTCCTGTCATCCGTGCCCCATTCGCACCTGAGCTGATGAAGCTGTCCCCTGAGACCAAGGAAGCCCTTGACATCAGTATTTCCAACATCAAGAAGTTCCACAGCGCTCAGAAGGGCAGCCCTGAGGGCCTCAAGGTTGAGACCATGCCCGGTGTCGTGTGCTCTCGTTTCTCGCGCCCCATTGAGCGGGTTGGTCTCTACATCCCTGGTGGAACGGCGGTTCTGCCGTCCACGGCCATGATGCTGGGTGTTCCAGCCATGGTGGCTGGCTGTGAGAAGATTGTTCTCGCGTCTCCTCCTCGTGCCGATGGCAGCATCTCTCCCGAGATTGTCTATGTTGCTCACAAGGTGGGTGCCGAGAGTATCGTACTCGCTGGTGGTGCCCAGGCGGTTGCGGCCATGGCGTACGGTACTGAGAGCGTCAGTAAGGTGGACAAGATCCTGGGACCAGGGAACCAGTTCGTCACGGCGGCCAAGATGTTGGTCTCCAACGACACCTCCGCTGGTGTCAGCATTGACATGCCTGCCGGTCCTAGTGAGGTGTTGGTGATTGCGGACAAGGATGCCAACCCGGCTTTCGTGGCTTCTGATCTTCTCAGCCAGGCCGAGCACGGAGTGGATTCTCAGGTTATCCTCATTGCCATCGATCTGAATGAGGAGCAGCTCCAGGCTATCGAGAAGGAGGTTGACATCCAGGCCAAGGCTCTTCCTCGTGTCGACATTGTGAAGGGCTCCTTGGCCCACTCGGTTACTTTCGTTGTGCGTGACCTCGCTGAAGCCATGGCTTTGAGCAACGAATACGCTCCCGAACACCTGATCCTGCAGATTCAGAACGCTGAGGCGGCTGTGGCGAGTGTGAAGAACGCCGGAAGTGTGTTTGTCGGACAGTGGACTCCCGAAAGCGTGGGCGACTACTCTGCTGGCACGAACCACTCTCTTCGTAAGTTTATCCTTCTTTCTCCTGGAAGCAATGGCTAATGATTCGCAGCTACTTATGGATATGCCAAGCAGTACTCTGGAGTGAACCTCGGGTCTTTCCTCAAGCACATCACCAGCTCTAACCTGACCGCGGAGGGTCTTCTGGGTCTGTCTCGTACGGTGGAGCAGCTGGCTGCGGTTGAAGGTCTCGATGCGCACAAGCGGGCTGTGAGCATCCGTGTAGCGCACATGAAGAAGCAGCAGCAGTAGTTCGATGATGATGCGTAATGTTTCGTTTTCTTTAGCAGCTGGTTACGATCTGACGCGTATAATATTGCAAGCATAGCCAATCAGAAAAGTATGATTCCCTTGTGACGATCAATGTACAATATGAAGAACATTTGGTATCTCGGACGCCTGGCGATCTATAAACCCACTTGAATAAGAGAACAAAAACGGGGCAACTTTTCCGTCCCAACCCATGCAGTGACAAGCAAGCGATATAAAATCATCAATCATGTAGCAGCGATTGAAGAGACAGACAACAGACGCAGGGCAGATCACCGCTTGCGCTCGCGGATCTTCCACTTGACGCCATTCTTATTCGTGCCTCCGACGACATTGTCCATGCGGCCCCGCTGCCAGTCCAGCTCGCGGGCTGCGGCCGTAATCTCCTTGTACTGCTTCTGCAGGGCCTTGATCTTGTTGTCTCTGGCCTCCGTGGCGCGCTTCTTCATCTTGCGGGCGCGCCTGGCCTCGACCAGCGCCTGACGCTCGGCCTCGACTTGCTTCTGCGACTTTCTCTGCTGTTGTTTCTTGCGCTGACCGAACGAGTCATCATCCTCGTCACTTTCGGAGTCATCCTCCTCCTCTTCCAACCGTAACAGCCGCTCCCGCTTCAAGTCCTTCTGTTCATCCCGATCTTCCGCAAAGACCACCTTCCTCGACTTCCCCCCGGAGATCATATCATCTTCTTCATCATCCTCATCCCCGAAATCGAAATCGAAATCCATATCATCATCGAACCCATTAAACTCATCATCACCTCCCTTCTTCTCCTTCGTCTTCCTCTCTTTCTTCTCCTCCTTCTCCCCAAGCGCCGCCTTAATCCCCTGCTGCACCTGCACCTCCTCCTCCAACCGCCCCAATTGCCGACGGATCCTCTCCCCCTGCGTCCGGAGGTACCCCGCGTCCTGCGTCTTGAGCAATTTGATAGCATCGTGGCTCAAGCCGCGCGCCGCGGCCGAGTCCCGCACGCCCGTGCCGTGACGACCCTGCCGCGCCGTGTGGCTGGAGAGCATGCCGAAGTTAAATTCATCGGGGTTGCGGTCGCGGACTTTCTCCTGGAGGCGCTTGAGCTTGGCTTTTTTGGCGTTGTAGTCTTTGGCGCGGAGGGAGTAGTCCTATTATTGTTGGAAAGAATTAGTACCGTGGGGAATTAAGCCTGAAGGGAAGGCTGGTTGTTTACCTTGTGCTTCTCAAGAATACCCCATTTTTCGCGGCCTTGGAGTTGGCCTCGCTCCTTGTGGTTGCGCCGTTGGACGGCGTTGCGCATGGTGGACATTCTGATCTGAGGTGGGTGGACCGGTGAACGGTCGGTTTTCTTGCTCAGAGTTCTCGAAGAGAAAGAGAATGGATGGGAAGGAACAAGCAGACGAGACGGAGAGGGTCTGGATCTGATACGTAGGTTGTGATGGATTGCCAGATAGACCAGACTATTCAAAAAAAAGTCGGCGGGCAGGCGGAGAGGCGGAGAGACTAAACTGCTTTGGGATCAGTCCACCCGGTTTGAACTTTGTCCGCATCCAAGCTCCGAGCTGCGGTGGTCATTGATTGTTGAGACTTGGGATGTTGATCTTGTCGCGTGGCTAATTGACTCTTGGGATAAACTCTGGTTGCCTGGATTTAATACACGACTGTTGGTGTATCTACATGAGTTGATTCTCAACTACTTGACTACCTCACCACCCTCCTCCCATCACCCCCGACAGACAGACAGACAGACAGACAGACAGACACGGACAATCAACGCATTGATCGACCAACGCTACTACTGACATCGTGCAACCCACTGAACTCCAACCACTCAGTCCGATCCCACGCCTATCCTTTCTTCCTCTGGCTCACTCGCCTCACTTACGCCCTCAATTGCAAAGCTCAAAGACCTCCACCAAAATGACCACCCCAAAATACAACCTCCGCAACCCCCTCCCCCTCTCCGCCACCCAAGAAGCCGAAGTCAAGCAAATATACTACAAGCGCGTACGAGGCCACTGCGCCCCCGAGATCAAGGGTACGAGCCTGCTCCTACCACCTTCCGAATCCCCAATTGAACCACTCGCTCCCCCGTCCCCTTTATCAAGAATCCAAATCCCAGCAAAGCAATCCCCCCCCCCCCCCAAAAAAGTCCACAACGCTAATGTCATTTGATATGTGTACAGCCTTCGCCGAATGCGCCGTCAACCGCACGGTAACAGCCACCTGGGTGTGCCGGGAGCAGCGGCTGGCGATGAACTCGTGCATGCTGGCGCACGCCAAACCGGAGGAGGAGGACCGGGCGCGGGAGGAGTGGTTCGCGACGCACGAGGAGCGGCGGCGCGCCGAGCAGGCCAAGCTGGATGCCGTCGAGGAGCGGCGCGCGCAGGTCATCTCGATGATGCGGGCGGATGATGAGCGGAGGCGGCGGCAGGAGGAGGAGAAGTTGCGGCAGCAGCAGCAGCAGCAGAAGTAGGATGCGCCCCGGGGTGTATATTCTTTCTTGATTTGTATTAGATTGGGGGGGGGGGGTTAGGATGAGCAGTGGATTGAGTTTTGGAGCTGGAGGTCAGTTCACACCATTGGAGCTGGGCGGGGGCGGGAGTGGGGATGGGGATGCATGAGGATATGCGAAGTCTGGGGCTCTCTTCATGGGCGTTATGTTTTTCATTTGTTTATGCTGTACGATATGGCGTTTATGTTTCTTTATTTTTTTCTCTGTCTGGTCGTTGTTTACAGGTTACCTTTTAGAAAGCATATCTGTACATGTATAGTATGGACCAGAGAGTGGCTGAGGGTTCGAGGATTCAAAAGTGGCCGGGGAGCAGAAGCTGAAGTCGTGATGATTATAGATATGGTATAGAACCTGACCTCTCTCCTCGTCGAAATTCGATCAACCTAGTCTCACGCCGAGCGCCAAAACACCATCCATATCCACCCAACCCCCAAACTAAACATCCGTCATATCCTTATCCGCATCATCATCCTCCCCCATGGCCGTATCCTCCCCGAACACATCCTCCATCTTGCCATCCTCATCCTCATCCTCACCATCCTCCTCTTTCTTCACCCCAGTAACCCCATTCTCCCTCGCACCGCCCGACGTGCCATCGCCCCCGAAATCCCCCGGCTGCTCCATCTCCACCTCCTCCTCCCCTTCACTCTCCCACTCCTCCCGCAGATTCCACCCGGTACCCGTCAAGCAGAACCGCTCCGGCGGCAACCGCAGCCCACCCATCAGTACACTGCCCTGGCTGCCCGCCACCACCTTCGAGTTGCCCTGCTGGTCGAACCCGCGGCTCGCGCCCGGCAGCGCCACGCGGTTGCGCTCCGCCGCCACATCCATGAGGAATTCCTTGGGCAGGCCGGACTGGAACTGGTAGTGCAGCCGGGAGGCGATGCTCAGCCGCAGCGCCGGCAGGCTGACGCTGTTGACCTCGGGCGGGCCGCGCGCCGCCGCGCCCGTGTCCGTCGTCGCGCCCGCGTAACCCTCCGTCGCCAGGTGGACCGCGTCCTGCAGCACGCTCGAGGTGTACCGGTAGGCGAAGTCGAGGAGTTGGAGCGGCACGCGCTCCTGGTAGGCCGTCACGCCCAGGCTGGCCAGGAGCATGTGGATGAGGCGGACATCGCGCGGGCGGCGCGACTTGCCGCTGTCTTTGAGGGAGGTGGAGGGGATTTGGGTCGGTTGGTTGGGGGGTGCTGGGGTCGTCGAGGGGGCGGGTGCTGTGGTTGCTGTTGTGTTGGGGTTGGCGGTGGTGGTAGTGGCGGGGTTATTTGTCGACGTCGACGTCGTCGTCGTGTTGTTCGTGGTGTTCATGTTGGAGGCCGCGTTGGGGGTCGATTGGTGGTGGTCGGCTGGAGGGGTGATCGGGTGGTTGGTTGTGGGTGCGCCGGAATTGGAAGGGTGCGAGGGTGAGGCCATGTCTGAGGGAGAAGGTGGAATGGAGGAGATGCACTGAAGTCGTGCGGAGTGCTTTGCTGGGCAAGCGCGCTGTTGTACTTGACGGAGTACTGTACGTAGGAGATAGGAGCGTGCGGAAGTGTCGTCTACCGCCTTGCGGTGGGTGTCTGAGGAGGTTGAGCTGGATGCGACGGGTAGTTAAGAGAGCGATGAGGAAAGAGTGAAGCAAGCGGCAATCAATGGACAATCTTAAACATTATTGTTCCGCGATCGATCAACGGCCCGCCAGAAATAAACTCCTGTCGTGGAGATTGAGGTGGATGGATGGATCATGGATGGATGAAGCAATTAATTGAATCTGGAAAGTGACTGGAGCGGGATTCTTCCCGCCACGCTAGTCCCAGTCCGGACGTCGAAGTATACCTTGGCATCATCTCCGTGCCTCAAATCACCAGGCAAAAACACTAACTAAAGTGGTGGCGGCCTCTGAGTCCACATCTCTTTTGTCCTTATGTTCATAGAGCTATTACTCCGCAAGTGTATTGACATATAACTATAATTATGACTCTGACTAGACTAGACTATGCATCCTTGCAACGCCTCAATGCTGCTCTATAAACAAACACCCCCATGCAAGCTCTATCTATGCCATCACAGCTCGAAGCATCGGCGACAATCGTCCTCAGACGGGGTATCGAGCGTGTTTCACGCTAATCATTGCCCACCGATTCAACAACAACGCCCGACAACGCTTCAACGAGACGGTGACCTCGGGGGAGACCCTGGAGGGGCACTGACAGCTCTCACTTCCTCCTCTTTGGGGACAATGTGGTGGTCATCCGCCAATTCAAATCCGTCCACAGAGTCTTGCGATATATAGCTGGCGCCAAGGTCTTCCTCTTCATCAATCTCCTCCTCATCCAGAGCCTCGCTGCCATCGTCGCTGATCTCGCCGTCGTACTCCTCATCTTCCTCAAGTTCGTCGTCCTCGTCCAGCTCCTCCTCTTCTTCCTCATCCTCTTCCTCTTCGTCCTCCTCTTCGTCCTCCTCCGGTTCCTCGTCTTCGGCTTCACTATCTGTACATGAGAACGCCTCGAGGTCTGGCGGGGGTTCACGCCAATACGTGAAATCGGTGTACTCCTCGCCACCAGCCTGAACCAGCAAACTGACAGGCGGGAAGAAGTGGTCAAGCAGCTCTCCCATTGAAACGTAACTGCTCTTGTATTTGTTCAAACTGAGAAGGTCCAACGATACCTCCGTATTTGAGTTGATTGTGAAAATCCGTGTAGAAGGGATATTCACCGAGCGGTAGCTTAGCGCGTCCGTCAGGCGATTGCCAAACCCGGCGTAGAATGGGTTCTCCTTGCCATTGAACAAGTTCAGGATGTCTCGCAAGCACGCCATCTTGAAGACTTCGGGCTTCCGAAGGTAGATCTCCCGTCGAAGTGCTGCCATGGTCCGGTCCGGACTCATGATAACTGGACCCTTGGGGAGTCGGTAGCCATCCTGGCACACTCCATATAAATAGGCTCGCGTAGTGTCGGCCTGGCCGACGGATCGACTAGTAAGGTACATGATGTTGTAGCCGTTATTCACGATGTCTGTGTACAACTTGGCGACTCCAGCATGTGTCCAGTCTCGTCCGATCATGTTCAGCACATGACCCAAAGCATCAGACCTATGACGTTTAGTGGGAGGAAAGCCGATGGCACGAGGTTTATACTCACTTAGTAATGGTCCCGTCAATGTCTGAGATCACAATCGGCGTGTTGCCATTCCACAGATACATGTTTGCGGTGCAAGTTGCTCGGTTCACACTGAACGACATGTTGTTGGGTCCAGGTCTCAGTTTCAAAGCCTTGAGCTGGTCGCTGGTCAATCGTAAAGTCTTTGCGTAATTACGTGTGGGTTCCAAGGCAAGGGAATCTTGACTAGGCGACTGTGGCGGCGTGGGAAAGCCAGGTTGCACGTCTGATTGCGTCCGATAGTGACGGGCCGTCACTGCCTTGTCATGGATGGACGGATCGCTATCGCTATGGTACCCCGGGTCAGAGATGGCATTTTCACTCATTGCCGACCCCGGTCGCATTGTGTTGAACGTAGCCCGGCGATCGGCAGCCTCTTTGGCCTCCTCGCTGCTATAGATCCATAGGTTACCGTGCTCATCTGCCCCGATAAGGGCTCCGATGTCGTAATTGCCCTCCAATTCTTCGGCGAGAATCTTCCGGGCAATGACCTCCGCCCGCAGCGCATCTTCCTCGCTGCTTTTGTAGCCCGTCATATCCAGCATCAAGTCTCCAGTCTCCGTGACGCGAGATGGGATGTTCGACCCGGACAGCTTCTTCGACAGCGATTCGGCTCGAGACATCACTTCCTCGAGCGACAACGGCGGAGGGCTGCGGGATCGTCCATCCGGAGTGGTTTCATCGCCTGAGACATTCACAGCATACGGCTGGTTCGTCACCCCGATACTGTTGGATCGATTCTTCGTCAAAAGCACGCTATCGGTGGCCATCCGGTCGATCTTGGCAGGCCCCTCGCTGAAGGAGCCGTGGCGGGACCGGCCCAAAGTTGAATCGTTATCCGGTGATCGCGAAAGAGGTGTAATGGTACCTGTGAGGCCATCAGTCGTTGTTCAAGTCCAAGTCCCTTCCTCAACGTACCCAGGTCGCTGGATGCCCGCATCCCCCTGGACAATATGGGGAGTTCAGCCGATGACTTCCCATCGGCTTGGTTTTCAGTAGGCGACGGGGATCGATCGAGGTCTAAATACTCCGGCTCTGACAAGGAAGAGGGAATGTTCTCTTCGCTGCGCATCTTAGGACTGCTGGTAGGCGAAACTAAGGGTGACGTCTGCAGCGAGGCGGGAATCTCGGCAGTCGTTTCGAACACGAAAAAAGCCTCCCCGCCCTCACCCAGCTTCATCGCATAGTCCTGTTTGACGCCATTCACGGAGAATTCCACCTAATAACATCTTAGCCATGATAGCTGGACAGTGGATGCGGACTGGCGGTACCTTTTTCTCGTACGGGCGGAGGAGTGAGAACTTGCCGAATCGAACATGGAATGGAGAACAAGCCAACGTTCCTGCGGCAATTTGCGATTAATAATTTATGCGATGCACCGAAGAGCAGGACAAACAAACCATCCTCTTGCTCGATCACAATGACATCAATTGCCCCGCTGAGGGTGGCTGGGTTGATGGAATTCCAGGTCTTCGAGACGGAACCGCTGATGCTGCGGACGTATTGCATCCTGCAGGCTCAACAGGGGGGGGGTGTCCCTGGAGAAGGTTGAGTATATCCGAGAGAAAGCGATTGAGAAGAGAGATCTTTTTTCAAAATCTCACCACACAGGTGGGAGTAGGAGAGGGGTTAGAGGAGGATGAGGAGGTGGTCAGAGGCCGGGGGTGCAGGAATTGCCGCCTACTCGTACATACGTACGTTCCATGTGACAATGCCCGATAGACATGCCCCGAGGCGGGGAGACAATACGTAGTAAAGAAGTAATGATAACGAGAGACGGTACGGAGTACTCCGTAGTCACTCGCGCAACACTCGACTAAAACAATGAGAACAAGAATAACCAAGCGAGTGATACCTGTATAACCAGGTAGACAAGCAAAGAACGTATGAGGTTTTTTGTTTTTAGAAAAGTTAGAATTGAGAGTAAAAGGAAAAGAAGTAGAAGAACCGTCCGTCAGTTCCGCGCAGGCAATTGTTGGGAGAGGCTCAACCGCCCAACCGGTCGGCGTCATGTGCTTTTCAGCCCTTTCCTTGCCAGCAGCCAGCAGACTCAAGATCCAACATTCCTCGGCTTGAAACGGGCGCTAGTCCCGCTTTGGACGCCTAGATCAGTCGCACAGGATCTGCACGCTGACTCAGCTGGATCTGAAGCCGCCAGCGGCAGCCTTAAGGGTACAGAGGGTACAGTCATGTGACCGAAACTCCCCACTGGGTCGGCAGCCTCCGCGGAGCATCGGATTAATTCCCCAAAGTCTCTCTCTCTCTCTCTCTCTCTCGCTATCTTTGCTTCAATCCTGCCCGGCATCGCAGGACCTATATTCGACCTTCCATCCTCCACGGCCCCCTCGCACTCCCAAACGTGCACGAGGTCGCTGCCACCCCTCACTTCCTGTCTCTTCCTCCATGGGTCGTGGACGCTGGGATGTATGAGCCATTGCATCTCTCTTTCGACGCCTATCCCAGCGTGGTTCCCCGAGTCAGGGTTCGAGGCGTTATGGCTCTCTTCCTGGCTGTCACAATTCTCTGGGCCCTGATCTGGTGAGTAGCCCGTCAGAGAGTTTTGCAGACGATGTCTCGGTTGGACTAATCTTGTCTCAAGGCTGCTCTACCGTGCGTGGCAGGTCTGTCAGACGCCCAACGAAGTTCTTGTGGAGAAGCTGGGACTCGACATTCCGCCACCCCCGGAAGTTACTCTAGAGGAGATTACAGCGCGTGAGATCCGGATAGCCTGGAAACAACCGGAGTTCCACAACTCGATTCACAAGCACATCATTCAGCTAAATGGTGTCAAAGGTAGCTCTCGTCTAGAGATGATCGTCTCTTCTTTCTCTGGTGCGGCTAACATTCTGTCAGTGGGCGAATCGAAACGAGCGGAGACTGCTGTCGAAATTCTAAACTTAGTCCCTGGAAGTATTTACCATATTTGTGTGCTCTCAGTCAGCGCCGCCAATTTTCAGACACCCAGCGCAATCATTCATGTGCGCACGAAATCTCTACCTCTCTCCCAGTCGCAGCAGAATGCGCCGGTCGGAAACCCTACCATCCGGGCCTCGATTCCCCGATCGACTGCAGGCCTGGCCGCTCCCGCGGCGCCTGTGATGGCGCGTGAGCATAGCGGAGGACAACTTCAGGCGAAGCGATCCACGGCTGGGCGGAAACCATCCCCTGCAGCTAGCACAACCGACATCGCTCACTCCAGTGCCGAAGATTTGCACAAAAGTACCGCCAATGACGATCGTGATGAAACACTGGAGCAGCTTGCCGATCGATTGAAATCCCTGCAGCAGGAAAATGAAACCGTGGAAAAGCAGACCGCCGACGAAGAAGAGGAGCACATCGCTTTAATAAAAGAACTGGAGAAGCAGCGTGATGAGCTGAAGAAGCGAGTGAAGGAGAAGGATGAAGCCAGCGGCGACTTGAAGAAACACGTCTACAAGTTGGAAAGCGTCAACCGCACTGTGCAAAGTGAAAAAGCTAAGCGTGAAAGACTCCTGCAGCAGAAAGAGTCCGAGCGAAAGAAACGAAAGGCCGACATCATTCGGTGGCAGGAGCAGGTTGAAAGCATGGCCCGTGAAGCTGCTGAGTCAAGAGAGGAGAAGGCTCGAGTCGAAGAGGAAGCGAAACAGCGTGCAAATGAGATTCGAGAGAAGATCGGTAAGGAGCAGTCGGAGATGAAGGTCATCGATGATGAGATCCAGGACAAGGGCGGCCGTGTCAAGAAGCTTGAGGATGAAAGGAAGACTCACCAGGAGGCCGACAGTGAGGACGGAAAGGAGTTGGACAGAATTGATAATGAACGAGCGCGGCAATGGGATGTCAAACTGAGCAACCTTCATGCTCGCTATGCCACTCTAGTCAGCCTTCATGCACAGGTTAGTTTGCTCGAAGCCACCATTTTGCTACCACGCACACTGACCGTCTCTCAAGGCGCAGCAACAGTATCAAGAGGCCCAGGAACGCTTGAAATGGCTCACAACACAGCGAAGCGGCAGCACAGGACCCTTTACTCTTCCAGCTCTCGATTTGGACCTCTCGAATACCGCAACCATCCGTCCCCGTCGGCATCGCAGTTCGCTTACCAGCAATGTCTCTTCGCCCATGAACTATACGTCCCTAGAGCCAACATTCTCCAGCAGCCTTGGCTACAATCCTCCCGTTACCAGCTCACCTACTTTTGGGCCAACCTCCGCTTTCTTCAACATCACGAACGGAATGACTCTACCGAGTTTGACTAGTCAATCTGACTCCCTGCATGGCTATCCAGCAGATCAGATATCTCTCGGTGCCCCTCAAATGAGCCCTCGCGCAGACGCCTTACTACCTTCGGATCTTCTTGGCGACGAGGAGTCGCCTGAGCTTCCTCATCCGGTCATTCGATCTCGTTTTCCCAACCTTGAGCAACCGGGCACCCAGCTCGAATTCCCCCACGGCCCGCCGTCGCCAGATTCACCCAACAACAGTCGTCCAGCAAGCCTCTTCGCCAGCCCTCATGAGAGCCAACCTCATTCTATCGACGTCGAGCCTCAACCCACGAATCTAGGGGAAGCAGGCGAAGCGCCAAAGAGTGCCTCGCGGCGACTGTCTGGCCTCTTTGGCTTCCATCGTCCTCGCGGTAAAACTCTTGCCGATGAACCGCCTTTGCTGGGCAGTCTGAAACCAGGACAGAGTCAGTCATTCCCCCGTAATGTGGATGAAATGGATCCCATTGGTGCTAGACGTCGTCGGCTGAGCTATACAGGCAATTGGGCCAACCCAATGTCATTGTTCCCTCGAAGCAATACAGCCGGTGCCACAACTGACAGTTCGTCGGATCACCATCCATCTCGTCGCACTGCGTTCTCGAGCATCTTCTCTCCCAGTAGATTTGGCTTTGGCAGTGGTAGCAGCTTGCTCAAGTCCGGCGAGAATGCGGATCTCAGCACGGGATACAACCAATTTAGCCCCCGGCATGATCCCATCGATCCCGCTACAATTCTCGGGAAAGTGCGACGAGAATCATTGTCTCCGAGGCCGTCTTCGACCTTCTCGTTTGACAATCACCTTCCCCATCCTTCGACAGATAATAGGCACTTCGGCTGGCCGTCAGCTGAGAAGCCTGGCCACCGTAGCCCCTTGGGATTTGATTGGGCATCCCCCTCAACCTGGTCAAGGGTTCAATCCCGCCGGCCATCGATTCAGTACGGATCTTCTGGTCACCTGCCTCTAAGTCTAACCGGTGAGCCCGATTTTCTCCAGGACTCGGCTTTCGAGCGACAAGGACGCCCCTTGCAGGCTCCTATTGGCACCCGACCATCGTCTTCACATCGACCGGTTACTCCAAAGCTGAATCCTGCAGCGCCTTCGTTCAAGGCCATCTTTTCTTCCGGGAAGAAATCCGATAGGAATAAGGAGAAAGACAAGGGCAAGGACCGGGAGTTAGAGGCACCGTTTGATTTTCCTATGGACGAGGGCTCTCCCTCGGAGTCGCGGGCTTCCCGGGATTCACGTTCTCTGTCTGCCCTGACTGGCGATTCGTATGAATCACTGGAGCGAATGCTTTCCGGGGGTTCGTTGGACAATGCCAGCTCGAAGGAGTCATTTATCCGCAAGATCACCCGTAAAGGGAGCTCGAGTAAATTCAGTTCATGGAAGGATCGGTCTGGTCTTTTTTCCAAGCGGGGTGACACCGCGCAGGGAGATATCGATGAGGATGCCCACGGTGAAGGGCTACTTGCCAAGAGCATCGACAGCACTGTCTCGAGCGCACCCTCTGCGGATAGATCAACGCGCAGCAGCTTGGGTTTCTTCAGTCGGATGTCGAGGAAGTCAGCTGCTAGCGAGACGAGCGAGCGTCCTAGCGAACAGGCTAGCGAGGCAGACGAAGATTCCGAGGAGGAGGATCATCATCATTCTTGATCTCACTGCAACCCCATACTGCGTCGTGCAGCATTCATTCTCTCACTTTTTCTATCCATAGATCAAGAGTCAGTCAGTCACTTGTCATTTACTTCTTTCGACCTTTCCTAGCGCTGTAAGCTTCAGGGTTGGTGGTCATCACTTTTCAGTCTTTTCAGTCTTTCCTAGGCATATTTGGATTGCACATAATAATTTACCTAAAGGCATTCATTCATTGATTATATCAAGACACTATTCCTGATACAAGGGTAGCGATAGATTAATGAGCTCAGTATGTGTAAAGCTACTTCAACCCTTTTTCCAAAGTGTCATTCGATATGTGTAATGTGCTGTTGTATTCAGGGTTGCCGTTGCGCGGATAAAAAAGAGGAACCGCAAGCCTCCCCCACCACTCAAATCTTCATCCCACCTTCAATTCCACCCTCGGCGGCTGCATCCTCATCATACATAGCCTTTCCCTATGAATATCTTATACCTGCTTCCGTAGCCCTAACATACTCTCACATAGCGTCAATATGGCAAATTCCAAGTACCATTCCCCCCCGCCCAAATCTCACCCTGGCATCTCTTCCGCGCTAAAGCCTTTCACAGATACGAGTATGTCAAGTCATTCGAACAACCCGATGTGTTGCTCCCCAACACATGGATTGTCGTTCGAATTGACGGTCGAGGATTCCATAAGTCCGTTTACTCGTTTATCTATCTCTAAGCTCATTACCTTCGTGGTAATGTGCAACGACCACCCCCGATCCAGTCTCTGACCCCATTCCAGACTCTCCGATCGCTACGGCTTCGTCAAGCCCAACGACCGTCGGGCTCTAGATCTAATGAATGCCGCCGCCGTGGAGGTCATGAAGGAGCTTCCCGATCTATGTCTCGCCTACGGTGTCAGCGACGAGTATAGGTACATTGCACCTCTACCTGCCGCCGAAGCATGGGATTGTACTAATCCCCTTCTTCTAGTTTCGCATTCCACCCCAGCTGCCAATTATTCGAGCGGCGAAGCGCGTGAGTTGCATCATTCCATTCGTCTTCTGAGGGCAGTTGTAAGGCTCATCATCTATTGTTGGATGACTAGCAAACTGGTCACGACCATCGTGTCGACCTTCACAGCATACTACATCTATCTTTGGGGTACATATTTTCCCAATACGCCGCTGCAGCCTGCGGCTCTTCCTTCTTTCGATGGGCGGGCGGTCATGTATCCTAGCTCGAGGATCTTGAGAGATTACATGAGCTGGAGACAGGTGGATTGTGAGTGCAACCCCTCATGTTTGGTCTGGCGGAGTCTTAATGAGTGAGTCAGGTCATATCAACAACCTGTATAATACGACTTTCTGGACCATGGTCCTGCAGGGTGGTATGAGCAACACGGATGCGGAGCAGGAGCTGAAGGTAAGCCCGGTCTCTCGTGGGATGGTTGGTGGCGAGGTTGATGCTTATGGGCATGGCAGGGCACTGTCTCGTCGGATAAGAACGAGATTTTGTTCAAGCGGTTTGGGATCAACTACAACAACGAGGAAGAGATCTATAAGAAGGGCAGTGTGATCTATCGCCAGGTACGTTTCGGTTTCTGTTGTGCATCAAAGTCTTCGGCTAAGTGTCCGCGCAGTATCAACTCGAGGACGCACAGCCCAAATCAGGGACAAGCAATGCAGAGGAAGAGGAGGATATCCCAAGCGCTCCGGCTTCGCGATCTCAGCAGGATAAGATCCGCAAGTTGCGTCGGAAAGCGCAGGTGGTCGTCGACCATGTGGATATCATCAAGGATGAATTCTGGCAGCGTCGGCCATGGATCCTATCGGGCAGGCCGGGGAAATTGCCTACGGAGGCACAATAGGCTGGGTCATGTTTGATAGAGTCAGAAACAATGCGTTGATTGATGTATGTCAAAGCCAAAAAAGAAAAAAAATTACGAATCCAAGAACCAAGCAACAAGCCATGGGTATCTGTAAGAAGTCTAATCTAAGTATCTATCCCACCTTCCGGGAGGTTTCATTCCGCCGCTTGGGACTTTTTCGACTTTTTCGGTGCCTCATCTGCCGACGCCTCCTCTCGCGTCTTCCTCTTCTTGCTCTCTTTTGGTGTCTTCTTCTCCTCCTTGTTCTTCTTGTCCTTGCGGTCCTTCTTCTCCTTGGTCTTCTTCACTTTCACACCAGCCTCCGCCTCACCCGTCTGCTCCTGTTCCTGCTCCGTCATCGGCGGCGTAGGATAATCCTCATACTGAGGCCGCGGCGCATCCTCCTCGCCCTCCTTCCGCCGCTTCAACAGCTTCGCGGCAGCCTTCTTCTCGCGTCTGAGCTTCCGATCCGCTCTGCGCGCCTCCCTCTCCTCCTTTCGCTTCTTCTTCTCCTCCCGCTTCACGCGTCTCTCATCCTTGCGCTTCTTCCGCTCCTCTTTCCGGGCCTTTCTCTCCTCTTTCGTCTCTTTCTTCTTCTCCTTGCGCTTCTTCCCATTTTTGTCGTCGTCGTCGCCATCATCCTCATCGTCCCCTTCCCTCTTCCTCTTCCCGTTGGCCCCCTCCCCATCATCCTTGTGTTTGTCCCCCAGAGTCCCCGCAACGACCTCCCCGCGCACGAAAAACCGGTACAGCTCGCTCGTCAGCGCGTTGGGCGTGCGCGCGTCCGCGGGGGTCCGCCGCTCCTCGCCGACCCCCTTCAGCGCATCCTCGAACCCGCGCAGCCACCACTGATTCGTGGGGTCCTTGGTGGTCTTGTTGCCCACGCCCGAGTTGCCCTTCCGGCGGGCGACGAGGATAGGCCGCGTCAGCCCCAGGCCCGAGGTGGCGCCCGGGCGGGCGTTGGGGTTCAGCGGGTTGCCGGGGCCGGACCAGCCCAGTTTGAGGAGGATGGCTTGTGCGTCCATTTCGTGTGGTGTGCTGTGGTGGTGGTGGTGGTGGTATTCAAGCGGACATCTCTTGCGTCCGACGGACGGGTCGAGGGATTTGTTCTTGAGTGATTCGGGGCGTGGGGTTGGGGATGGTTTGGTTGTAATCGAATCACTCAGTAAAGTGAAAACTCGTCTGGGCTGTCGATTATGGTGCGCGGGGTTCTGAGATAGAAAAAGATGAAAGCGATGGGAAGGGACCCAACGAAGATGAGATGCAGAGACGGAGGGAGAATATGAAGGTGAGAAAAATTATTTGCATTCCGCGCGGATAAGGCCGAGTGATAAGGCTGGCGATTTTGGCAAATGCACTAACTATGTTGTAACAAGGCTGGAACTTTCAACAAGCGAGTCGCGTGGTCTAATGGTTATGATTTCTCGTTCACATCGCAAGAAGTGTTAGCTGGCTTAGCGCCGAGAAGGCTCCCGGTTCGATCCCGGGCGCGACTATTCTTTTTTCTTTTCTTTTTTAGGTGCTTGGTTCGTTTACTGTGCTGGTAGAGGTGAACTCGATTTATGGGTGTTTTTTATTGAGTTGTTTGTCTTTTGTGAAGCACGTACGTGATTATGACGGCGATGAGTTCATCCCTTGAAGTTGTGTGGTCGTCATGATCCGGTGGTTGGGTCAGGTGATATATATACTTCCCACGGTGCGGATGAACTGTACGCTGCCCTCATGTCCCTTAGTCGTGTTTGACTACCGACTCGCCTTTAGTTGTATACATGCTCAGGTCTCGCGATGGCATTCTATACCTGTATAAAATGGTAGCTAGCTATCACTGGAGTCATTTGCGGGGATCGCTCTCATTAACTACACCTCGAAAACACATTCTGGGATTTTTTTGTGTAGGACAATCGTTACATATGTGATGTGAATTTGTATGGAGGTAACTTGATGCGTCGCTTATTTATGCAGAGGACTCTACCTCTCTAATCGTGTGGATGTCGACTCACAGGAAATTGGTCAACTATATTGCCGCCCTGAAGCAGTGGCATCCTCCCGTGTGCACCCTCAGGCCTACCATGGCAGACCTGCATGGCAGCGACCCGATAGTGCGGTCCAAGTCATGCAAAGAAGGCGTCACTAGCCCTCAATGTAGAGGCTGCGCACCCACCGATCCTAGTCCAAGCCTGATGCTCATTCTGCTGGTCGCGGAGGAACAGATATCTCATCCACCGTTCCACACACAGCTGACTATTCGAGCCATGCTCTCTGAGTCTTGAAGATCCTACATAGCACATGATCCTCGGCCGCCTCACAGAAATACCATAATAGACAGGGTCGACCATTGCTCAGAGATTTAGCCCAAGCATGGCATCTAATGGTACCCCAGCAATGGTCCGTCGGCTTCTAGAAAGCAAACCTCCACTGACACACCGTAGCTATATGTAGGTAGCCAGATCCAGTAATCCCACCAGCCCCACACTGCTAGGATAGAATTTCAACATGGCCACACATTGACACAGTCACATCACTATAACGAGCTTTGCTATACCCACGTCTCCCACAGTTCACATAGAAGCCTCACCAATGAGTACATGTACATGTGTCACCGAATAAAACCATTACCGTGCACGAGAGCTACGAGCGAGTCATGGCCTCCTCCCCGAAGGTCGGAAGCCCCCGTTCTCCTGATTCAGACTCCTTCCCTAGAGTCCGACATTATTCATCGAGCATGCATGGGGTTCTACCGACCACAGCAGCTAGAGGTGAACTAGCTCCCGATCCGAGAATGGATATGCAGACGATGAATGCCCGCATGACACGGCTAGTCCCAGTAATCGGTATATCACAGTGTGTGATCATTAGAGGGCCCTGTTATAGGCCTAGGGCCTCTTCGTAGCATGTGCACAATACTGAAGCGTTCCAGCAAGCATCAACAGGATTGGTCATGGTTTTTCTCGACTCAGGCCTGAGATCAGACCTCCTATTCCTCTCTCCGACTGCAGTGGGTTTAGTGGAGCCTCCATTTCTGACAACCCACAAATCAGCCGGAAGGGATTCGGTCGAGTTGGTTGGTCCTGAGTTGATGTTCTCAAAACGACTAGTTTAATGCTAAGGGATGAATGTGTGATTGTGTGTGCGTGAGGGGATTTAGTGAATTGAACTGGAGGAGGCAGATGCCAGGCAGTTTTGCACAGCCGCAGCAATATAAGACCCCAAGAGACCCCAAGGATTTGCCGAGACTTTCTGTGAAATTTGCTTTCGAAACGAGGGGCTTGGAACAACAGCATTCATTGTCGTCAGTCTGGATGTTTGCCTTTCAGACACAGTGATCCACCCCCCGCTTGTCACCATAAATGATTCGGTGTGGGAGCATTAGTCAAGTCACGCGCTAGTGAGCTAAGTCATCCGGAGCGAGTGGCCGCTTGTCCTTCTCCCAATGCGACTAAATCTATGAGTGAGTGAGTGAGCGAGAGAGAGAGAGAGAGAGAGAGAGAGAGAGTATGTGTGTGTAGTTCTTTAGAATGCAGCACGAGCATCTCGTACATGCTCTGCTGTGAGAGCAGGAGGTTAATGGGCACCAGAGTTGAGTTAGTGGCCGTTCCAGTTGCTCGCTGAGTCAAGTAGTGATTATCACCGAGTAAAAGCGAGCAATGGGCCAGTCCAAGGAGAAAAGATCCACGTTGTTGGTGTTGAGCTTGGTGGGGGAAAGGGGAACGTGGAAAAGAAAAAAAAGGGCCTGGCCCCCAATCCCATTGTGGCTGGTGGTTCCTAGATCGATCACCGTCTGTTCTGAGCGGGCATTGACTGCGACTGGAACGGCAAGAAATCTAGGGAAAACCGATCCACTGAACTTGGCTCAACCGAAAACCTATTCAAGATGATGATACCATCATGAAATCAACAAGGAGCGAAAGAGAGGGCAGAAAGGCAGAAAGGCAGAAAGACAGAAAGGCAGAAAGACAGAAAGGCAGAAAGACAGAAAGACAGAAAGACACCCACCACCGCGCATGAATTGTGGCAGGTTTGATAGGAGGAAAACATGGTTGATTGGGATGCGGCTTGGTAAGGCGCCCAGACCTCGGGGGCGCTCGTTGGACCCTGGAATAGGATCGATAACGATAAAGCAAACTGGAGGCGGCTATGGGCAGGGTAAAACGGCGCTTATCCATGGCCTCTGATATGGTACCAAACTCTGAAGGCATGTATGCATGTCGCATTAGGGGCTGCAAGGCTGCTTATTCGAGTTTGTACTCCGTAGTGAAAGGCGAGCCTCGGAAGGGACTGTCTTACTCCCCATGTACAAGTAACCTAAAGTAACTTAAATGAATTAGGGTGATTTACTCCAGGCTCAGGGCTCCATGTAGTTGCCTCGCGTGAGTCCTGTACTGTTCCCAAAAAGGCAGGCAGTACCAAGCTCGGCTCACCAGCTCAGCTCCAGCTGAACATCACTCAATCCGACCCCGTCAAGAGCAACTGGAAGACAAAACCAACTTGCTTGCTTGGTTGGTTGACCGAGAACACCCAACAAATCACAAGTGCACGGGTGATTTCTCCGGAATTGACTTGTGTGACTCGAGTGGAGACGGATTCATTAATGGTTTTCTATTATTGACCCATTCGCAAGGAAAGTGCAAGAGAAGAAACAGAGACAAAAACCCTGAGGGAGTCCAAGAAGACGATACCATATCGATTCGAGTGCCCCGATACTTTTTTATCAGGACCCGTGGATGGATGTGTGCTTACGCGGCGCGTTGTCGGTGGTAACTTATCAAATTACCTAGTCTAACACATCGCTGAGCTGAAGGATTGACTACGGTAGCCAGCCACTCTTCGCGCCAGGATCGCACTGCAGCAAGCAAGAATTGCCACACACACTCCTTCTTCCACCAGGAAATGCATAATAGCAAGTCGATCTTATGGCTATCCTCTGCAGGAATCCAATGTCTCAGCGCCAGCAGATAGTTTCTTTGGATGACCGTTCATCAACCCGAGGGATGAAGGGTGGTTACGCCCTTATGAAGAAATGGCAAAATCTCATGTCAGAAGCTTGACGAGGGGGCACAAAGGGCTAGATGACCCAAGACCTGATGCGTGGTCGAACAAATTTTCTTGGATGATCTTAGTTGGGGCGGGGAACAGGACGAACGTATAGTATTGAACCGTTTAGACTATAGTGACTCCAGTCCGTCCAGCGCATCGCAGCAGCATGCAGCAAACCACCCACATGGACCCGAGAGTCTGGGAAGCGGTGTAACGATCAACACGGGATAGTCGAGCTTCTAAGCCTTAATTACATCGAGGTCACAAGGCAATTCCCCTCCGTCAATCGGACGCTGACCGGGGGGAGGGGGGGGCGGCGCCAAGCGGGCGGATAACGATGGGCTCCAGGCTGTCGACCACGGAGGACAAGAGCAAGAACCTGCATATCTTGCATATGTAAATTGTACGCACTGCATCCATGCATCGAGCTAAAGCAGCTGCGGCAAACCAGAGGATGAGAGTGGCTTCCCGGTCTGTGCTCCCTGTTTCGCATACTTTGGAATCGTGTGTCTTACTTACTACCCCAGACTGCAGGTCAGGCACCTCTATGGAAGTTCATGAACCTAGGCTCCCACTGAGCTGTCCCCTCATCACCCCTCCCTGAAAGACTGGATGTAACCTTAACTAACCCTGTCCGTGAATAAACGACACTAGACACGTCGGGGGAGACTAGAATGACGAGATGCTGAAAGTAAAACTCTAAATCCACACGGGACTTTTGGCCATGGGGTCAATCAAAATCCTTCCATCCTGATCGTCATCATCATTCCTTCGATATATCAGCACCACCGTGCTGGATCGGACTGACGAACATGAGTCAAGTCTCCAGTAGAGCCCCTTCCCGAGCATGTTGTAAGTTGCCACTTGAAACGTGAACCCGAGCAAATCCTCGCTAAGAATGGGAAAGCTGAGAGATCGACCCTGGTCTCCAGCTCGGAAGCGGATGCACGCAATGCCGTATGCGCGTATGGACTAGGCTGATTCTCAATTCTGGTTGACAACCGTAGAAAAATCTCAATCCTGTACGGTACGGAGTAGACTAGCCTAGTCAGTGAGTTAGTGGGTACATAGTTGGCGTCTCTTTTGGCTCGGGCGCTACGCTACGGGCGAAAGCTGGCAGAGGGAGAGAGAGAGAAGCCCACGGCCGGAGCTGCGAGTCGAATCCTTCACCCAGCGATTTGGTAGACTAAATACCGCGGTTTTGCTGACGCCGCTGGCTGGGCCTGCCTGAGAATGCTGGCACCCAACCGCCAATCGGCCGGAGATATCGTTGCGCGTAATGTCAGTGGCCCAGTGGCCCAGTGGTCCAGTTGCCCGAAGTGGCTCACAGGGAAACTTTCCTTCATTCAACTAAGTGTGGGAGACGGTCCGCATCCCGCCCGGAAGTCACTTTGCCTAAAGTTCTTTGGGGAAAGGGAAGGGAGGAGCCTGGAGGGAAAAGACCCATCCACGGTTCAATCGATGTGTTCTATTTCTCGATCCATCTCTGAGAGAGTCTGAATCCATCCATCTATCTGCCCATGCTTCCCTTCGGCCCTGGGTAACCTTTTCCCATCATTTATTTTTTTTTTCTTTCTTTTCTTTTTTTGTTGTTGTTGTTTTTGTGTTTCTCTTTTTTTTTTTTTTTTTTTTTTTTTTTTTTTTTATTCTCCAGTTTCTTCTTTTCTCTTTTAATGTTCTCTTTCCGGCTCTCTCTCTTTTGATTTCTTCCCCCTTTCTTTGTTTCCCACTCCATTTCATCCCCCAATGTTATACTTCTATGGCGGCCGTTGGGAACGCTTCCCCCAAACCATGGTACACCTTCAATAATCCCGCGCTAGTCTACTGGTGATATCAGGAAGGACGGGGGCTGAATTCTCCGCCGAGTATGCTCACATCGTAGCTAGATAGATCGAGCTTGGCCGTTACATGCTACCACTCACACCACTTGACCCGAAACCGCCCTGTCACCAACACCTGGCGCGAAATGCTTTGTGGAATGTTTGTCCTTGGCTGTTGATGTAGGGCGCGGACAATGTGGTTCGCGTAGGTTTGGAAGTATGTGTATCTTATAGTCGCCGAGATAGATTTTTCTTTTTCTCGTACAGATGCTCCAAGGGGGGAAAAGGAAAAAAAAAAAGAAAAGAAGGAAGAAAAAAAGAAAAAAAGAGAAAAAAAAAAGAAATAAAGAAACTAACCAAATTATCAAAGAGAGGGGCATGGATAAAAATGGTAAAAGAAGCAGGCGCTAAAAGATCCGCCTAAAAACAGTGGGTTCAGCGTCTATGCTGGAAAGGGAACCAGAATGACCAGCATGTGGTGTGGCAGGGCCTTGAAAAAGTATGTTAGTTGGTGCCGTTGAGTCGGTATGGCCAATACACATGCGAGCATGGTACACTGCCAGGACCGTGTGCATATCCCATCAAGATGATTGCCTCGTGCATCTAGGAGAAATTAAGATCGAGCCGGGCCCGACTCCTCGGTAGTGTTTCTACCCTTATGAGCATGATGAAGATGAAGGTGGTGGTGGTGGTAATGATGATGGTGATAATGATGGTGATCATAAGGTGTAGTCTAAGGCTGATTGTCCTCGGCTTACCCACAGCTGAGCCTCCAAAGTGTAAGTATATATACTCGTAGCAAAGTGGTTTCTAAGGTATCCATGATCTAACTAGTCCATCTCGTTTACTTGCAAAAAAGAAAAAAAGCTCTCCGGGTCCCATAACTACTAGAGCAGCCCCTGTACCATGGTTGATAGAGGGGCTTTACTCTGGGGAATAACCAATGAATGCTGGAGGTTCCTCCTTAGTCATGGCCAGCCCCGACACATCCTCACCCCATTATCCATCATGGATCGTTCTTCTCGGTTCGGAGTCGATTCTGGTTAGTGACTGACTGAGTGCTAAGTTAGATATCGACGTACTAAGTAAGCACTGTACAGACACACATACACAACTTACTATAAGTTACTGTTACTAAGTAACTACTCCATACCTTACATACCAGCATCATAGTACAGCTACTTAGTTATAGTACTCTTCTTCTTCTTACTTGCTGTATGGATTGATACTAAGCCTCTCTCCTGCAACGGCTATCCAGCAGAATTAAACAAACGAATGATTCATCGTATGTCGCCCTAACATCTGAAATCATTCTAGCGATTCTCAGGCTTTCCACTGCAACCGCGCGCACTCCCTCCCTCCCCCCCGCCTTCGCGCCCGTGGGCCCAACGGGAATGACAAGACAGCGGCTGTAACAACCTTAAAGCCAGGGTTGTTGCTTGCTTCGGCCTTTTCCCTTTCATCCTCATCTCCATCGTCAACTCTTTTCCTGCTCTGATCTGATCTGGTCGGATCTGTTGTGTTGTGTTGTGTTGTGTTGCGTTCTGTTTCCTTTTCCCTTTGCCGTTTCCACCTCCTCTCTTTGCTTTTTACTACTTCTTGACCCCCGTTCTTCCGTCTCTTGAGTATTCTTGAGCTTCTCCTCCTTTCCCTTTCCCTCCCCCCCAGCTCGTTACAATTGATCCCGCTCGGGACAGTTTGGTCCTTTAAATCCCACAGTTAGTGGCTTCGGACGGACAGAGATTAGTGACGGTCCTCGACTTTCATACCATACCAAAGGGCCCCGTGACCGCCATTCTTATTCTTATTCTCATTCTCATTGTTCCTCGATTGTCCATCGTCATCCTCCTCGTCCTCCTCGTCCTCCTCGTCCTCCTCGTCCTCCTCGTCCTCCTTCTCTTCTTCAGGTTGTGGTGTTCCTCGACGAACCTTCAGCCTAACTACGCGGGGACTCCATCAGAGACATCATTTTCCTCTTTGGTCTCGTTCTGTTGGTCCAGATCAAATAGAATCGATTGCAAATCAATTGATCCCCGCATGTGCGTGTGTGCCTGCTGTGGGACTGGATGTTGGAGATTCTGCTAGCCTTCTGTCATTTTTCCCTAGTCAAATTTTCCTTTACATTTCCTGCCTTGCACAATTTCCTCACCCTTTCCAATCTCTTGTTATTCATTTCGGTCAACGAACGGCCTACCGCCCGCTCTGCCCCTCTTTGGTGGATCTGTATACTCTGAGATCAATTTTTACCTGCTTTGATCTTCCTCATTACTACCCTATGTACACTCTGACCGTCGAACTATATTTTCTACTTCCAGTCCACATACAATTGGTGGGTTAACATCAGCTGTTCTTGGCCGTTGCTGCCCCTAACCAGGATTCTCTGCGTGCAACTCACTCGTACGCCGTCTGCACCAACTGAGAGAGGCCTCCTTCTGACGATCTTCCCTCTCCTGGCCTCTACAGCCTATTCGGTCTACCTGAATATTCGGGAACGAACAGGCTGTACACCATTCGACCACTATGGCATCGCCTACTCGCAACTATTATACTTCTCCAGCAACGGACCCCGCTGAGATAGCTCGCTCTAGGCAAAACTCAGATGTTATGGAGATTTACGGCATCACAGACCGCGAAAATCTAGAGCATAGTGCCGGCGATAGTGATGCTGCCAACCGCAATGGGTCTCCGAGCATGAGTAGTACTTTCAGCAAGTAAAGCTCCCCATTCCTTCTTCCAATCTGATTGAAAATCTGCCACAATTAAGTGACTAATCTCCGAGCACGGTCATTCCGTGGCTCTCTGTGGTCTAGGCTCTCACAGAACTACCCCCCCTATGAAGAAAATGGCAGAATGTATCATGGTTTCCGGAAAGGAGTCTACATGTTACCATGCGATGAGCAGGAGCAGGACCGCCTCGACATCTTCCACAAGCTGTTCACGGAAGCGCGAAAGTCGGACGGTTTGATTTACGCCCCGCACCCGCCGAATGGACGGTTTTTAGACCTGGGCTGCGGAACGGGTATCTGGGCCATTGATGTGGCACATAAGTATCCGAAGGCCCATGTGGTTGGAGTTGACCTTGCGCAAATACAGCCTGACAATCATCCTGAAAACTGTCATTTCTTTGCACCATTCGATTTTGAGAGTCCCTGGGCCATGGGTGAGGAATCCTGGGACCTAATTCATCTGCAAATGGGCTGTGGCAGCGTTGTGGGCTGGCCAAACCTCTATCAGAAGATCTTCGCCCACCTTGCACCGGGCGCTTGGTTCGAGCAGGTGGAGATCGATTTTGAACCACGCTGCAACAACCGTCCTTTGGAGAAATTGGCTATGTGGCACTGGTATCAATACCTGAAGCAAGCAACACAGGATACGATGCGTCCAATCGCACACAATTCTCACGAGACAATTAAGCAACTCGAGGAAGCCGGTTTTACGCAAATCAACCATCAAATCGTGGGCCTACCGCTAAACCCTTGGATCCCTGATAAGCACGAGAGCAAGGTCGCCCGGTGGTACAATCTGGCAATCTCGGAGAGTATTGAGTCTCTCAGTCTGGCACCATTCAGCCGTGTCTTTCAATGGCCGGTGGAAAAGATCAGGCGCATCTCCGAGGAGGTGAAATCCGAAGCCTTTAACCCAGACATCCATGCTTGGAACCTCTTACATATCTACCAAGCGCGAAAGCCCCTCCCCAATTGACATTGCTGTGTTGATGGCCAATGCAGGACTGGCTCAAATAACGTACGCCGATCTTGAATCTTGCGTGCGGTTCTCGACATGGACGGCGGTGTATGACACCGCCTACGGCATCTCTGTTCTCTTCTCCTTTGCGGGGTGTTGTAGTAGAGTCATGTATTGGCCCGTCCTTTCCCTGCATCTCCCGGCCTGTGTGGGCATGCATCTCTGCAGCGCAATTGGGGTGGTTGACTTGACAGCATCAGACTGTCTCTCAGCCTCGCAATGAAGTTCGTGAGCGGCTCATCAATACAGTATTTCGGTTGCGCCCCGTGTTGGTCCCTGTTCAATTGCCAACGGAACGGAATGCATCCCTAGGATCAATGCACAATGCAAGGAAGATCTATCCTACCTGCATTTCCGGCTCGCAGAGGCGGTGCAACACATCAAATCCTTTGGCAGCATACCTGCCGAGAGTCTTTCCGTGACATCTTCCAATGGATGCCGCTGCAGCCCGGGATCTTAGACAAGGAAAGGCCAAAGGCCTGATGAATGTCTCGCATCCATTATGGATGCTAGTGTGATGCGAGTTCTATGGGTCATGCCCGTGGCCGATTTGAGGGTCCGAGCGTCTGTAGAATATTCACGGAATAGTCTACCGACACCCACTGGTCCAAGCATTGAAGGAAATACTTCAATTTTGATTACGAGAACCCCTGGACAAAGCTAGGAGCCGCAACCATGCGGAGCACTTTCTGAATCATGTTCTTGGCAATTAAGGAAGAAAGGCATCCAAGGGAACGATGACCCATTTCTCTGTGAGGAGCTTATCAAGTCTTCTTTCTTTCAACCCAGAAACTCCCCTCAATCAACTCCGTAAGTATACCGAGTGCCAGATCCTTGCTTTTTCGCCAAACGCCCAGCGGTCTTCAAAGAAAAACCTAGCTGACATGCTATGATATAGTGAAGCACAAACAAAAGTGACCTACGAATCCATGGCATGGTATGCGACACAAGGGAATAGGAGCGCAAGGTGGGATGGTCAGCGCCGCCGGCCTTTTTGACCTCGTGCAGTACCATTTTTACCGCTTGCAGTGCTTTCCTTCTCTCCCTCACTATTCGCGTTCATCCATTCTCGACCTGCACCCGGACTGCGTCGCCTCATTGTGCCTGGGCCGACAGCTACGATCTCTTCTTCGCTTTCGCTATCGGAGATGTCGAGCAGGACAGGCATCCGGAACGATGTGATTTCCTCCTCGTCAGTGCCGGTTTTAATAGGCTCAATGGTGAGCACATCGGGAACTTCGTCTTCCTGATCGAGACGACGTTGGTGGATTTCTTCTGCTGGGTGAATGTCGAACTCGTCTTCGCGTTCGACGTATTCCACATTCTCTTCGACCTCACCAAAATCAGGCGCCAGCGCTGACCATTTCTGGGGAGTCACTATTGACCAAGTATAGATGCAACCGGATTCCAGACCACAAGCTACAACCATCGGGCGACCAGGATGCCACTCCACCACCCCCAGCTCCTCCCGGGGACCCTCCAGGATCTTGACCAAAGACCCGTGACTCCGTTCCCATACGTAGATGTCGGGGTTCATGAATGTGGATGCCGTCACAAATTCACCAGTCGAGGAGAAAGTGACGTGGTTCCAGCTCAGTCGATTGACTACATCCTGAAACTTATGTTCCACCTGGAGCTTGATGTTGCTGGGCTCTAAATCAATACCGAGCTGCGAGAGGTCCGGCATGAGAATCGTGCGTATGACGCGATCGGAGCTGTTCACCAACAGGTCCCTGCCATTACTTGCTAGACGAAGTAGAATCACTACTCCATTGCACAGACGAGTAGAATGGATAGTGGTGCACGTCTGGGTCTCTATGATGTTGATCCAGCCCTTCGACGTGCCTGCTATTATATGGTTTCCTAGGGCGGTGAAGATGGTCACACAGGTCGAGTGCTTCGCATCTTGTGCAGCTTGTTTAGCAGCAGCCGCGGCGTCGAGCTCCTCGCCTTTAGCGGGAGGTGGACGGAAAGGCGCAGAAGGGAGAATGCGCTTGACAGGTTTGGAGGAGGAGACATCGACAAGAACGGGCTGATCCTCGAACAGAGAGGCGACAAAGAGCAAACTGCATGAACAAAGCTATTAGTGAACAATGCGATATGGATTGACCGAGGAGTCTCGTACTGGTTATAAGGATGAAGTTCGGCGATATATACAGGCGCCTCGAAGCGAACGGTGCGAACTCGGGAACCATCTTTCAGATCCCACAAGATACATTTCCAGTCCTGAGAGGAGCTTAAAAGATATCTACCGTCTCTCGACCAACTAAGTACTCCCAATCAAATTAGTTCATTTTGTCCAAACCGCGCAGACGAGAAACGTTACGTACCTCAGCGATTGGATCTGTCTGGTATGACCGCGTAGCTTGCGTGCTACCCCATTGGTTTCCACGTCAAAAATCACCACCGTACCGTCCACCTAAGGCCGAAGATTACTATTATGGTTTGAAAGAAACACGCGACTTGCGGTATGATTGTGATGAAGACCAACCCGACCGGATGCCAAATAATCTCCCTTGCGGTTAAATCGCAGACACGTAGCATGGCCGCTTCCTGTAAAAGTCAGCGCTAGAATCGAGAAGTAATACCCAGAGCGAAACATACTAAGTTTTTCCGATAACGTGTCTGGATAGTCCTGGGCGAGGACAAAGGGATCAATGAGAGACAAATTCATAGCGTACGTAGTGTGGAACGACCGAGGCGCGGCTCAGAGACCAAAGATGGTATCTAGAGCGTCATGCAAGGAGAATATGAGAAGCGATCCCAGCCTGCAGAGAAAGGCCGGGAGAAGATTGCGAAAGTGACCATGCAGGATTGCCAAGGTTGCTAATTATTATTCACCAAGCAAGCGGGGAGGAGAGGGGAGAGGGAGGGGAGCGATCGAGATCTTTTATATTCGTATTTCAAGTGGAAGAGGCAGCAAAACAGCAGAAAGATAGACGGCGGGTGGCGGGCGGTGAGAAAGGGTCCTTTGAAGCGAGGGCGGCTGACTCCACTTTTCTTTCACAGTAAGCAACAGTAAGCAAGCTGGTTGGCCACCACCTCACTTCCTGGGTTTAGTTTGAATGAGTTATAAAGCCGGGTGAGTTAGCGCGACGAGGTGCGGCTCAGAAAACTCGTTGCCCCATTGCCGACTAACCTGACGTCCATTCATCTCCCTTCCATCACCTCGACACGCCCTCCCTCCATCACATCCACCCCCACGACCATCGCGTTTTGCGTCGCGATATCACTTATACGCCACTGAGATATCGCCAAGCACGATCGCGTTCCTCTCCTCCTCGCCCTTTTTCGAGCCTTCGCACAGTCGGTGGATCTAGGTCGCAGGCGCCCTCGTGGCAAGGGCTGCCAGAGGCCTCAGCCGGCCAGCTCGCTTTCTCCTCCTCCTTCCTCCTCCCTCAACGTCCCTCTCATCATCGCCGTATCTCTGTCGAGAAAGGCTGCAAGCACAGCTTCCTTTATTTCTACGACTTCGCCCCCCTCACGTCTTTGCGCGACCACCACGTCTCGAACCCCCATTGACCGACTGACGCAACGCACCGCTTATTAAAAGAACACCTCACCGCGACAACTGTCATCATGGCGAACGTTTACTTCCCATATTCCAAGGCGCCTTTGCGCACCATCAAAGAAATTCAGTTTGGTCTCTTCTCCCCGGAGGAGATCAAACGGATGAGCGTGGTTCATGTTGAATACCCGGAGACGATGGTTTGTTCTTCTCGGTGTTCCTTCAAAGCACGAAGCGGCAGCGGGTGGCGCTAACGCGGGAAACACTTCCCAACAGGATGAACAACGGCAACGTCCGCGCACGAAGGGCTTGAACGACCCCCGCCTCGGAACGATCGACCGACAATGGAACTGCGAGACTTGCGAGGAAGGTCAAAAAGAATGCCCCGGGCACTTCGGGCACATCGAGCTGGCGACTCCCGTTTATCATATTGGTATGTTGACCGGCAAACACTACAACCCATATCAAAGGCTGCGCATACTAACTCTTCGCTTTTGCGTCTTTCAGGTTTCTTGACTAAAATCAAGAAGCTCCTTGAGACGGTCTGCCACAACTGTGGCAAGATCAAGGCCAATACGGTTAGTCATCCCTTTAGGGATGGCAAATCTACTACGGCGGTTTTGCTAACTTGAGACACCAGTCCGATTCTAAGTTTCTAGAAGCCCTGCGCATGAGGGACCCCAAGAAACGATTCGATGCCATCTGGCGCCTCTCCAAAGATGTGCTGATCTGCGAAGCCGACCCTCCTCCGGATGATGAGGATCCTTTCTCGAAAGAGAGCTCCAAGCCTTCGCGGATGCATGGTGGATGTGGTAACGCGCAGCCTACCATTCGCAAGGAGGGTATCACGCTCGTCGGCACTTGGAAGCCCAACAAGATGATGGACGAGATGGATATGCAACAACCCGAGAAGAAGACCATTACCCCTCTAATGGCTCTGAATGTCTTTCGCAGCATCACCCACGAAGATACCCGCATCATGGGCTTGAGCAACGATTATGCTCGTCCTGAGTGGATGATTATCACAGTCCTTCCAGTCCCCCCTCCGCCGGTCCGTCCTAGTGTGCTTGTCGGCGGTAGCACCAGTGGCCAGCGCGGTGAGGATGACTTGACTTACAAGCTTGCTGAAATCGTTCGAGCGAACCAGAATGTTCAACGCTGTGAGCAAGAAGGTGCTCCCGAGCACGTGGTGCGCGAATTCGAGTCTCTCTTGCAGTATCACGTCGCCACCTACATGGACAACGATATTGCGGGTCAGCCGAAGGCCATGCAGAAGTCCAACCGTCCAGTCAAGGCTATCCGCAGTCGTCTAAAGGGTAAAGAAGGTCGTCTTAGACAGAATTTGATGGGCAAGCGTGTCGACTTCTCTGCCCGTACCGTCATTACCGGTGATCCGAACCTGTCACTCGAAGAGGTCGGTGTGCCGAAGAGTATTGCAAAGACATTGACATACCCGGAGGTCGTGACCCCATACAACATCGAGAAACTGCAGCAGCTTGTACAGAACGGGCCGAACGAGCACCCTGGAGCCAGGTATATCGTTAGAGACAATGGCGAACGCATTGATCTTCGCCATGCTCGGAGAGCGGGAGGTCAGCAGTTGTTGTATGGGTGGAAGGTGGAACGCCATCTTATGGATGGTGATGTGATTCTTTTCAACCGTCAGCCATCTCTGCACAAGGAATCCATGATGGGTCACCGCGTTCGTGTCATGCCGTATTCGACTTTCCGCATGAACTTGTCTGTGACGTCCCCCTACAACGCTGATTTCGATGGTGATGAAATGAACTTGCACGTCCCGCAATCTGAGGAATCGCGCGCCGAGCTCAGCCAGCTCGCACTGGTGCCGATGAATATTGTTTCCCCCCAGCGAAACGGCCCACTTATGGGTATCGTGCAGGATACTCTTTGCGGTATTTATAAGATTTGCCGACGTGATGTCTTCCTGACGAAGGATCAGGTCATGAATCTGATGATGTGGGTGCCCGACTGGGATGGTGTTATTCCTCCCCCAGCTATCTTGAAACCCAGACCCCGGTGGACTGGAAAGCAGATGATCAGTATGGCCCTGCCTCCTGGCCTGAACCTTCTACGCGTGGACAAGGACAGCTCGCCATTGGCGGAGAAATTCTCTCCCTTGGCTGATGGTGGTCTCCTCATCCACGGAGGACAGTTGATGTATGGTATGTTTTCCAAGAAGACTGTCGGAGCCAGCGGTGGCGGTGTCATCCACACCATTTTCAACGAAAACGGGCCTTGGGCTGCTGTGGGTTTCTTTAACGGTGCTCAAAGAATTGTCAACTACTGGTTGCTACACAACGGTTTCAGTATCGGTATTGGTGACACCATTCCTGACGAGTTAACAATTCAGCGCATCGAGAACTGTGTGAAGAACCGCAAGAAGGAGGTTGAGGAAATCACTGCCAGCGCCACCGACAACACGCTCGAGCCTCTACCCGGTATGAACGTCCGTGAGACTTTTGAGAGCAAAGTCTCGCGTGCTCTGAACAATGCTCGTGATGAAGCTGGTAGCGAGACGGAGAAGAGTTTGAAGGATCTGAATAATGCCATTCAGATGGCTCGTTCCGGATCCAAGGGTTCAACCATTAACATTTCTCAGATGACCGCTGTTGTGGGACAACAGTCCGTCGAGGGCAAGCGTATTCCTTTTGGTTTCAAGTATCGGACTTTGCCACATTTCACGAAGGATGACTATTCTCCCGAGTCTCGTGGTTTTGTCGAGAATTCCTACTTGCGTGGGTTGACCCCGACCGAGTTCTTCTTCCACGCTATGGCTGGTCGTGAGGGTTTGATCGATACTGCCGTCAAGACTGCTGAAACCGGTTACATCCAGCGTAAGCTGGTCAAGGCGCTTGAAGAGGTTATGGTCAAGTACGATGGTACTGTCCGTAACTCCCTGGGTGACATCATCCAGTTCATCTATGGAGAGGATGGTTTGGATGGTGCCCACATTGAAAACCAACGTGTCGATGTCATCAGGTGCTCGGACGACAAGTTCCGCGATCGTTTCCGCGTGGATCTCATGGATCCTGAGCGGAGCCTCGGACCGGAGGTTTTGGAACAAGCCAATGAGATTGCGGGTGATGTTGAAGTCCAGAGACATCTGGATGAAGAATGGGAACAGCTTCTCAAGGATCGTGCATTCTTGCGCACCGTGGCCAAGGAAGACGATGAGATGATGCAACTTCCGATCAACGTGCTACGTATTCTCGAGACGGCTAGATCCACCTTCAAGATCCGTGATGGGGCCATTAGTGACCTGCACCCCGCGGAAGTCATTCCCCAGGTTCGCGCTCTTCTGGATCGCCTGCTGGTTGTGCGTGGTGATGATGTTATCTCGCGCGAGGCTCAAGAGAGTGCGACGATGCTCTTCAAGGCTCAGCTTCGCAGCCGTCTTGCATTCAGACGACTGGTCACTGAGTACTCCCTGAACAAACTTGCGTTCCAGCATGTCATTGGAGCTATCGAGATGAGATTCGCCAAGGCTGGTGCTAATCCTGGCGAGATGGTTGGTGTGCTTGCGGCTCAGTCTATTGGTGAACCTGCTACGCAGATGACTTTGAACACTTTCCATTTTGCTGGTGTTTCATCCAAGAACGTCACCCTCGGTGTCCCGCGTCTTAAGGAAATTTTGAATGTTGCTACCAACATTAAGACGCCTTCCATGACGGTCTACCAGGAAGCCGGAAACACGTTCAACAAGGAGAGTGCGAAGCAGCTTCGTAGTGCTGTCGAGCATACCAGCTTGCGATCCGTCACCGAGGCTACCGAGATCTACTATGATCCGGACATTCAAACCACTGTCATCGAAAACGATCGGGATATGGTGGAGTCTTACTTCATCATTCCCGAGGATGTCACGGACGACATGTCCCGTCAGTCCAAGTGGTTGCTTCGTATCATCCTCAGTCGCCCTAAGCTTCTCGATAAGGGGCTTACTGTTCAGGACGTTGCCTCCAAGATTAAGGCCGCTTATCCCAAGGATATCGCTGTTCTGTTTAGTGATAACAACGCAGACGAGCAGGTTATCCGTATCCGTCAGATCCAGGATTACAAGGAAGACGAGGAAGATGACGACATCGAATACGATGTCACGCTCAAGAAACTTGAGCAGCATCTTCTGGACACCCTGACCCTCCGTGGTGTTCCTGGAGTGGAGCGAGCGTTCATTAATGAGAAGAGCAAGGTTCGCGTCCTGGAAGACGGTTCGCTCTTTGCTAGCAAGTCCGACCCGCTCTGCAAGGAATGGGTTCTTGAAACCAGCGGTTCGTCACTTGGTGAGGTTCTGGCAATCCCTGGTGTCGACGCCTCTCGCACATATTCCAACCAGTTCATTGAGGTCTTCGAAGTGTTTGGTATCGAGGCCGCTCGTACTGCTGTGCTTCGTGAGTTGACCCAGGTGCTGGCGTTCGACGGCTCTTATGTCAACCACCGTCACTTGGCGCTGCTGGTTGATGTTATGACTGTCCGCGGTTATCTGACTCCGGTCACCCGTCACGGTATTAACCGCGCTGACAATGGTGCTCTGATGCGTTGTTCGTTCGAAGAGACTGTGGAAATTTTGTTGGAGGCTGCCGCTTTCGGTGAGCTCGATGACTGCCGTGGTGTGTCGGAGAACTTGATTCTGGGACAGATGGCACCTGCTGGTACTGGAGAGTTCGACATTTACCTTGACCAGAACCTTCTCAACACCGTGGTGTCAGACAATGCCCGCCACGGCGTGATGGGAGCCGTTGGTGCCAAGGATGCGATCTTCTCGGATGGCGCTGCTACGCAGTATGATACTGGTTCGCCCATGCAGGCCAGTGCCTACATTGGCTCGCCCGATCCGGAATCGAACTTCTCCCCAATTCGTCAGGCAGGCGCCGAAACCCCGGGTGGTTTCACTGAATACCAGCCCAGTGGCGGCTTTGGAGGCGGTTTCAGCCCGGCGGCCACGAGTCCAGCTGGCTACTCCCCCAGCAGTCCGTTCAGCGCGAACCCGACTTCACCTGGTTACTCTCCTACGTCGAGCTACTCGCCTACCTCTCCAGGTATGGCTATGACCAGCCCCCGCTTCATGACATCTCCTGGATTCTCCCCGGCCAGTCCTTCATTTGCCCCAACTTCGCCGGCCTACTCTCCTACGTCGCCGGCGTACGGGCAAGCCTCTCCTACGTCGCCTTCCTATTCGCCGACCTCGCCTGGGTTCTCGCCGACGTCCCCGAACTACAGTCCTACGTCTCCCAGCTTCAGTCCAGCGTCGCCGGCGTTCAGCCCTACCTCTCCAAGCTACAGCCCGACCAGTCCTGCCGTTGGTGGTGCCCGACACCTGTCACCTACCTCACCCACCTCTCCCAAGTACACCCCAACATCGCCTGGATGGTCTCCCACGAGTCCTCAGACGTACTCTCCAACGTCTCCCAACTTTGCCGGCTCGCCGACGTCTCCTGGTGGACCTACTTCCCCAGGCTACAGCCCGACGTCGCCGGCTTTCAGCCCTACGTAAGTGTCTCCCCCCTCAGACAGGGTACAACAAGGTACTAATCTGCAATGCAGGTCTCCACGCCAGTAAAGTTCGAGCTTTCGTGACGTGTCTCCTTACGACTTTCGCTGTATCATTGTATTATCACCTCATCCTGACAAGTTGGAAAGGGAGAAAAGAAACGAAAAAAACGTCTTGCATTGTATGTTGCGGAATTGGTTGGTTATATCATGCCGAAATCTGGGCGTTTGCAGCCTGCTTCTCTTTCCCATTCCCATTCTGAATGTATGTTCTTTTTCTTCTTGCACACCAGCCTGCAGGTTTATTACCCTTATTCAATACTAGCTTTCCTACAACCAATCCAGCCTGCTAAAATTGCGAATGGGTTTTGTGGGTCTGGTTTCATGCTTCCTTGTTTTGTTTCCCTTTTTTGTGTGCATTTGAAATACCAAGCGTTTAGACCAGACTATGCTCATGCATCATGACTTGATCATGAGGAATGAGTGGGTTTACAGAGAAATGTCTCTTTTCGCGTGAAATTGCATGGAGGATGATTCTTTCGTTGCTTTCAATTGCTGCGTGTATTTGCTGCTCTTACTGCGATCAATGGCCCGGCTCTGCCCCTGTACGCCCCTGTACATGGACATACGAATGCGGACGGGGGGCATTGATTTGGAAGAGCTTATGACCTAATAAAAAAGACCCAAAAAATGTGAAAAATCCCCATTGAGCCGAAGATAAACTGGAGTAGAATGTAGTACAGGTAGTTAGATGAGATGATGACTGAACTTCGGAGCGCCAGTGCTGTCGGGGAAACGCCAGGTGGCCGCTTTCCTTTCCGCCTTGCCGCGCGCCGGAGATAGCGTGAGGAGAACCCATCTATCATCATCATCACCACCATCATCATCGTCATCATCACTGGTTGCCGATTACCCACCAGGAAGTGAGCTCAGAGTCGCCATGCGCCTCTCATTGCTCACCTCTACTAGAATCTCCCTGACAACATGAAAAACCGCTGGTTGTGGCAAATCCTGCCACTGGCGCTACGTGAGTACTTCTGCTGCTCTCTAACACCTCCGCGGCGGAGCTGGTCCCGAGCTTGACAATGACGCGATAGCCATAGCCACTGACTGACTCCTGTTGACTTCCATATCTAGTCCTGCTGCTGCAAGCCTTCCTAGTTGACTGTTATGATCAAACCGATGATTTATTCTCCACGATAGATGCTGTACATGAATCCCAGACGCCATTCGTCCAGTCCTCAAGCCGGTCTGAGGACGCTCAACTCCCACTGGGCCAAGGTGAGATTGATCTGTCATCTTATCCTCATCATCACCGCCTACTGCAACCATCACCCGTGTCTAACCACACTGCTTTGGTGTAAGCAGAACGCGTCGAACATGCCCTTCGAATCCTCCGAGACTCCAAACTCTCCGTCGTCGCCCCGGACACGAAACCCTCCGGTCTGGTGGGGTACGCCTGGTACTATGCCCAGGAAGCTTTCCGGATCCTCTTCATGAACGCACCGAGCTCATCGTCGGACGGTTACCACGCTCCCAAGCAAAAGATTCACCCGGATGTCGCTAAAGCCGTGCACGAGCTCACGATCGCCGCGGAGGAGGCGCACAACCCGGACGCGATGTTCCTGCTCGCGGAGATGAACTTCTACGGCAACTTCACGCACTCGCGCGATTTCCAACGGGCCTTCCACTGGTACCAGGCACTGGCGTCTGCCACGGGCAACAGCACCGCCCAGTATATGCTGGGGTTCATGTACGGCACGGGCGTGGGCGGCTCCGTCGAGCGCGACCAGGCCAAGTCGCTCCTGTACCATACCTTTGCGGCGGAGGCCGGCAACACCCGGTCGGAGATGACGCTGGCGTACCGTCACCATCAGGGCGTCGGGGCCCCGCGCGACTGCGACCAGGCGACCTATTACTACAAACAGGTGGCCGACAAGGCGATCGCGTATCTCCGGTCCGGCCCGCCGGGCGGCCAGAGTATGATCCGTGAGTCGTACCGGTGGGCGGACGAGGAAGGTGGCGTCTACGGAGAGGGCGCCAGTGTGTCGACGGCGGGGTTGCGAGATTCGGCGCACTCGGGAGCCGACGCGAATTTGGAGGATGTCCTTGAGTATCTGGATCTGATGTCGCGCAAGGGCGAGCTGAAGGCCACGTTCAGTCTGGGCAAGATGTACTACGAGGGCGGGCGGGGCTTGCCGCGCAATTTCCGACGGGCGATGCGGTATTTCAAGCAGGTCACTCGGCGGTATTGGAATCAAGATGGCTCCGTGAACCCAAACCACCCCCAGGGAATCGAGAAGTTGGCGGCGAAGGCGGCGGGTCATGTTGGACTGATGTATCTGCGCGGGGAAGGCGTGGAGCAGAATTTCGCGACGGCGTCCAGCTGGTTCCGGCGGGGACTGGCCAACGGCGACGCGCTATGCCAGCATGAACTTGGCTTGATGTACCTGCATGGGTATGGCGTGACGCCGGACGCTTTCCGGGCGGCCTCGTACTTCCGGTCGGCGGCGGACCAGGACTTTCCGGCGGCCGAGACGAGACTGGGCGCCCTTTTCTTGGACCAAGGGGACGTCCCGACCGCTACTAAGTACTTTGAATTGGCGGCCCGATGGGGTTCGATGGAGGCGTTCTATTATCTCGCCGAACTGTCCAACAACGGGGTCGGCCGCAAGCGGCACTGCGCGATGGCGGCCTCGTATTACAAGATGGTGGCGGAGCGAGCGGAGGCCATCCATTCTTCGTTCGAGGAGGCCAACACGGCGTATGAGAACGGGGACAAGGAGCGGGCGCTCATCCCCGCGATGATGGCGGCGGAGCAGGGCTACGAGCACGCGCAGTCGAATGTGGCGTTCCTCCTGGATGAGCAGCGCTCGCTGGTCTCGCTGGATTCGATCCTCCCGGGAGCAGCCAAGAAGAGTCGACCGGCCCTACTCCGCAACGCCGCGCTGGCTCTAATCTACTGGACGCGGTCGGCCAAGCAAGCGAACATTGACTCCCTGATTAAGATGGGCGACTACTATCTTAGTGGTACTGGCATCGCGGCGGACGCCGAGAAGGCCTCGACCTGCTACCACACCGCCGCGGAAGCACACTACAGCGCTCAAGCGTACTGGAATTTGGGGTGGATGCACGAGAACGGTGTGGCGGTCGACCAGGACTTCCACATGGCGAAGCGGTACTACGATCTGGCGTTGGAGACCAGCCCCGAGGCTTATTTGCCGGTGAAGCTGAGTTTGTTGAAGTTGCGGATGCGGGGGTATTGGAATTGGCTTACGAATGGGGATATCAATCCCATCCAAGAAGAAGAGGGTACGTTTTGATCTCACCACTTGACCCGATAGGGAAATCCGCTCGATGTAGTTGACACGAACCCCAAATGCAGCAGCCAAGCCCCACCGCACCTTCAAGGAGTGGATCGCCGCATTCATTGAAAATGACGAAGAAGAGGAAGCCAATTACCGTGCTCAGCTGTACAAACGGGGTGAGGACGAGGAGGACGATCTGATGTCGGCGGGGCGCGGGTTGGATGAGCGCCATAACCACGAGGACGGCTACTATGATGATCTGGACTTGGATATCGATGAGAGCGTGCTGGAGGGACTGATCATTGTTGGGTTGGCGGCGACCTTGTTGATACTGGTGTATATGCGACAGCAGCGGAATCGCCAGAGACAAGATGGTGGGAACCTGGCTGTGGCTGGTGGCGGCAATGGCAATGGGATTGGAAATGGCAACGGGTTTGGCAATGGCAATGGCAATGGCAATGGCCTTGGGGATCGGGGGTTCTTCCCTCGACCTGGCAATCCAGAGTTCGCGCAATGGGCGGCGGGGGGAGTAGGACATTAGAATAGTTGATTGGTGATGAAGAAATTGTAGTTGTGTTGTTGTGAGTTTGTCTTCTAAATCTTCGACCGGTTGGAGCATGTGACCCTCTCTGGCTTATCGATAAGCACAGCAGCTTTATCGCTCCGTTTGCTCCTCTCCTCTCATCCTTGATCTCCAACTGAACTCTATGATTGAGCTTGATGATGCTCAGACATTGCATTTCTTCTCCTACGCCTCTCTGATGACCTGAGCCTAGAGCCTACAACGGACTACACTCCATTCCAGTCTAATACACAGACGAAGATGAGCGGGACCAACAAACGTCGTCGTCTCAACCCCTCACCGTCCTCCACCTTGACCAAGCCGTTCAAGTCCCCTCTCCGCAGACCTGCCCCTGCTACAGAAAGTCTAGATGGGGCGGTAACCGGTAGTCCGGGACTGAACACTGTAACCTCGGCGCAGAGCATGTTACCCCCCTGGTGTATTTGTGGTTCAATGCATGCGAGCTAACGGCACCGCTTGGCTATAGATGCAGGTACAGCTGCAGGTACAGCTGCAGGTATGTACAGAACACACCGGCTACAGCATCAAGCCACCCATAAACCCACAGAACAGTACCAATAACTCCGATCCCAGGAATTGTCACAGCTGCAGCTACTACAACGACAATCCCAACCTCGACTTCAACTCCACGCCTCCAAAACCAGGCACGTACCCTGCCTGCTCTCGCGAACCCGCCGTGACCAGGAACTAATCCATCGAACTCCCCCAGCAGCAACAACAAACACAATCCAGTACCAGCCCAAGCAACAGCATAAACCCCACGCCCACCAAATCTTTAACGCGACCACGTCCACGCCCACGCACCCTCTCCAAACCCGGCATCCCCCAAACACCCCAAAAACCCACCCCCCTTCCGGTCCCTTCTTCGCCCACAACAACCGAGCTCTCCTCACTAACAACCCAAAGAGCCACCCTCCTCGCGCACCTCCACGCCCTGACCGCCGAGTACGACACTCTCCAACAGGCCCGCCGCATCGAAACCCAAAACAAAACCGTCGAGCTGGAGCGGTTGATTCACAAGTGGAAGGAGGTCAGCCAGCGCGCCGCAGAGGAGGTGTTTCTGGGGGCTAGGGAGCGGGTAAATCGGATGGGGGGGTTGCAGGCCCTGAAGTCGGGGAATGGGTCCGGGGCGGGGTCGGGGTCTTGGGGATGGGATTGTGAGGATCCTTCTACTTCTCTTTCTGCTGGGTTGCAGGGGCGAAGGCAGAGCTGGGAGGGGGATTATGAGGACGCGATTGGAGGTGAAGAGAATAGGGCTGGGAAGGAGGGGCGGGATCACGATGACGATGAAGAGCAGGTTCGTTTACGCTTCTCTTTCATCCGGGTTTTCTTTTTTTTTTTTTTTCTCATGCCGTCAAACCGGGGGGAGTTGGTTGGCTGGGCTGGGGCTATGCCTGATGCTGATGATGGCAGGAGCTTACGATGGGAGTCATGCTGAAGATGATGAAGATTGAGTTCGGGATTATTGGGTATGATGTTGAGAGGGAGGGGTGGGTTACTTAGGTTTAGGTGGTGTACGCGAGGAGGTGTGATTTGATCCCCTGGAAGTATGCTCAAGACTTGGGTTACTTTCAGATTATGATCTCATGGAAGCAGTCTGGTGTAAGTAATAGGTTCGTTGATTGGGCTGTAGAATTCCTCCTGTGCGGTTTACTGATCTCAAGCAAGGTTCATAATCGATGCAATTTATCCTCATTCTTTGATCGAGTTACATGAGAGCACTTCTCAGCCATCAGAAAGCTGCACAGCATATGTTAACCACTAGTAAACTATATCTTACCCTGCTATGCAGATGATCCGCTACTCCTTCTCAATATACTGCTCGAAGATCTTCCCAATCTGCTTAGCACTCTCTTTCGGGAGGCGCTTCTGCCCATTCTCATAATCCACATAAGTCACGCCGAATCGAGTCTCGTACCCCTCGGCCCACTCGAAGTTACTGCGCATCCAAAGTTAGCAAGCCCAAACCCAATTTACCAGACCAGACAGATAAAACTTACTCCATCAAACTCCACGCCATGTACGCGCGCACATTCACCCCGTCGAGCGTATACGCATCTGCCATGGCGGCGATATAATCCCGGAAATACTGCACGCGAAACTCATCCTGCAGCAACTGCTCGACGGGCAGATTGTTCTCCCCCTTCAGGCTCGTGCCATTCTCCGTCACGTAGATCTTCGGCTGCCCGTAGCGGTCACTCAGCCACTTCAGCAGCTTCCGGAACCCGATGGCACACGGACGCAGCCACGCCGACTGGGTCTCGGGGCCGATCCACTCGCCCGCCTTGTTCTGCAGCAGGATCTCCAGGTTGCCGGCGGTGTCGGTGGGGTCGGGCTCGCCGGTCTTGGCCTTGATGTAGTTGGCGCAGTAGTGGTTCATGCCGTAGAAGTCGTTGCTGCCGAGCACGAGGGCGCGGTCCTCGGCGGACCAGGCGGGGAGCCGGTCGCCCAGCTGCTGCACCATGCTGTCCGGGTACTTGCCGTGGTAGATGGGGTCGGCGAACCAGGAGATGGCGAATTCGATCTTGCGGGTGCACGCCTCGACGTCGGCCGGGTTGGCCGGGTCCCAGGGTTCGGCCCAGTCGCCTGTTGGCAAGGTTCACTGCATCAGCCTCACTTCACCTCGCCTCGCCTCACCCCTTCACAAACAATTAGGGAAGGGAAGAATGGAACGAACCGTTCAGCGTAATCCCGATCTCCCCGCCATCCCTCTCCTTGAACTCCTCCCGATACACCTTCACCGCCGCCCCATGCGCCACCAACAGGTTATGCCCGACGATCCACGGCTCCCGCGACCCATCCCCGACACTGCTCTTGGAGCGGTCGCTCGTGTGGCCCGGCGCAAACTGCCCGACGTTGTACCCGAGCACTGCACTGCACCACGGCTCGTTGAAGGTAATCCAGTGCTTGACGCGGCTGCCGAACGCCGCGAACAGCACCCGCGCGTAGTGCGTGAAGTCCGCCACGAATTCCTCCTTGTTCAGCAGCCCGCCGTACCGCTTGTCCAGCTCGTCCGGCAGGTCCCAGTGGTACAGGGTCACCAGCGGGACGATCCCGGCGGCGTGCAGCCGGTCGATGAAGGCGCTGTAGTGGTCGATGCCCTTTTGGTTGATGGGGTCGTTGCGGCCGCCGAGGGGGATGATTCGGGACCTTTTTTTGGGGGGGAAGTTGTCAATTGAGTGATGGTGATTTAGAGCATGCTCTTGGAATAATAGGGGCCTTTGTTTGTGGAGGGAATAGTGGGAGGATGTCGCCGGGCTAACGATGGTAAAGGTGTTGTGAAGCAGGGAGGAGGGCTGGCTTACCATGAAATCGAAAATCGATACGCCTGGGCCCCGCATTGCTTCAGCAAGGCAATGTCCTCGTCGACCCGGTGGTACGAGTCGCACGCCACGTCGCCGTTCGACCCGTCGGCGATTTTGCCGGGGATCTTGCAGAAGGTGTCCCAGATCGACGGGCCGCGGCCGTCCTCGGCGACGGCGCCCTCGATTTGGTAGCTGAATTCGACGATTAGTTGGTTGTATTCCATTTCGTGGGAATTTTAGGTAAAGAAACAGACGTACCTGGCTGTGGCGAAGCCCCAAAGAAAATCTTTGGGGAGGGTGGAGGCACCTGCTGAACCCATGGTAGTTTTGTCTTGATGGTGCACAAGTAAGTATAAAGAGGGGGAGGGGAAGAAGTGAGATGCGTTGCTTGGAATGTAAAAGCTCCCCACGCAGTTCATGGGGCGTATTTATAGATGGATCACCCCATGATGAGAGGGGTCAAGGTGGCCGAAAGCACGGGCAGGATTCAGCATTGATCCAACCAGAGCATTGTGTCTGTATGATGCCGAGACAAAAGACAGAAGCGAAAGGTTGGAACTTGGAAGAATGGAACAAACATTGCCTTGTGTCTCTCCCACGCGGGGTCGAATTCCGGCTAAACGGACCGATCCCCGAATTGTATCGGGTTAAGCGCCCCCATTCCAAAACATCCAGAATAAGCATGCATAGCTCTTTTGAATACTAAGTAACAATAACATAATCACTATCAGTCTGAAAACTCCTAGTAAGATGCTCCTTCCATCCCGATCGCATCACAAGCGCCGTGCCAAGTAGCCGAAAGAGTAATAGAATAATAGGTCACAAGAAGTAAATCGTGATAAAAACAACCTCCAGATCATAACGCCTTGTCGAACTGCGACCAAACTGAATGCTAGATAATCTCCATTGTGTCCATGTCTTCACCTTCGAGATCATCCACATTCTCAGTGGCAACCCCACCACCCAGCAGCTGGGATGGCTTCAGGTCCTTGTGTAGCCCCTCGCCCAGCGACCCAACCAGCTCCAATTCCGGCCCCGCGATAATGCGACCCTCCATATCAACCACTTCGCAGAGATCGATGATGCTCTGACGACTGAGAGACTTGAACCCGTCAGTACGGACAACGCGGCCCCAGTGGCTGAGACAGAACTGAGCCGCACGCCGCATCAGCCATGACTCGTTCGTTCGACCCGCCCGCTCCCAAATGATCGCTGCGTTTTCCACATCGAGCTCTCGACTCAAGCGGTTGACACATAGCAGGCGCAGCTTGGGCATGTCGTACAGGTTAGCCATCACCAGCATCCCGGCTACGTCGATGATGTCGGAACAATACTCCGGGTGCCCCGCAATGCTATCTGTATACAGGTAGTATATGAAGGCACGAACAACCGAGTAGGGCTCAGGGATGTGCATCCGCTTCGAGTGGTACTCGGCCATTTGGGCGGAGTAGAGTCTCTTGAAGTGCGGCCACCGCAGCTGCAAGATGATCCGGTGCACATGAATGGGTGGAGAGGTGGCCGCGTTGGGCGAGAGAAACGCGGGTTCAGCCTGTGGATCAGAGTTGTCTTCCGAAGCATCATCCATTTCGAGGTGATCGGTGGGGTTAGCAGTAATGACAAAGTCAGCTCCACTACCAGACTCGGGCGTTTGATCAAACACGGCGGCGAGATCATGGCCTATACCAGATAGGGGCATGGGTCCGGTCTGGTCATCCATGTGCATTCTGCTTGGGTTAGGCGAAAAGGCAGACATTTCATTGCCCAGCAAACCGTATCTTTCTAGATCAATGCAAAGCACTTCGCTCATGTGGTTTTCATCGCTAGTCCCTGGGTTGGCTCCGGCGTCGAGGCTACAGCCAAGCAGCCAAGCTTTGGTACCACTGGCATTGACGGTGCAGTAGTGCCATCTAAATCCAGGCTTGAAGATCTCTTGGCCATCGGCGAGTCGCTGCCAGCGCAGCGAGTCAAGTTCCAACGAGGACAGGTTGCATTCATACGTGCGGACGGTCTCGGAGGGCGTGGTTAGGTCAAGGAGAACTCCTGATGCGTACGACTGAAAGTGAGTTCCAGAGAAAAGGGCGGGAACATGGGGACCAGACTGGAAACGCAGACACGAAACGGCTCCGGGAGCATTCGGCTTTCGTCGAGTCGAGGTCCTGGACTGGGTCCGGATCTGCACGCTGCCAGAGTTTGCTGCATAGTTGCTGGACCGGCCGGCAAGCTGTTGCGGGGGGCTACTAAACATAGTGTCTGGACTATAAGTCATCCTGCTGGCGGTCGTTGGGGATTCCACGGTACCTTGCGATGTCGCCATTCCAAGAGATTGCATGTCTTTGAGGTCCAGCCACCAGATATCCGTTGTCCGTTCCATGTTGGGGTCCAGGCCTCCAAAGATCCAGAGACGGCCGCCCCAGACCCAGGCAATATGGTCGAAGCGGGCGGTGAACGCCCAAGTACGAGACCAGGTCCAAGTTTTCAGATCCAAGTAGCAGAGCTCATCGAGAATAACGTTGTTTTCGCCCGTCACGCCCCCAATGATGAATAGCTTCTCGTCATAAATCACCGCAGCATGGCGAGCCCTTCCTCGCGGGATTGGTCCACGGATTTCCGGCTGGGTCCAGTTCGAGGTGGGGATGTCGAGAATGACAACATCGGAAAGGTACTCGCGGTGTTCGTTTTCTCCACCGAAAACAATCAACTTGTCGCCTTGGTACAGGGTAGCCGTATGACCTGTGTGTGATGAAAGAACATAAGTATGTACAGCCGTTTTGTGAAACATCCAACGAAGTGCGGGGGAGCTAACCCATGCGAACACCGGGGATATCCCCATAATTATCAACCAATTCCCAGCGAAGTGTACTCAGATTCAAGCGGAGAACATGGTTATAGACTGCCTCAGCCAGACTTAGTGATTAGCATAGAGACACAAACTATCCGACATGGAATGGAAAAATGACAACCTTCATCGGTGTACTGGTCGAAGCCACCGAAAGCGTAGATCTGGTCATTATTGCAATACGTCACCGACGCATTGACCAGGCACGCCGGCACATGGCCCAGTGCCTTGCGGATGCTCGGGCGGTAGTCCGCACTCCCGCGACGATCACCACTACCACTCGGACTCGGTGGCATAAGGAAAGTATTCTGTGATCTCTGAGAAGTACTTGTAGGTGGAAGGGAAGCCATCTGGCTGGCGATTTGGGGCCAAGGCAGTGGGTCGCCCGAGGACGAAGAAGCGTTACTATTCCGAGCGATTGTGGAGGACGGTTGCCGCGCCATCGGGGCACCGATAAGGATAGGAGACCTCGGTCTGATAAGAGCGGGTGAGAGACAGCACTACTATTCAGCAGCAGTGATGGGATTTTGACTGCTAGGTGAATGTCAAGTCAACTCAACTCGGTTGAATCATAATCTCATCGTTGATAAGTCGGAGAAACAAGCACCGTTCGGTTGAAGTACTTTTCACCCAAAGATGAAGACGGAAAGTTCCGAAGAAAGTCTGGAGACGGAAAAAGTTGACGCTGACCGCCACCGCAAGACCGGTCGATGCCTGATTGGGATAAGCCACATGTCAGGCGTTCGCCATCCCGCATTCGGACTAGCGCAGTCGTACCTCCAGTAACCAGTGGTTGCCATGGGAAAGAAGAACTATACGCTTTATTTATTCCTCTCCCCTGGATCCTCCTCTTCGAATCTCAAAAATCTCCCTCCCTCCTCTTCCCTCTTCATCTTCCTATTTTGCTTGTTTATCTGCTATCTGCTATATATTCTGCTGTATTCTATACTGCATTTTCACTTTTGACCTCTTCAGCCTGTCAGTCCAAGCCAGTAAGTAGTCGACTGCAATTGGCGTCACTACCGGAGCTTGAAGACCTGGTCTCCCGTTGCATTGTTCGCACAATAACTATATACCCACATGGCTACTCCGACCGTATCTACCCCCGTGAAGACTCACCATGGGATCTTCTCCACAAAAACTGCCGGTGGTCGTATGCCCCTGACGCCGTCTCCGCGCAGACGCGATAGTGTGGCCTCGAACCACTCCTCCCCTTTCACTCCCCAATGCGGAGCTGGAGAGACGGGCAAAGAGTTTGGCAAGTCTGTCTACGGCGGCAATCTCTCCTCATACTTTGCCAAGTCAGTCTCCAAGCCGACACGCAAGTACCACGAATCTCCCAAATCCAACCTCTCCACCTCCCGCAGCTACCGGGAGTCTCCCAAGTCCAACATCGCCCGCGCTCGTCCTCGCAAGTCCCCTAAACACCTTGAGTTAGGAGTATCTGAGTGGGCTTTGACGGGTACTGGACCCTCTTCATCACAGACTCCGTCCAAGGAGCGACTACGCAAAGAAGTCACCCGCAAGGAAGTTACCCGCAAGGAAGTTACCCGCAAGGAAGTTCCTCGGGAGAAGGTTGCCCGCAAAGAAGAGATCCGGACGACCCGGACGACGAGGTCGGGAAAGACTACTGTTCGTATTGCGCACAACGCTGGCGACCGATTCATTCCCAACCGCACGGCTAGCGAAGGACTTGTGACTGCTGGAACAGCCAAGCCCGAGGAGAGCCAGCGCCCAAAGAGCACAAGCAGCGAGGGATCATCTGTTCTGGCGAACGCAGCAAGCGCTTTTGATATCGGTGGCCGCGGAAGCGAAGAAGATCTTACCGCAGCTCTTGAGAGCCTTGGAATCGACGACAGCGAGTCTACTACCTCCTACACCAAGCCCGCGCCTGATGCTGTTGCCTACGAATCGTCACTTGCCGATGCTTGCGGAGTGAACTTGAACACCCGTATTTTGGCCTTTAAGCCTCCGCCTCCTGAATCCTCCAAGCCTATTGATCTGCGCGCTCAGTACAATCGTCCTCTTAAGTCTGCCAAGTCTCAATCCGCCCAATTCCGCAGAAGGGTTCAGACGGCCCCTGAGCGTGTTCTTGATGCTCCTGGTCTGCTTGATGATTATTATCTTAACCTTCTGGACTGGAGCTCTGGCAACCAGGTCGCCATTGGCCTTGAGCGTAATGTTTACGTTTGGTCCGCCGACTCCGGAACAGTCAGTTGTTTGTTGGAGGCACCTTCTGACACTTATGTGAGCAGTGTCAAGTGGAGCGGGGATGGAGCGTACGTTGGCGTGGGCCTGGGTACCGGCGAGGTGCAGATCTGGGATGTTGAAGAAGGAACCAAGCTTCGCAGCATGTTCGGCCACGACTCCCGCGTCGGCGTTATGGGATGGTCCAAGCACACTCTTTCCACCGGCGCCCGCAGTGGTTTGGTTTTCAACCACGATGTCCGCATCGCCCAACACAAGGTTGCCGAGCTGGTCTCCCACACCTCGGAGGTCTGTGGCTTAGAGTGGAGACCCGACGGTGCTCAGCTCGCGACGGGAGGCAACGACAACTTGGTCAACATCTGGGATGCTCGCTCCCTCAGTGCCCCCAAGTTCACCAAGACCAACCACCGCGCCGCTGTCAAGGCTCTCAGTTGGTGCCCCTGGCAGTTGAACTTGCTCGCCACTGGTGGTGGCTCGTATGACCGCCATATCCACTTCTGGAACACCACCACCGGTGCACGCACCAATAGCATTGACACTGGCTCCCAGGTCACCAGCTTGCGGTGGAGCAACCACTACCGCGAGATTGTCAGCTCAAGCGGTTTTCCCGATAACTCCCTCAGCATCTGGAGCTACCCGACTCTGGTTCGGAATGTGGAGATCCCTGCCCACGAGACTCGTGTGCTGCACAGTTGCTTGAGCCCCGACGGTCAACTCCTCGCCACCGCGGCCGCCGATGAGAGCTTGAAATTCTGGAAAATCTTCGAGCGCAAGCCGGGAACCAGCGCCGCGGCTTCCCGCGAAGGTGGTATTGGCAGCAAGGCGCAGATGACCAAGTCCATGACCATCCGGTAGATCCGGTTTGAAGAGTTGTGATGACACCTGCTTTCTCACTTTTCCTTTTCGGGCTTACTATATGTTCAACATGATGCGTTCTATATCGTAGACCGGCGTTTGTCTCGATACCACTTGCGTTTCTCTTTTTGTGTACAGCGGATATTCAATGGTGTGATGGAGTTCGGACGGTGACTGGAAGGACAAGGCGCTGTGATTTAGGATGTTTGTCTTGTCTTCAGTGCTTCGGATCTTGTATAGAAATTGGTGACCAATAACAAACCTTTTTAATCATGATTCTACTGCTTCATTGTTTGGATATCGTTCAATCAAGGTCTCCATCAGAGTAAAACTTAGGGAGGAGTGCTATCTTGGCCAGCCCGTCCAGTCGCGCCTTCAATAATCTGGCAGGATCTCCTTGAGGCCTGTGCATCTTTCCTCCACCTCCAGGTTAGTTGATCTGTGAAGAAGAAGGCTAAGGTAGGGGCTCTGCCGTGACAGGCCTCTATATTAGTATTTGGATGGTGCATGTATATTCTACTTACCCCTTTGTCTATGGAAATTCAATACCTCTGGTACTGGAATTACTGCTGCCGGTGTCATAGTCTTAATATGTCAATTTCCGGAGTACGGAGTACTCCAAGGTCCGTATTCATTACTACCAATGTACCAATGTACGTAATTACCCCCGTGAGTCAGTGTCCGCAGCATGTGACGCTTTCCCCCGCGGGATATAAAAAGGCATCCAACTTCTCCCTTCCGCCACCTTTCTTTTCTGATCCTCAGCCCTGTTCTTTTCCTTTTTGGACTGATGATATATACTCCGATACGCAGAGACTGTACCAATCGAGTTGCAAACCTCTGAAAGGAACGTCCTGCCGGTAGTCTGAGTCCTGAGCCCTGAGTCTATGCAGATGGGTGGTTGTATTCAATCCCGTGTCCTGTGATTTGTACCGTACTTGTTTATCTGCTTGGAGAAGAACCTGAGATACCCCTAATATCGCATCGGGGAACGAGGGTTATTGAAGCTGAACATCCCTTCTCTCAGCTCTCTTCTGATTAGACTATGGACTATAATCCTTGCCAGCATGGCTAACCGCATTCGAGCCTCGTTTCGGTCACTAGCGTGTTGAGGGTGTGGGGGGGGAAGAAGAAGAAGGGGGATCTATATAAGCCTTCCATAGCAGACCGCAGGGCTTCTTCTTGGCTCAGGGCTCTCAACTTTCAATCATATTTCTACTGCATAGCTCAGTATTTAAGAATCCAGCCATGGAAGCTCTCTTCCAGCAAGTCCGCTCGCTCGCCCAGAGCAGGCGACGGGAAGCATCGCAAGGATGTCCTGGACTCGCTGCAGGAGTTGCGCAACTCGATCGAGAAGCTGGACGATACGGTTCAGCGTTTCACATTCTACGTAAGTCCAGTATAGCATATCAAGTGGTGTCCCTCTTTCCATTAGACTTACTGATCAATCTCTGAATGATATGATAGAACCTACAAATGGCAGCCTTGCGGGTCGGAATCGACCTCAGTCTATTCAGCTCCCTTGTGGAGAGCGAGAAGCCTCTCGCTGTCGGTGAGCTGAGCGACAAAACTGGGGCAGATCTGATCTTCCTGGATGAACCCAGCTGATGCCGTGAGATACGAATGTGAAGAAAAGAGATCCATTAACTATGGAATCAGGCCGCATGCTTCGTTACCTCGCGTCATTCGGCGCCATCAAAGAGACCGAAAAGGACACCTTCACTTCCACCAACATCTCCTCCACCTTTGCCCTGTTAGGCTTCCAAGCCGCCATCTGCCACTAGTCAGTTGATCACCTTGCCTGGCACAGACGTACTGTACACAACCACGCAACTATACTAATGGGAATGGCTAGTTTCGACACAATGAACCCAGCCATTTAATCCCTCCAAACCTTCCTCAAGGAAACCAACTACGTTGATCCGAAGGACAGCGCTAACACCGCCCTCCAACGGGCCTTCAACACCACCCAACCTGCCTTCTTCTGGCTACAAACCCAGCCCGAAAAGTTGGCTTTATTCCAGGAATACCTCACGACCAACTGTGCTGGGATGTCCACCTTCCTCGACGCCTACCCCGTCCGCGAGCACCCCACCGCCCTGCACCCGGAGCGCGTGTTCTTCGTCGACGTAGGAGGCGGCTTCAGGCAGTAGGCCATCGCGTTCCGGAACCGCTACCGCGATCTCGCAGGGCGCGTCGTCGTCCAGGATCTGGCGCCGACGCTGCAGCATGCCATCCAGCATGCGGGGGTGGAGATGATGGAGCAGGATTTCTTCCAGCTGCAGGGTATTAAAGGTAGGTTTTCTCCCTTCTCGTCCTCCTTTCGAAGGACGAGAGAAGGACAGACCAAAGCTAATCTCTTGGTGACGGTTTAGGGGCGAAATTCTGTTACTTCCGGAACATCTTCCACGATTGGCCGGATAACAAGGCGCGGATCATCCTCCAGAACACGATCGAGGCGATGGCGGAGGACTCGATCATCTTGGTTGACGACATGGTGCTTCTAAATGCCGGCGTGCATTGGCAGGCCGCGCAGCTGGATATCCTCACGATGACGATGTTGGCGGCGCGGGAGCGAACGCAGGAGCAGTGGGATCAGTTGCTGCAGAGTGCCGAGTTGAAGGCGACGAGTATCCAGACTTATACGGCAAGTTTGGAGGATAGTGTTATTGAGGCTGCTCCGGTTTGACGTTCTGTGGGGAGGGGAGTTCTCATGGCGGTGGCAGCCCTTGTAAGCGAGGTCGTTTATATATACTAAGCGTGTCACCGAATAATGAGACAGGAATGATGACGATGATATAGGAATGATATAGCGAATGACTCACACTGGGCTGCAGTGGCCGACAGTTGAATTAGACCACCGTAGGTACCTATCCCCAAACGGATCTATGATGTCTTCTACTGCCGTTCTAACTATGTGCATGTAGATCATTGATCACTGGTTTTTTGTCTTGCACCTTTACAGGATGTCGACATCTTCCACCTCGGATATTTTTGCTCGCACAAGCGAGCATGCTCTCAGCTATAGTCCCTCTGATATCTCAAGGTCCCTTTCCGAAACAAACTCGAAAACCGACGCATCGGGGTTCTCCGAGTCTTTGCACCGTGCTGGCGGCCCGTATCTCTACTCAACCCAATAACGCCGACACCCACTTTTCAATGATGAAGGCGGCAGCTGCGTCGAAGGCAGGCACGATACACACAAGCACTTATGTAAAGAATCCAGCTCGGAACCATCCATGCTGGGTGCACAGTGTTTTGGTCATGACATATGGGGAGAGAATTGTTGTACCAGGTGCCCTCCTCATCTTCCCAAAGAAAATAATAACTTATATGCTAGCCAGATGCATTCTTGTACAGGTGGGACAAGCCCGTTTACGTGTTCATTCTTCCTAAACGGTCAAATTTAAAAATTACCTTTTGTGATTACCGAGATGTCCGAGATCGCCAAGCCGACGTATCTCCACCACAAGATCCATACGTTTCTTTATCAACCAGAGCTGCGAGGGCCGTGAGGGCTGCCACGGCCACGAGGGCTGCCACCACCGCGAGGACTACCTCGCTCGCATGGTGCACTGTACTATGCACTGAAGCAGAATACATAACTAAAAAAAAATGAGAGCGGTAGGTGTGTGAATGCCAGTGGAAAGAAGATTCTCGAAGTGGTGATCTTGAAGCTATTCCTAGCGCACCATAAGACCTGAGGTTCATCAAATGGAGTCGATGTACTACATGTGCTACCTAGTAGGTAGTGGCCAACACCTGATCCCCAATAGATTGGAAACGTATAACCATTTCCTAGGTCCTCGCACCTGCCCCCGCCATACTCAACACCGAAGGCTACGAGTACTGCGTCATGTAAGATAGCCCTACTCGTCTCAGAATCCTGTATCGATAGCCAAGTCCCAGTCGTTCAACAAGAGATCCCATTGTATATCATCAATCTCTGGCGCTGCAGCGAACAGATCAGACCACAACTGACCCCAGCTTTCCTCGCCAGCGGGTTGAGTAGAAGTGGCGTCCCACGCCATGTGATTGTTCCCCGCAGTGGGAGCATTATCGGAAAAGTGGAGTTGCTGCACATCTGCTTCAGCAGCGCTTACCCTCCAAGTGGCCTCTCCTTGTGAGAATCGACTAGGAGATGTACTGAATGCACCTCCTTGAGACGTCGGCAAAGCATGAGACGTCGCATCCGGATTGGCTCTCGGGGGCTGTTGTTGCTCCTTTTGCGTGCTCTGGAGAATCGACATTAGGGTCTGAGTATTCCTTCGAATCGCCCCGGTTAGGCTCGTTGACAAGCGCTGCGATTGCTCTAGCATCTTGCAGGCTATTAAAACGTCCTGCTTCCTGCGGTCCGCACCGGGACTGCCCGGGTTCATTGACACGTCCGAGGCTAGAACCATTGCGGCGAAAAATACATGTTGCATGACCATCCAATAATTAGTGGGCTTCATGCCGACGGTAGAGCTGGCTTCGTCCATTGTGCGGCGGAGATCAAGGATCCGCTGAGCGAAGTGGAGACACGCCTGGCGAGAATACGCAAATCGAGGGTTTACTGAGGCTTCACGATGATATGGACGGTGGAGGCGGCAGATGCGGGTGTAGATGCCTAAGTGGCCGACAATGCGCTGCCAGGCGAGGTATGGTCGCTCCGTGATGATCTCACGGCTCTGCTGGACATGTTCCGGGTCCAGCCGAAGGAAATTCGGCATGGAATCGAGGACATTGTGCAGTTTGCGGTCTAGATCAAGGACTATATCGTACTCGGGTAGATCGTTTTCTCCGAGGAACATAGAGGAGAAGGCGTCAACAATCTGCCGGCAGATCTCGGCAAACTGAACACGCAAGATGAAGACGGACATGGATGTTGGGGTGGTAAGGGGCAACCCGCAGTCTGGCTCACTGGTCGCTAGGGACTCGTCATCAACATTACTTGGAAGATTAACCCTCATGTGTTTTGGGTGTAGTAGGTATGAGCCCTCTTGTGGCCCTTGAGAAAGTGATACTATCCTGTACAACTGTTAGTGCCAACAGGTTTGAGTATGAGCCATGATAGACTTGACCAGTCGGATGACACAATATGCCACCATATCCGTCTCTGGACCTCGATCTCAACGATTTCGTACCCTGTGCGCTTCCTCTCTTCCTGACCTTTTGGAGAGTCCAGACGATGAATCTGCATTGACCGTGCCATGAAGATTGCGCGCATACGGAGAGCCTGCATCTTATCGGAGAATCCGTCTGCGTGTGTCAGAACGTGACATAGGGTCGTTATGGCGAGAAGAGCCACAGTTGACGGGACTACGGGTCGCGAAGGATAATCTAGCATAGTCATAGCAAGGCGCGTGAAAGTGGCGAAGGCAATCCTAGCCTCTTTCTCTGTTGCTTTGAGACTTTCTAGGAGCTCGGATGTCACAACAAGGGTGCTGCCGGCATATATGCTCAAGAGCAGAATGACCACAGTAAAGTTCGGTTCCTTGCCCTCAGATATATCCCGGTAGGTCTCCTCCATCAAAACCCGCACAGACGGTATATGGAGAACACCAAGAGTCGGTTGAATAGCTCGTACGAATTGGTCGAAAAGTTGTCGTGCTTGCTCCACCGGGGGAAGACATTCAAAGATGCGCCTCGGGTCTTGCATGCAGTCGTCGAATTCGACAATCTGTTCTCGTACTGCTGAAGAAGACAGCTTGGCGAAAGGAGTGCCACCTCCACCTCTTCCATGCTGTATCCAACGACATTTCAGCTAGCTGTGTGGGCTGTGGAGTATCTGATGACCTGTACATACATTATCGGCCCTAAAGCCAGAGGTTCTGGAGCCTAGGTCGATTGGAGCTGGTCTCTGTTTATGTGCCGGAGTAAGTACGGAAGACAATGATGCGCCTTGATCACTCACATTCGTTTCATGTGTGGTCGAACCTTTGCCAAAGACCGCCTCTTCTAGCTTACGTATTCGATCCACTAGGCCAAAGGATCCATCGTTGTTGGGGTAGAGGCTTGGTGCGGTATCGCCTTCTGTTTGGGATACAGATACCGGCGAGATCACGGGGCCAGCAGGTGAATTGCTAGCTGTACCATGTCTTGCTGAGTAAGTCGGAAGATCTTGAGGATCTGGTCCGGAGTCAAACTGGCAGTAGACCTTGCGTAGCTTGCAGTTGTTGCAAGGGTGTTTGCGATCACATCGCCATTTCTTTTGACGACAATTCTGGCATGATAGCCGTGGCTGTGGAGTCAATCGCTGCACCATAGTATGGGGCACAGCATCATGTTTTCGTTTCATGGTAGACATCTTGTAAATAGTCCCGTTGCCGTATCATACATATCAAGTATAGCGTGTCCCTGCCAGGGAATCTGAGACTGGAAGCATTGCGCTAAAGATCAAGACTTAGTAGATGGAGAGTGGAGAGGGACGAGAGAGCTGTCCCAATACGGCTCGCGGCTCCGCAACCCGCGGCGGTTCCTCTACCTTGCCAGATACGGGAAAGCCCCCCGCGGAGCAGTTTACACGAGTACCTTAATATTAGAAGGCTAGGTACAGTACTAAGGTAGCTTGCGTGAGTTCTATACGGAGAAGAGACTGCCTCCTCTTTGGCCAGACTTACCTTACCTTAGTTCTCCGTAGGTACCTAGTCCAATAGTTATCTAGAGGCTAGCTAGGCATTTCCTCGGCATTAATTCATCAATTAGGATGAGAAGAACCCTGTAGAAAGAGATTGCCAGAATGAGTGGTTTTGATATACAACGAAGTTACCTAAGGTATGCTAGAAGTTATCTACATATGTATTATTCTTAGTGTCTCTTAAGAAAAAACAGTTGCTTGAAAAGAATGCAGTGGCGATGATTGCTAAGAAACGGTAACTTATCTTAAGGACTCCCCCGGATAACCCTTGACGGGACTAGCGGAGTGGTGACTAAGCAAGCGGGAAGAGAGGCGGATTTCGCCCGGGGAGAGCGACTTTCACCTCAACCACATCCCTCTGGCACATTGACCTTTCTTGTCACCGCCTGGCCCTTGACTCAAGCTCCTACTCCATCTTTGCTTTTCTACCTTTTTACTGGTTCTGACAAGGCAAACGATACTCTCACAAGATAGGACAACCTCGGTGAGGACGTGTTACTGTAGCGGGCGTTGGAGTTACGACTGTCGCATGAGCCCTTGGCAAACTACCAACGACGCCTGCGACTGCGACGCTTCACCTCAGATAAGCCGACTCTCTCACCCACGCCTTACCGTCGTGATATTCTAGAATCCCACTTCTCGTGTTCCACCGTCTCTTTAGCAATTCTTCATTCTCTTCCTACTCCTTCTCCGTTTCACCTAAACCCAGACAAGGATCCTCTGCGAGGTCCTGCCCCGGCGACCATGTCAAACCAGCAGGTGGTGAGTATCCATCCGATCTATCCCTACCTGGATTGTGAGCTTTGTCGAGTATGGTGGCTATGCTTGCATGCCATTGAATAGTCTCACGACCTCCACACTTTCACAAAGATATATTCCTTTCCTTTGAAGGTCGTTGGCTGATACCTGCCAACAGGGCACGGTGTTCGATCGTGTCATCCAGGAGGTTTGCGATGGCTCTCAGGTGGACTTTGAAGAAAGTGGAGTGGATCAACAGACGCTTCTAGATTTGCGCAAAGTGAGTGATAATTCCAGTTTATGATTTCTCTTTGGATGAACAGCACGGGAAACGGGGATGGATTGCTCAGTGTCAGAAGGGGGGGGGTGTTAAGTGTGATGAGGTTCCCAAGCGGGGCCCGAGAGGAGGTGCGGGAAAGGGCAGTGGATGCGCGGCTGGGGGGAACTGCTGGCTTTTGAGTCTCTTTTTATACCGCGCCGCTTTTACCCGCCCGTCGCTCTAGTCTGCCAAGCCCACCTTCACCTTCTACTTACTCCCTCTCCCTCCTCATTCCTTCCCTCTTACCCCGAATCTCCCCTCACCACCCTTCTTTAATTCTTACTGCGCTGTCCTTGCTGGGAGTCTGTCTCGGTCAAACCCTTCATTATTTCTGGATATCATTTTATTCGCAATCCACTGACATTTTCTATCGCAGAGCTGGCAGAAGAAGCTATCTTCATTGGGCGTCGCTCATTTCCCTTGGGATCCCCCACCACCGCAACAAGCCCCTCCCAGCCAAAACCAGCAACAAATACTCCCTCCCACTGCCACCGTCCCTTCCAACGCTCCTCGTCCTGCTCCGTCTCCTCATCCACCACAGCAACATGTTCCTCCTCCGCAACAACCCATTCCTCAGTCCATGCCCACCACGGCTCCCCCCATGCAAGCTCCGGCCCCGGTAGGTGCCCCGCCTCGCCCCATGGGCCACCTGCCGCCGATTAAGACGGAGCCTGGGGTCAACAATCAGCCGGGGATGATGCCCGTGAACAACAACGGCAACATGATGATGCCACCCAGTGGATCAGCCCCCCAGTCTGCTCAACAACGGGCCGCCGACATGCTCCGTCAGCGCTATGGAGACGCAGCTGCCACTTCGGTTAGTCAGCTGCAAGCCCAGTCGCAGGCAGCGATGGGCATGCCAGGTCAGCCACGCCCACCAAACATGCAGCATTTGCCGAATGGCCAGGCGCCCCAGATCAAGCAGGAGCCTGGCTACCCACCTGCCCCTCGTCCTTCCTTGGGGAACGCTCAAACCGATGGTGCTGGAGATGCACTCTCTGAGTGGAAGGCAGAGGTCGCTCGACGGCGTGAAGCCGCGCAACGTCAGAACGGAGAGGGCGACCGTCTCTTGCGGGAGCACCTGAAACAGCGCATGCTCCAGTTGGAGGGTGGAGGCCTTATGCTACCTTTGGAAGAGCGACAAACATCTTCAGCACGTGGCCTTTCGCTTAATTCAGTAGATGGAACTGGAGCGCAACCTTCGGCTGTTCCCAAAGCCCAGTTCGATGGTCCAGGTGGTGATGATGAAAGAGACGAAGATGACGAAGATGCCATTAATTCTGATCTCGATGACCCGGATGATCTTGTTGCTGACGAGCACGACGGCGACGAGTCTATGGGTCAAGTCATGCTTTGCACCTACGACAAGGTACAAAGGGTGAAGAACAAGTGGAAGTGTACCCTGAAGGACGGCATCCTGACCACTGGAGGCAAAGAGTGAGTGATCGGTCTCATCTGGAGGGTTGATCTCGGCTAACTAGTTTTAGATATGTCTTCCACAAAGGCCAAGGCGAATTCGAATGGTAGGCCCAAGTTACGAATCAGATCGCCAAGCTCAAGAACATGTCCTGCTCATGCGTCTCCTGTTTCTTTTTCCTAATTCCCCGGTGCTTCGCCTATTTCTCCTGCCATCTTTGATGTAGAAAACCAGTTATGACACCAATTTATGATGAAGAATCAGCCCATTCCACGCGTTCGGGGAGTTGGTCAGTCCAAAGTGACCTTTCCCATGACATACGTAACAACCTTACTACATACTACTCTACTACTGGAAGGGATGGATGGATTCCCTCCATCTCGGGTGTCAATTCTTCTTAGTTTCTTTCTTTCCTTCGTTCCACTTTGGATGTATCGTGGCGCTTGTTCAGGTGGACGGCAGTCTCTTTGCTCTTTTCGTTTCACTTCTTCCCCCTTTCTTGCTTCCATGCTTGTTTCTCATCGGGATCATGTACTAGATTACCTCAAGTCGAATGAATATGACGTTCCTATCTCGTATGTGTATCTTTTTTAATGAATTGCTGCGCAGCGGTGCCCCAACGTAGTAACCCCACCAAAGATCTAAGTAATTAACCAGAAGGCCGGGCTTACGACTGCGTGCATGCCGCCAAAAGTGGCCACGGCCAACGTCTATCCAACTTGTTGTGTGTGATTCCCTCGGATGTACAGCCCTGAGCCCCGTAAGAGGTACATGCAGTTCATAAAGAGACAGGCAAGTCGGATATCTTTTTCTTCTGGTGGCGGTGGTGGTGATGGCAACTATTAGTTGGTGAGTGCTGAGATGCTGACCGCTGGCTGCTGACTCGCGCGGAGCGTAACTACTTAGCGATACTGCTCAGTAATCTACTCAAGTGGCTGGGAAACCCTAGCAACATGCTGCTCTTGCAAAAGCAGCAGTAGACCGTACAGCCCTTAGTAGGTAGTTGTAGCAAGCATTTCATCAATGTGACTATTGAATAGTTCTGAGTGGTTCGCTGGGGGTGGTGGCCGAAGGTGGCGGGGGGGGAGGTTGCGTCTATGGATTCGCCTAGGTTAGCCTTCTTCCTTGCTTTTCCTTCTCGGATGTCTCGATGATGTATCGAGGAATGTTTACAAGTTGGAGGGGTGGGAAAGAGTGCCTAGAAGGAAAATAGACCTCTCATACAGGTTCATTTAAACGACTCCTACTACAGCCAACTTATCTCTGTCCCCTTACTCGACTGTTGTGTCTCTCCTCTAGAACGAGAAGTCCGGTCTCTGGTATCATCTTTTCATTGTATTGGGGATAAAAGACGGAGAAGGTTTATATAAGAATGGAATTTTGTCTTGCCAGTTCTTTCTCAATTATAGTATAACCCAGAAGAATGGACCGCATAACGATATAAGCAACAAGGGGAATGTAGCGTGGATCTGAACGAAAAAGGGAGAAAGCAAAAAAAAGAAGAGGAGATAAATAAGAAACAACAAAAGTTCTGCATGTTTTTCTTTTGGACCCCAAGCAATCAAAAAAAAAAGCAGACCCATTGAAAAGAAGCAACACAAACTCCAAACAGCAATACAATCAAGACCGAGAAGGAAAACATTTCATACCGATTCACAAACCGGCTGACAAGAGTCATTGGGATAAGAAGGGGGAGAGAGATAATTCTTTCCAGGAATGTCTTTCAAAAGGAAGGGAAATATTTTGAGACTGATCTAAGACTAGATCAAAGCACGGTCGTCTCCCAAACCGCGGCTGACTTATTGACAGACGTGAGACGTTTCATACCATTAACTCCAAGCCACCATACCGGTCATTAAATCGTATTTTCCGCGCGCGACGACGGCCATAAAACAAAATCCGTCGAGTCGAAATTAATGGGGGAATAATGAGATTTCAAAAGAGAACACGTCGCTATCTTCGTATTGCTTTTTTGCTTTTTGGTTGTTGAGCGGGACTGAAGGCAGCGCAGCTATCGTCTTAGAGCAAGCCCTCCTCACCGATGCCAGGTAGGCCAGCCCCAGCAACGTTGATATTTTGCCCCTGCATGACACCCCCGCCGAACGCCAGATTACGACCTGCAGCAAGCTGGAAGTCAGGGTTGCAAGGCGGGGAATGCGATTTGTGATACTTCAAGCCATTGAGGTTCTTGTAGCGCTTGCCACAAACCTCACAGCGATAGGGCTTCTCTTTCTCCATGCCAAGGGTACCGGGGTAAGGGGCCGAGGTCTCAGGATTGACGATTGAGAAGGTTCCATCCGCATTGTCATGTAACTGCTGGTTGTTGTGGCCGTGCTGAGGAGAGTCAAGTTAGCCTACGAGCCTGAAAAGAATGAGTATAGATGAGAAAAGACATACTGCTTTGTGGTATTTCAGGCCGTTCTGATTCTTGTATGCCTTCTCACAGCCAATAACAGGACATCGGAAAGGCTTGGGCTCCTCATTAGGCAGAAGAGCGGTAGTATCAGGCACACCTGCCAGCAGTTGCTGCTCACGGATCCGCCGAGCAATCTCGCTATTCGGACCGTACTGAGCACCGCTGAGCTTAAAATGAGCATTGGGAGTGTTGAGACCACCAGTAGGGCTAAATAGCCGCTTAGCTGGCTCGTCAATGCACAGATCGACCATGTCGCTGTTACCAGTGAACCGGCCAAATTGCGGTTGACCTTGCATCATAGGGTTCTGCATATTCAAATCGCCAAAGCCACCAATCATACTCTCGTCGAGTTCAGCCGGCGTGCCGGGAGCGGAAGAATCGGGGGTTGTTCGGAACTGCGAGTTCTGAAGCGGGTTTGCCATCAAAGTAGGTGTATTGACAGACGAAACGGTAGGGTTGTTCTGCAGCGAAAGGGGTCGTCCGGAAGCGACAGGCGTTCCAGGCTGTGAGCCCTTGAAGCCCTGGTGACCGGGAAGCATGGACAGGTTCAGATGCGGGACTCTTTGGTTGCCATTTCCGAATCCTCCTTGGCCTCCATCGCGCACCTGAGGGGAGAACAGTTGTGAGGCGGCATCACTTCCGTCGCCGATTGTATCGTCCAGCTCCATATCATCGATTGTGTCCAGATCGGAATGCTGCGGAATTTGTGGCGTCTGGTTCAATTTTCGCTGCATATCCATGGTTCGATCCGGTTGTAGCCCGCGAGCTTGGTTGGGAATCTGTTGGTTTTGCTGTTGCGCCATCACGGCCGCAGCCATAGCTGCTCTGCCATCACCTTGACTGGGGCGATGGCCTTGGTGGGGTGATTTGGTGGCATGGGCTTCTTCATAATGCTGTAATAGATCGTGGAGTGTCGGGAGTGTCACCCCGCAGCAGGAGAAATCGCGCATGAAGTTCGCTTCCAGTTTCGGCAAGTATGAAGAAGAATGGAACGAGGGCGACTGAAAAGTGAACGGAGACGTGCCGGTCATAATAATACTAGGTCATCGAGCGTCAGCATCGCAGTCATCAGAAGTTGCTTGTTAAGCCCGAATTTCACCCGGTGTTCGGGCGCAAGCAAAGGGATATATGATATCAGCCTGATTGAGGGGGTTACGGAAAAAAAATAAGGTGGCACGCACTCATCACGAATCCAGCTTCCGACAGACACTCCACCCCAACTCATTCCACCAACTAAGCTTCCTGCTAATGACTCCCGCCGGGGGTTATCACGATTAGATCCAGACATTGAAATCGGTTTCGTTCCGTTGCCCCATTGTGCGGTAGCTGCTCCGATCGAGTCCTTGCGAGGAGGGGGGGCCTTGAAGACGCTGAGTCCGACGCCATTCGCATGGGAGAAGCTAGGTGTTCGGTCTACATTGTTCGCTCGTTGTAAAGCTGAGGTGAGGTTCGAAGCCTGCTGTCCCGGAGGGGAGACAGAGCTCTGGCGGGTGGCGATATCGATGGGAGCGGCACCGGTCATGGTGGTGGTGGTGGTGGGCGTTGTGGTGAATGTGGTCGGAGGAGGTGATGAAGGGAAAAGAGGAAAGTCGAGGTCTTGGTGGAAAGGAGGGTGCAATTTTCGAGCGTCAAAATACGGTGAATGAACGTCGCTGAAGTCGAAGTCGAGGGAGTCTTCAGCCCACGGCAGATCCGAGACCTTTTCCTTATCCGGTCTGCGCAGCGATGGGCCAAACCCGAGGGGAGTGGTAACGGGGGTGGAATCCCGAGTAGAGGCGCGATCGTGATCCCCAACAACGGAGGGAGAGTGATGAAGAGAGGGAAGAGGACTATGCGTCGCTTCGGACGAACCGAGCATGAAGAAGAAGAAGTTGATGGAAGAAGGATGATGGTTTAGACTAGAAAGACGGTTTTGGGCGGGTTCACAGAAAGAGTCCAAGACAAGAAGAGCAGCGGTTTCCACTCTTTCCCCCTCGGATGTTGGCCCGCTTTGGCTGCGGAACAGTGACGGATTCGGGAAAGGTGGCGGGACGTAACAATCACTCGGCAGTAAGTAAGTAATTATTATTGCAGTGGGAGGAGTAGTTTCGAAGTGGAGTATGGATTGCCCGCCGGTTCAGGGCAAGCAAATACAATAGTAGATAGAAGTAAAAAGAACGAAGCTGGGAAGGGAGAAAAGGGAGATAAGTTAGATAGTAAGTTAATAATAAGAAGTAGCACAACCTGCAGCACCAGAGACCTAAGGGAAGAGAGAGGGGAAAGGGAGAAAGACAGAGACGGAGAGTGAGCGAGAGACAGTCAGTTACTTAGTAGGTAAAAAGAAAGATGAGACAGCAAGGTGAATCAACTGCAGGCCAAGGAGTTTGGCAACTGGCGGCCAAAGGGGTGGGAGCTCGTTTCTAGTGGTAAGATACATACATTACAGGTGAATTACCGCATACCGTAACGGTGACTCGACCTCTCGGGATGATTCATACACTCATACACTCATAGAGGACTAACTTCATTTGCCCCCGATCCGCCCATCAGTCATCACTCATCACTCATCAGCCCTTCCCATAGTTAGTTACTGCAGGTGCTGAACCCATTCCTTTCCCCGCCGGTCCGCCCATGAAACACTCTCTCACTTGAAACTGGAAGACTGACAGGGCAGAAGCATTAGTCAGGGAACCCGCTGGGTGCCACCGCCGCGTTCATTAGTACGTAGTCCCTTCGTTGCCCATGTTCGAAATAGTGATCGACCCATCGGACGAAGTTCTGTGGAGAGCCAGCTGAGCGAAATCACTGAAACAAAAGAAAAAAAAAATTGTTGAATCTAATAGCTTTAAGATCCATCTGAGCAAACCACCAACAGCGTTCGTACTTTTCATAGTTTAGGGAAGTGTAGGAACCTACCTAATGCTACTAGACTACCTAACCTACGAGTGGGACCGTTAGCAGGCAATAAAATTGACACCGCTTGCAGTTTAGTGGCCGCGCTAGCGCTTCTTCGAAAAGTCGATGATGCTGATGACGGCGCTGGACTGGTGGAAAGCTGCCGCGACTGCTGCAGGAGATCCAGAGGGGCGTCACCCTTGTAACGCAATCGTATTGAACGCTATCCCCACAGTGAATCCCGGTGGTATTACCACGTCTATACACAGACAGGCGGTCCATCGCCCTGTGCTCCGTAGCCGCCAAGGAGCATTGATGATGATTGATTGATTGACTGCTTGATTGCTGCTGCTGTTATTGTTGGTCGCCAACTGCGTTGTCCTTGCAACACACAGACACAACAATATACTGGACTAGACATATACACACGCACATACCCACCACACGCTTCCATCCCAGCTTGAACAATTACTTAACTCCTAGAGGTGGTCAGGCAGGATGATTCCTCGGACAGAGGGTAGATCCGGATCGAAGGACAAATCATCCCATGGGTCGTTCTCACATGTCTTCCTTCTTTCGCTGCTCCGCCTGAGCTTTACTTCCACTGGGCAAATACTTGTTCTTCTATCACCACTGCATCCCCAAGACTTATTGGCTAGCACTCCTCCTTTACGCTAGAACAATTTACTCCATCGAGAGATTGTCTCAGAATGGATCTGGCGGTGTCAGAAGTCCCCGAGAAGGAGTCATTCCCCTCTTCCTCCTCCCCCTCTCGCCAATCTGATGGTCTCGACATCTCCCGACTCGGGGTTGGTCATCGACCAACTACTTCCCCACAAGGCCCTGAAATTCAGCGTTTGGTCATTTTGCTTGTCTCGGAGGCACTCCAGGGGTTCATGTACCGAGAGACGAATTTGACTCGTAGTGTCAACCCCAACCTAGCTCCCATATCCTTGGTGTCAGCTATACACGTACAGCGTATAAAGCGGTCTGTCGGGATATCTCCAGGACAGTATGCGCTACGTCGGGCATTGATTGCACTCACACCCACCTTCACCCGCTGAGATCTACTCTACTGTGTACAGTTACTTCCACTTACATTATAGCGGTAATGCGGCCGAGATGACGATAAGCATCAAGCACGGCCGCGTTATCGCCCCCCTCTCTGATCATCAGCATTGGCCAACCCTGTACTCGATGACATCAATGTAGCCTCACTTTCTGCCTACTACGGAGCACTAGCTACAACCACGGAGAATTAGCAGAATCAGCGGTCTGTACGCCCGTCCGCATTCTCACTCTCATTCTCATTATTCTAAGCGTCCAACTCTCCAGCCGAGTGGAGCGGTGGCCGGTCGCTGTACAGACCACTACTGCTAGCGTTAGGGCGCCAATTGCCCTGCTTGCCGGGCCTTCATCAGATCCGATCATGTGCTGGGAACTCGGAAGGCAGAGGACTCATTATACTCGAGTGTGAGCAGTAGATATGATGTCTTTATTGGTCTGCCAAGGAGTTCTGTATGCAATGCTCGCGGTTAATTGCAGGAGGTTCTGGAGACGCATGGGACTAATGTCGTACTCAGGACATGACCTATTCATGAATACCAAGCCCGACGTAATGGTTGCGGTTCTGGTCATTACAGATCAATTGCCTTACCGCGCATCATCTCCACAGGATACATAAGGCCTCACTTGCAGCTTCCAAGTAAGCTCTTTTTGACGCAGAAAAGTGCTTCCAGCCACCTGCATGTCCTCCGGATCCCGACTAGGCCATCCCGGGAGTATTGTACTGTACTCCACCTCCATGTGCCTCGAGTCCGTGTTGTTGCTATGGGACACCGCGGGTAAATACAGCGAACACTTGCTACGCCCCAGGTTGACCCTTCAGCCGAAGTCTCTCATATGCCGGATCTTTTACCTAGACCGTCAGACTAGATCATGATACGTACCTCAATTTACGTTGTAGCAAACGAGGTAATCTACCCCCTTTTCCCCGAGCGCCGATCCCTGCGCAAGCCAGATAGACGAAAGTATAATTCGTCTACCCCAGCCGTCCTCTCAACATCTCCAAAGATCATGCGATCAGGTGAACGATCAGGGGACTTGAGTCGGATTCTTGGCTTTGGCGCTAGAAAGATCATGGAAGCATCCCTGCTAGCGGTAAATTCCACCGCTCTACGTTAGTCTATAGGTAGGTCAAGTATAGTACAGTACACACTGGGCAGCTCGACTGACCTATCTCTTGGTGATGGCTTTTCAACCTCTCTCGCCCGAGATTATCATGCCTGATGGAACGGCCACATCTATCATGATGCCAGCTTTCGCGAAAGGAATTCCTTGGAGCGAGCATCAGCCGCTTCAGCCAAAGTCTCAAAAACCACACAATCGATCAACGACGGTAGATCATGATACCGTAGTTCAGATGCTATGGCAATTAAACAGGAACCTCAGCAATGATACAGACCAAATAACGATCCTGCGGGCGGGTGTTGTCTATGCCATGTGGTAGTATGAACCATCGACCTCCGCCCCAGCAACCTACCACCGCAACCCAATAAGAGGAAGCTGCATGCGGCGGAAAGCATCCTCCTCTCTTCCATTCTTCATTCATTCTTCATATATACTTACCCAGTACTATGTACAATCTAAGTACTGCTCCCCATCTTATCCACTGAATGGCTGGAAGTCAACCCCGACCTGGCCCGCATCTCTGCGCCCATAGCCAATAATTCAAGCCCTGCAGTTGCCCCTGGCTAAAGAAGTACCGGTATGTAGCCAACTGTATCATGCACGGGGAAAGGCTCATGTGGACAGATCAGATCGCCGGGTTCGCTGAGACACGTACTCCAGATTCTCGCACTAAAAAAAGGGTACTTTTGGCAAGCCAGATCTACTCGTACTACACAGCATACCTTCATGTACTCCATGTACTGTATACCCTGAGTCCTTGGGAATTAGCCGACGCAGGCACGCTTCGTTCTCACTATTGCAAGGTATGCACATCTTGACTGATCAACTATTCCTCGCCAAGAGAGTAAAGGACAACTAACTAGATTCTCATGGCCGGAAATTAGCGGCAACGAACTCTCATTATTGGGATGTTCCCTCGCGGGGTTGTGATTGTGGACTTTTGCCACTTCACATCTTCACATTCCGTGAGCCTAATCATGTGCCTGTAGTTCGATGTTCTCGTCTGTCTGTCTGATCGGAGGGAATCTGATGTCTATGTGAGAGATATTGCGCTTTGTCGATTTCCCATATGGGTAGCGGCTTGAATGGTGACCTTTTACCTTCCATTTTCCCGTGTCCTTAATCTCTAACATCTGATACCGGTACTCCGGATGCAAAGATCCTGACAGAACACATTAGACAGTCGATCTGTCATTCCGATATCTCCAAATAAGACGATCCAGTGCGCATCTTAATTCGCCTTCCCCCCCCCCCCCCCCTTTGGCTTTGCGCATGGTACAGACCGCGGAGTAGAATACCATACTTTCGCAGCTCGGCTAAGCGACCATCGACCCTATAATTGAGTTCTTCTAGAAAACAACCCGAAAATGTGACAAGCGAATCGTAGGTTTGAGCTCGGTGGATCCCCCCTTCGCCAAGCGGAACCGTGTATTTTTTTTTTCCCCTCCTTCCCATCCTTCTACTCCGCTGGTGGGCTTTAACGACCTCGGTGCGAGGAAAGAACAGTTGTGTCAGAATAAACCGAATTTGTGTACTAGGAACTACGTAGATGTGGCCTAAGCTGAGCCGGGCCGAGTTGAGCTGGAGATATGCTCGCCGCCCAACTGAGTCGATCAGGGTCGAATCTCGGACAAGTTCAGTAGTTCGCTCGGCATGTGCAATGCGTTCGAGAAATGGAGAGATCGGATTCATCGGAGGTAGTGATCTTGCTGCAAGATCTAGACTGCTTCTAGATTAGTTTGTCATGCTAATACTCGTAAGTCTATGACTAGATAGGTACCTTGCTTTAGTGTGTCCTTTTCTGTCTTCGTGCAGATGTTGTATCATCGGGGCAAATGCATATGATGTCGATCTTTGTGAGCTTTGGATGTTCGGTGATAGATCATGACTGAAGCGGAGGGTGAAAATGTACCATCAGAACAGATACATGTAGCAACATCATGCTGGGCTGAGTGTTTCGCCGTATCTTTTCTACATCGCAATACACTTGTAGAATGAGTTGAGGCTCTTGGACCTGATGTTCTCGGTGGCGACTTTTTGATTCCCAGCGGTTCGCTACACAAGCTTGGCTCAATGCAGCATAGACAAAAGTCAGGAAACTCCCCGATCGTCTATGTTTGAGACGTGGCAAGCATTTGGTTGACATTATGCAGCGCTTCGAGAACTCTGACAATTTAGTCCGTCTATACTATGGCTCTTAGCAGTACGGAGTACTTCGAGGCTGAAGACACAGCTGTGCCGCTTATGCGTATTGCTGCCAGTGCTCAGCTGGCTGAAATCGCAGCTGTGCGCTTGCGCTCTCGCGCTTGAGCTGAGGCCATAATAGCATGCTAGCTACAATTCCACGCCACAAGCGCTTCTTACTCCTTCTATCTAATGCACATGTACATACATATGTATCTAGTAGTATCATCGTGCGTCTTTTTCTTTGTCTTTCTTTTTTTTTTGCCTCACGTGCCTGGTCAGATATACTATTTGGGTCGAGCCAATAGGAACAACGACACGCGATGCAAACACTGCAAAGTGGGCTCTTCAATTTTTCTGCCCGCAGTATGGAGATTTTCCCCGGCCGCCTTTGGAAGCGGCTGCGCTCGAGACGGAGTTCAACACCCCCAGAATTCCAGGCACGGATCTTTTTTTTGTGTCCACTGTTAATTATCCCCCTCACTTTGTGCAGAATTTACCCAGCTATCATGGACCCCGCGTCTATTCAGGAGCATGTGCACTCGCACGATGCTGCCGACAGCACTCAGGAGCCTCCCTCCAAGAAGGTCAAGCTAGACGATGCGCCGAGTACCAATGCACTTGCACCTGCAGCTGCTGAGGCCGACCCGCGGCTCAAGGGTGTCGCTCCGATCAAGGCTGAGTATGCGACCCGCCGCAATTTTTTTTCGAGCCGATTCACCCAACGGTCACTGATCTTCAAATTCAGGTACCTTTTGCCGCGATCCGATAAGAGCCAGCCCACCGCCGAGCAAGAGAATCAGGACGATGCCGCCGAGGCCGCCCACCACGATGGCCGCAACAGCAACAACAACACCGAGATGAAGGCCCACCAGTACCAGCAGAAGAAGAACAAGAAGAAGACCGGCCAGAACACTAACCGGACCTTTGGCCGGTCGGAGGATGCAAAGGGTCTCTGCCCGAGCCGCATGTTCCAGCCCGAGTTCTCTCCCGCCGAGTGCAGCTTCGGCGAGAAATGTCGATTCGAGCACGACCTGCGCATCTACCTCAAAGAGCATAAGCGGGAGGATCTGAACACCATGAATGGCGTTTGTCCGGTATGGGATACTCATGGAAAGTGCTTCTCCGGCTGGAAGTGTCGGTTCGTGGGCTCGCACTCTGAGGAGCGGGAGACTGAGGACGGGAGAAAAGAGCTGGTTCTGATCGAAGATGAAGAGCGCAAGAACAAGGTGCAGCGGCTGGTCTCCCAGGCTTCGGAAGAAGGCGTGTTGAATATCGCCGCCATGGACGATAAGCTTGCGCTGGCCCGGAAGAAGAAGCATCTCCCCAAGGCAGAGGCGTATTCGAATTGGTTGGAAAAGACGAACAGGGCCATCGAGAAGGATCTCCACAAGCGCGATCGGGTTGGGACCACCGAGGTGGAGGATGGTACCAAGGAAGAGCAGGAGGACAACCGCGCCGCCTACGTTGAGCCTCCTTTGCTTCCGTCTGAGAAGCGCAGGCTCTATTTTGGTCCCGAGACCCCGGCCTTGGCTCCCTTGACGACACAGGGTAACATGCCCTTTCGCAGACTCTGTGTGGAGCTTGGCGCGCAGCTTACTTATTCGGAGATGGCCATGAGTCTGCCATTGATCCAGGGGCAGAAGTCAGAGTGGGCTCTGATGAAGGCGCACGAGTCGGAAATTGCTCCCCCGACGGTTTTTCCTGGGTCGGAAATTGTGCAGGACTACGACAACTCGAAGGATATGAAGTTTGGTGCTCAGATTGCGGCTAACAAGCCCTGGCAAGCTTTCAAGGCCACAGAGGCCCTGTCGCAAATGACCCCTCACCTACGTCTCATTGATCTGAACTGCGGCTGCCCTATCGACCTTGTCTTCCGTGAAGGTGCTGGCTCTGCTCTTCTCGAGCATCCGTCCAAGCTCGAGAAGATCATTCGTGGCATGAACACCGTTTCCGGCGAAATTCCCGTCACCGTCAAGATCCGTATGGGTACCAAAGACAACTCTCCCAATGCTTTGAAGTTGACCGAACGCCTTCTGCTTGGAGGCTACGAGTCTCATCTATTTGGCGGCGGCGGTGCGGGAGCGGCCGCTATCACTCTTCACGGGCGGAGCCGACAGCAGCGGTACACCAAATCGGCCAATTGGGAGTATATCTCCGAGTGCGCCGCTCTTATCAAGCGACTGAATGAGAAGCAGGACGAACTTGCCGACACCATCCGGGAGCCCGATGCTCGCACGCAGCCCAACGGTGGGAAAGTCTGGTTCCTCGGCAATGGTGACTGCTACTCTCACATTGACTACGATGAGCATATTAACAATGCGGGCGTCGACACTGTCATGATTGGCCGCGGGGCTCTAATCAAGCCTTGGCTCTATGAGGAGATCCAGGCTGGCCAATACCTTGACAAGTCCTCAAGCGAGCGTCTTACATACATCGAGAAGTTCGCCAAGTATGGTCTCGAGACTTGGGGATCCGATGAGCATGGTGTTGGCACGACTAGACGCTTCTTGCTGGAATGGCTGAGCTTTGCCCGGCGATACGTGCCTCTCGGTCTGCTCGAATATCTCCCACCCCAGATCAACGACAGACCTCCGGCTTTCCGGGGCAGAGATGACATGGAGACCTTGATGGCGAGTACCAACTACAAGGATTGGATCAAGATCACGTAAGTACATCCATTGCTGGCTGTCAGGTTCGTGGTAACCTTAAAATGATTCTAACCTATCACTATAGGGAAATGTTCCTCGGTCCTGCACACAAGGACTTCAAGTTCGAGCCGAAGCACAAGTCCAATTCATATGACGAAGCGGAGGGTTAGATCTCATGTAGCGCCTAGACCAAGCTTGAACAAATGTGAACACCTTGTACATACTGCCACTGGCATATCCAGACTTAGCCGGTTTCAAACCTTAGGGGTAAACTTGGGGGTTATTTTAGGCCAGCTATGACGCACTTGGACCGGCCCTATCCAGCAAACGGGGCTGGTCACGTGCCGCGCCTCAGCTCCGGGCGGTGATGACGTCTGTCCCTCACCAGAAACTGCAAAAAGACCACCTCATCCCCCGTACACACAACAGACAATCTTCCTCTTCTTCACAAGCATCGGTCAATTGGTGACTATATCAGGGGTCTTTATCCCGGCTATCTGTGGACTTATTTGTCTTTGAAAATTCTACGGTATCAAGTCGCTCCGACAGCTTTTGTTTATCCTGCCTTGCTACCCATCGCACCCTCACCCCTCAATCTCAATCAAGCTTGAACGAAGCGTCAGGCACAACATCTAACCACAATCAGTATCAGCGCAACTGTTTCATCAACCTATACAAAATGACTCTCTACTATAGTCTTGTAAGTGTTGTTGCCCAGATTGTCCTCCCCGTGGACATTTTATGAGCTCGGGATAATGCTGCAGCCTGCAGCCCCTTGGCCATCGGCGCGCGGCGCTCCTCCCAGACTCCAAGACCGGCTTTTCCACGATGAATGCTTACTGGATGTATATAGGTCTTCTGCCTTTTGGTGTTCGAGATGGCGGTCTTCATGGGCCTCATCATTCCTCTTCCGTTCACCGTTAAGAGGAAGCTCTTTGCCTTCATCTCAGAAAGTCCTATAGTGGCCAAATTACAATATGGGCTGAAGGTAAGTGTGCCCTGGCCCTTACACCATGCTCAGTAGCGAGCGATTTAAGCTAAGACTAAACTTAGATCACATTCATCTTCATCCTCATCCTCTTCATTGACAGCGTCAACCGCGTCTATCGGGTGCAGTTAGAGTTAGCTTCTTTCAAGGAGGGCGGTCCTATGGGGTATGTATCAGGCTCAAGCCTCTTCGTCGGCTCACAGCAGACGAGCTAACACCCTTATTTAACCAGAGCCGCCGCCCTTGGCACAGACCGTATGGAAGTCCAGGCCCGCAAGTTCTACTCGCAGCGCAACATGTACCTGTGCGGCTTCACTCTCTTCCTGTCTCTCATCCTCAACCGCACCTACACCATGATCCTTGAGGTTCTTCGCCTGGAGGACCGCGTCAAGCTTCTGGAGGGTGACAAGCGCGCTGGTGGCAAGGACTCCGCTCGTCTCGCGCAGGCCGGCGATGTCGGCGAGATCGGCCGTCTCAAGCAGGAGCTCGAGGCTAAGGATCGTGACATCGAGACTTTGAAGAAGCAGTGCGAGGGTCTCACGGCTGAGTACCATAAGCTGGGTGACCAGGTCTCCGCTGGCAACAAGGATGTCGCTCCCAAGAAGGATCTGTAAGCGAAGGACAAGGCGCAATCGCAACGTGCAACAGTCCCAATGCTTTCTTGCCGATGAGTGTATTGCAAATTTGCTGGAAGATTGGAGGTCAAAATCAGGGAGATGGGAGATAAGTGGGGATAGATGAGGGGCAGGATGGGAAACACAAGCAGTTAGGAAGCGCTTTGCTCTGCGAGACGTCTTGATACTCATCCTTTGCATCTCTGGTGGGGGCCTTGCCTGATTACGTTTTCTTCGATTTCGACATTTAGGAGATTCAAACTGTGAAAGCTGAGCGAAGTGGCATTTTATCTTTTTCGAAGGTCTGTCATCATTGTTCCTGGCTGAGTGGTCAGTCGTGCGCATCGTGTGCCGAAGCAAAGGAGGTCCCCATGAGTGTAGGGGCATAGTATGATTTTGTTGTTATAATTACAATGAGGTTGGGGAGGATTTGAAGGTTATTTTCTCTGGAACCAGTTTTTCCCACGCGTAAGTCTCAGAAAGGACCAAACTCAAATTATTGGCGGTAGCGCGTGTCCTACGTGCTACCTAGTACCACATGAGAACGAGTTCAATGACAATGGTTGATTTAGATGGGAAAGTAGCGCTTGGCCTGCATTGACCATCCTCTGTTCCTTCAAGGCTCTGCAACTGCCCTAGAGATGTGGTCCTTGCGTGCCATTTCGCCCCCAAAATCTCAGTGAATATCATGTTGTCAGCAGACCAGGCCCAAGAATATTTATTTCTCTCATACCACTACGGATCTTTCTCTCTAGTATTATGTACTTGCCTATCAAGTGGGGAAAGGTAATCGTTGCCGCGTTCGCGCAAGGTGAAATGAATGCCTAATCTATGGGGTATATATGATCCATTTGTATCAGACAAGGACACGCCATAACGGGATGTTTCTCACTTCAATTACTGGAAGCTTCCGCTGTAGAGCAACCGATGTTGCCTGGGGAGATCGAAGCCTGAGGTGTTAGAGTGGCCCATCGCTGCAGCAGTGCGCTTTCTCTAATAGACTCACTCAAACCCCAACATGCAAAAGAGAAAATCAAACGCGTCGTGGCTGAAAACAATCAGACAAGCAGTCGAAGGACAGTAGGGGCCTATTCGTTGCCTTTCTTCTGAATGAATTGTCTATCCTTGGGAGTTCCTTATTCACAAGCTATCGCTAGTGCAGTGTTGCATCTGCGTTGCCCTCTGCGTGTGCCGAGACCCAGCTCGGTGGACAGCAGAGCGACATTTCAAACCACTCACTGCTGTTGTGTTAATTCGTGTGAAAACTGGGAGCATCTGAGCTCATTCATACTCATACTAAGAAAGTCCAGAAACTCGGATAGACAAACTCCTCCTCGAAAATTCGTCGCACTTGCGCCAGAACAAACCGCTCGACCTTGCCAACGTTCTTCAGGACCTGCTTTCCATCCTCCTTGCGGCCAATTTCACTTTCCACCCGGATTTCCTCCAGTAATCCTCCATGACGTTTGGTTTGCTCAGCCCGTGGTTTGTCTTCCTGCCCTCCTGCGGCATCTTGCTGATCGGATCCGATCAACGCGTCGGCATCCTCGGGGGATAGGAAACAAAAATGCACCCGCTTGCGGATGTGTGCGATTACCGCGACGCCATCGAAGGTTATGCCAGTAACATTCAATTTCAGGGGCAAGCCCACGAAACTAGGCATAGGATAGTCCAGAAGGATCTCCGCAGTCAGCGACAGGCGCACGTCCCCTCCATATTTGACATGGCACAGAACCTGCAAATCTTCGGGCCGGCGTTCTCGCAGTCGAGGCAGCCGAAGAGGTTCCGCCGATGCGGAGTCGCCAAGGTGTCCGTTCTCCTGTGTGCGTGCCATGTGGCTGCTACTACCTCCTGCTGCTGCTCCTGCTTCTCCACCGCCGTTGCTAGAACCACCCGGGTGCGAGGGGAGCGTGCTTGATGTCGATGGGCGTGAGGTTGGATTGCTGCTGTCTAGGTCGGCTTCGGGATGTTGCGAATGCACTGCATCGAAGGGTGAGGATGACAGGGGCCCTCTGCTCCTTGCGCCCATGCTGCTCGGATCATTCCAGCTGTTTGCGAACGGGTTTCCGCCGGCAACCGCAGCCAGAGGCGTCTGTGTTCCTGATAGGCCACCCAAAGACATCAGGTGATAGCCCAGTGTTGACGTTCCTCCGGGAATACCAGGAGTGCCGGCGCGAGGAAGGAAGTGCGGGTTGAGATGGTCACCGAGAGCTATCGGGGAACGCAGAGCGGATGGCTGAAACCGCTCATCGAATGGGTTGCGAAGCGGTTGATGCATGGCGTTTTCATCTCGGAACGGCGGCTCGCTGAGCTCTGAGCCGGTGCGATGCCACTGAGTGCCATGTCCGGAGACAAGCTCCTCAGACACGTCGGAAGCCTCATCGTCTTCATCCTCTTCATAGAAATCGGCGAAGGGTTCACAGAAGTCCTTGATCTCGAGCTCCGGTGGGATGGTTCCGAAGTCAAACGAATGGACCTGAACGGATCGGATAAATCGCGGAAGAGCTACCTGCTGGAACTTGTCATGGATGAAGGAGCGAATGCGCTCAGCCAGAGCCTCGCCGTCCGGACCCGAGGTCGCTGTGCCCCAGTCAACTTCAATGGACATCACATGTGCGGAAAGCGGTCTCTATACAAGGAAAGAGATGCAGAGCAGGTACGACGGCAAGGGCGGACTAGGCTGATGAGATGAGATGGTTCAAGGTTGGAAGTGCGGCGACTAGTTAGTACGGGGTACGTAAGTTAACTTACTCAGTACGAGTAAGTCGGAAGAGTCAAGCCGATCGATGATCGGGAGGGAAATCGTTCGGCAGTTTCTCGGCGGTCCGGTGGCTATCACGTGTTCTGAGGGCAATGTGACCGACCGCCTTCCATCAACATCATCAACGACAATTCATCCTATGCTCTCAATCAATTTCAGCAATGCCTCATTCTAGAGACTCTCGGCATCACCCTGCTACTGGGTCTATTTGACTATGCCACGTTGAGGAAGAGAACCACCAGCAGAGGTCATGACCCCTAGGTTAACCGGCACAGACGGTGGGCACACCGCTTTGGGTTTAACTGTCCCAGCAATCTGGTTCTCCCTTCTCCTAGGCCGAAGGACTGGTCCTGCGGCGCTGTTCCGGTCATTACCCAAGCAGTGCGCATTGGCTGGCACATTCTGGTGGACCAGGATGCTACCATGGTCCAACTCTGCGACACGGCCGCCCTGAGGCCACAAGGTCGGACTCTTATCACATCTCCCCACCACCCTAAGCAAACTCGGACCCAACAATGGCGCATCTCGATCATGCCTACTATTGGCTCTTTTTGGAGCTTCTTGAATGCCCAGGATGAGGTACGGACGACCAGGATGGTGCACTGTGCAGTGGTGCGGCACAAGTGAAAAGACAAGCATGCCTATCCACAGCTTAGATTAATCGCAAGGGTTATTCGTCCTGGGACTCAAACAGGGATCAACAGCCGGTTGATTTCTCCCTCGTGGCGCCAATCTCTGTGCCGGAATCTCTCCGCATTATTTTCCGACGTGATGGCCTACCAAGACGCCGCAATTTGAGCGCCCGCAAGGGCGCCTCGTAACGCTGCATTTCTCCATCGGGAGGCTCGTTATTGTACCCAGCACAGTGAGTGAGGGCCTGCCAGCCAAGTCGCAGATCTGAAGCAGTACCCTTTGAATCATGTCTCAGAGATCTTGAGTCCAGAGAAGCTACCATTGCCTTTATGACGCCAAGGTCGATCGTTGGGCAGCGCGCAGACAGTCAGTCCTAACCTAGCGCATGCCAGACCCAGACTACTATTGTCCGCTCCCTTCTCTATTTGTCATTACTTCTAGGCGCGGTGATTGCCCGCCTGCCTGCGCGTGGTAGGTGCCACGGACAGTTCCGCGAGAATGCTGGCACCACTTATTCCTCTTGTTCGCCGCTGCCTGCAAGGTTTACAAGTCGGCAACACCTTAGGTACTTGGTATCAAAGTCATCACCTGGGTCTGTGCCCCAGTCTCTTTCGGTGATTTGCCGGTAGCGCCATCAGGTGATTAGTGGCGTATGCGGTGCTAATGCAGCTCTCTCGACGGACCCTTGCACTCCAACGTCAAGGCTTTGGCTTTGGGGGTCCGCAGGGGGAACGGACGACCGACCATGAGCCTGCATACATCCGCACACACAACACCCACGAATAATGCCACGGCCGGTCCCTACTTTTCCATGTATGAAGGGTTTCTACAACAACCCGCCGTCAATTCACAGAAACGCCAGTACCAGGAAATGGTAACGTGTCACGTCGGCAAATAGAATAGATAGTGCATTGGAATGTTCAACAGCAGCACCGCTAGCTGTAAGCCTCCAAGCTCCCAGCCTTGGGATCGGGACGCGTAGCTGCGGGAAACCCTCTATCCCATCTCGCGTGTTAGACTGAATGATAATTTAAATGATTCGATGACCCGGCGGGTCATCTCCCCTCCACCAAGCAAGCAAGCTACTACTTACATATAGTATTAAATAGTCACAGGGGTGATTTCGATCATATCCGCATACCTAGTGCTTGTGTTGGGTCGGACTCCACCTGTCCAGTGCGGCTCCAACACCCGGCCAACACCGAACGTGTGTGACTGCCGGTCGAACCATGGTTGAGACCAGACGGACAAAGGAGAGACACCCTGAGCAAGAGTGGATTCATCTGCCCACGGCGCTGGGACAGCCCGCTATCCATGGGAACGCACCACGGCTATTTCATCACACAACCTTCTCTTTTCCTCTTCCTCCCCTCTCTTCCCCTTGTTGCATAAAGGACAGGGAGGGCATGGAGAAACAACCTTGCCACAGTGACCACAATGCCTTTCAGAATCGTCAAAGGCAAAATCCATGATAATCACGAAAACTTGCGCCCTTCGCCTAGTTCTACGAATTGGACGCGATTGACAAGTAGCTGAGTGGGTTAGGCAATACGAGATCCGAGATCCGAGCTCGATCCGATGGTTCGTTTCTCTCTCTCCCTCCTCTCTCTCTCCCCATTTTTCCTCGGGCAGTGAGGATCCAGAAGTCAACGAGGTTGGTTTGTAGGGAGGATCCCGGAAATGATTTCCTCAAGACAGTAACAGTTTATAAATCAAAAGAGTGTATCATTTATGCTGATGCTGATGCTGATGCTGATGCTTGTGCTTGTGCTTGTGCTTGTCGTTTGACAAGACGTTGCTTCAGCCATAAGTGACTAGCTAAAATAGTCAACGACAGAGGAAGCTATGAAAGACGAAATCTGAAACCAGAATAGAAATATGAGGGGGGGAATTGTGTTGCAATGCAAAGCTGTAAAGCGAAGAGCTGACTGAGCGGCAAAGCAAATAATGGTTGTTCCTCTTCCTAAGGCCAGAAATGAAAGTGCAAGGATGCCGACAACAACAACAATGAGAAGAAGAAAACATGCTCATAAAACAGTGTGCGATCAAGATAAGAGTGCCTCCGAGATTGTGTAAACAGAAATGAGATCCAAGATCAAAAAACAAGGAGAGGGGATGAGTTAACCCCCCCCCTCCCCAATGGATCGACAAGAGGTACGCTACAGCCAAGAAAACATAGAAGCAAACGGCAGGAGAAAAAGCAAAGTAAGAAGTGTCAACAGTGTATATATATGCCACGATGAGAATGATGATGAATGCATAATGAGCGAACAACGATGACCTCCCAAACTGCGAAAAAGAGCATGAGAACAAAAGAACAAAAAAGCTAGTCAGCTATACCACCCCATTCCCGCCTTTTTGGACCGCCCTTTCTATCTCCTCGTGAGTCGAGGCTGAGTTTTTTTTTGGTGTGCTTTTTCTGGTCGGATTTTCACCTTTTTTTGAGGGTTTTCTCTGCTTTTATGTCGGTGTTGGGGTTGCGCCGATGGAAAAGACTCGATGGAGAGTAATCTGTCTCACTCGCCTTCTTCATGAGTGGCTCGAGCTTAGATGGAGAGTTGTTGACGGTCTCCAGGGTGTGCAATTGATTGCCTTCTTGCCCCCAATACGTTTGTCAATCTGCAGGATGGTGACAAAAAAACCGGTACCTAGCTCAGGCCAGGCTCCCTCCCTAAGCTTCCCTCGGCGTCTGCCTGCGCCACCCATGCAGTTAGTCTCAAAGTATGCTCTGTGTATCCACGGTTGGATCCGGTAGTCTTGGGTCTTGCGCAGGTGGATCTTCGGTAGTGGTAGTACTCACAATTGGGGTCCGGGTCTAAGGGCCACCATGCTCAGGGCAGTTGTAGCCCTCCCGGCGCCGGATCTGCGTTCGCACTCCGGTGCACGAGGTGCCTCGCTTTGCGCAGAAGACCACATCGCCTTCCGCAACGGTGCAGCCGCAGTCGAACTTGAGGTAATACTGGGAGCACATCTTGGATGATTGGGTCTTGAGGTTGGTGGTCTGGGTATGGGAATAGACGCAGATGGTGAGCGGAGAAGATGCAGTGACGAACAGCAGGCAAGATTGACTTGTGATAGTGGCAGAGGGCTCAAACGGGTTTCGAGATTGAGTGGAGAAGGAGGCTTAAGAGCTCAGAGGAAGTGCTGATTTGGGTCGCGGAGAGGAAAGCTGATGTTGCCGATGAAATTGAATCTCTGGCCGGGTTGTGCAGGGCCTTAAATAAAAAAAAAATCTCGCGGTCTGATGGACGCAGACTTCCAAAATCTCCAAGTGATAAAGAATGACTGCGGTCGACTGTGCCGCAACAAGCCTTTCTACGCCAACTGATCAAGATGGCCCAGCAACTGTGACTCAAGCTGCGAACTTTCAAAAGAAATCGAAGCTGAAATAATAATAACAATAATAATAATGATAAGAATAATAATTATAATAATTCCAATGACACTCTCAGTTGATCATGCGAGAGTGGGAAATTAAAATTGAAAACAATGAAAGAAATAAGAAATAGGAAAAAGAAACATGTCGAGACGCTAGAAGTGTGGTAGAAAAGAAGTAAGAAGAAGGTTAGTTAGCAAGGAACGAGAAACTAAACTACGCATGCATGTTCCTTTGCTTTTTTTCCCTTCTTCTCGCTTTTTCTTCTCTGTCTTGCTCGCATTTCCCTTTTCGTGTATTGTGTCTTTCAAGGTCTCACTTTGCCATTGAGTGACGCTCTTTCTGGATCAGATGAGAGTCTGTGCCGTAAACAGTTGGCGATTCGGTCTACATCACATCCGCAATCCACTCGTAGAGCGGGCCTGCAATTGATACTCTCCGGATTCTGCCAGTGACTACACCACCACTACCATACCCTCGATAATTGGCGGTTATGCAAATTATTCTTGAGTTAACAGCCACCTGAGGTCAGCCTGGGGGGCATCCTTTCCCCATTGAAGGAAACGAACGAATGTGACTAACAAAGGTCATGCATGAAGCCGGAAATCATTGGAAACCCTTGTCGTAGGGAATATTAAACTTCCGCAGCTGCATCGAGGGAAGTTGACATCATCTTCACAATTACGATACCCCTGCAGCAGGGAAGGTCGGTCACATATGCAGATAGAAGGCCAACCAGATCAACGATCAAATCAGCTTGCGTCAACGATCCAACAGTTCTGTATATGTATGGGGTCATGCCGCAACTCGGGCAGAGCTCGAAACGGAGCATCTGACGCACGTCATGCTGCAGGCTGGGGAGCCTGTCATCCACAAAGTGCGTTCAGCAACGCAGGTCACTGTCTATCATGTGTTCGGGAGGCCTGGGTAACTGGGGGAGAGGGGAAGCAAGGATGACATCGTAGAGCAAGCCAATATGATCGCACCGATATCAAGGTTCAGTAATCCCCCACCTGCCGGTCTTGGTGGACACTTGGACGGTGCTCGGCCGGAAGGCTGCGTGGTAATAGTTGATCGATGAGCCACCTGCTCCTGTCGGGGGTTGGCGCAGTTCCTGGGCACGCTTTCTGACCCACGTTCAGACCACGAATATCTAACAGATCCACAAGGCATATCAGAGAATCCTGGGGACAAGTAGCGGAAGCTAAGGCGATGAATCTGCATGAGCCACTCCGTCATCACAGGGAACTGAAGGCCCTTGCTTTCCAGTCGACCAATGTATGACACCCAGGACCTTGACGCGGTTGGTGATATCAATGGCTAAGCGAGACTCCGGGCATTTCACCGTTTTCTTTCACTTCTGGTTTCCTCTCCTGTGTCCGAGGAATATCATTAAGGTTCTCCCACCTGCCTGCCGATGGTAGGTTAGCACAAGAACCGACGAGCGCTTTGAGTCTACGTTGAGCGTATCCATTTCATAACTCCGTCTGATTCGTGATGTTGGTGTGATTCAAAGCCAGTCGATCGATCAATGCGCACCCGGGAATTTGAGCAGTGCCACGCACCCTCCACCTATCGATTTTGCGTTGTCACCACAGCCAGCAGCTAGGCCAGACAATTAACACTTGGGGCTGAGACCTGACTTTTGTGTGTGCCGGCACAGCAGTCGCAGGTACGTTGGAAGCTCAAGGAGCAGAGCAGCAGCTCTGGGGGGAGTTCTCTGCATGTCTTATTGTGCTTTCAACCGCCGAGGGTCCGCGCCACTTCAGGCGATACGGCGTAGGACCTGGGGGCGCTAAAACGGGGACGGCCGATGGGCCTTGGGTGGAGGGCACGGCCTCCTCTAGCCGCCGTTGGCTCCCGATCTCAGCAACGTTCGTACTGGAAAGGCAGACTGAGAAACTGACTGAACTTTCTCTGAAATATGGTGCTGCATCTCTTCAGCTTACTCCCAATCGCCGCAATTCTCGCAGGTGGTTCAGACCACGTGACTGTTGGGGTTGTTACTTGAGCCGCCTGCCAATTCCTTTGGGTTTCGTCACATCTGCGCCCCTGCAGCTGGGCGGTGCTGGTCCTATTTCAACTCCAAGGGTTGCTCCTCCAATGTTTTTTTTGAAGGGGGTGGGGGGGTCAGTCGAACTACTATCTGTCCATCGTGCCTCTGGCCAAAAGGTCTGGCCACGGAGTGTCGCAGTGTCTCAATGGAGAACTAAGACAACCTGATGGCCTGGCCTCCATTCTTCGAACTGGTTTGGGAAACTCCGCGGAACCTTCGATTGCCGGCAAGGGATGGAAAATAGTGCTCGGGATCACAGCTCGTTTATCTTCTCGAATGCAAGCCCGATCGAGGCGATGGGAGAATGTGGAGTGGACGGGAAATGATTGGAGAGGGAATGTGTGCGTGTGTGAGTGAGCGAGTGGTTCTAGAAGGTGGCGAGGCGAACTGGAAGCTGAAGAAGAAGAAGAAGAAGAAGAAAGAGAAGACTGAAGCAGAAGCAACACAGGGGTTAGTCATGTGGTCTGAAGGAATCCCAAAGGGGCAAGACCACATCTTCGCCTACCTTCGTCTACTCGCCTACTCACCTACTCACTCAGTATCGTCATTTTTTATCCTCTTGGCTTGTGAACCACTGATCTACTAATCTCATCTTGTCACCAGAATGTTGTCACGGGACCCTCGATAGTGTCTTGGCTGTCCACTATCTACAGTCTTGGTTGCTGATCATCCGAGGCTGAGATCCCTGAGCTGTCCTTTTGCGAAACATTTCCCCCTTCGTCTACGCCTATAATCTCCATCGATCCTCGCGGTTTGTCCAACCAGAACTCTCGGCAGAGACAGCGTGTTCGATTTTACGGGTCTTAACTTTGGCCCTAGTGGATTGGCAAGGAAGGGGGAGGGGAGAAAAGATGGAGATGACGTTCTTTCTGCCCCTCCATGGGTTAATTCTATTCCACACCTCCACACCTCCTCCACACCACACCCTCTCTCCACTGGCATCGTCGGCACATGTGAAGCTCTCTCCCCAAACATGATGCATTACGAATCAGCACCACCAGCACCACCATCACTCACATACCCACCCTGCCTCCGGCTCCCCCGGCTCCCCCGGCTCCCCCTCGGATAGGAGTGGGAATGTCGTTATCGCGCCCAAAGACTGCAATCATGCAGGCAGGTGGGCTAGTCGGAAATCTGCTGCTTGATCGACATGCTTGCTCCGAGCTCCCCCTCCTTCACGCCTTCCCATTCTATACTATAAAAGGTCTCACAAAACCCAGTCTGGAAAAGCGTTTCCCCCCAAACTTCAGAGCTCTCTCCTCTCTACTCAATATCTACTGTCTCTCTGGATAAGTAGTCTAGCATAATTGTCACCAAAATTCTACCACCATCCATCCTCTTCAAATCGAAACACCTTACGCCCCCAATCTCATCACCATCCATCAACCATCATCAACATGTACACCGAGACTACCTCCTCCCGCTTCCTCGTTCTGGCCCCTATCCACAACGGCCCCCTCACGGCTACAACGGCCCAACACCCTCGTGAGCGCTCCAGCAGCCAGTCCTCCACGACCAGCAACGACTCGTCGCGTCGTCCGGGCATTGCCCGCCTTCCCAGTGGCTTCCTCTATCTCGGCCACGATGGCTCCGACAGTGCCCCTCTCGCTTGAGAAAGTGCGGGCTCGGTCACGTTTGCTTTCGCCCCTTCATCATATCAAACGAGTCGCGCTGGACACGAATCGCCGCCCCTGACGAGGATGTAACTCAGAGGTTCCTTACTTGATGGGAGGGAGAAGGGTGGGGTGAAAGGACGGCCTCGCTATCATGCTACACTACTTACTTTCCCCCCCCCCCCCTTTTCTTTGTTGTCGATATTTCGGGTCAACCGAGTTATGCCTGCCACTACTTTGTTCTGGAAGATCAAATACACACCAATGCCATCATATTTACATCTAATCTGTTCGCCCGTGTTTAATAGGATGTAAGGGAAGAAAAAAAGGGGGGGTGGGTTGATCTCAGAGGGACCAGAAACAAAAAACAAAAAAAAAAAAAAAAAAAAAAAAAAAAAACAAATACCTGCCAAGCAAATACTGTCTATCCAAGATGGATGCCAAGGACAATGGCAGTGCGATAGAAAATATAGAACTGGAGTAGATGTTTCACGGCCAAGGCAAGATGGCAATAGATAAGTCGGACGATCAATGAGTAGAGCTCGGATGAAAGGGGCGGGGGGATGGTGCATCGATAAGACGCATGTGTCTCTTGACGTGGTTAGATTGTAACTTAAGCAGCAGATGGATAGGACCTTGGTGGCTCTTGCTCTTACTGTTGTCCAAAATTCTAGACTCCAGGCCCTGAATCTCCGATTTAGTTTGAAACCCGGCCACGGCGTCACCATCTCAACCGTACCGTCTGGGCAGTCTGGAGCGTAAGGTCATGAGATGAGTGCGGAGATCAGATGTGTCAACTCCGTGGACATTCCCTCTGTACGAAGGACTTTGGACGACTTCACTCATCTCGACCAGGTGAACCAGGAAAGACAAATAAATGGAGGGGAGTAGTACGTACTGCATCGCCCCACCACACATCCAGCTCACATCCAGCTTGCATCTATCCATCCATCCACCCATCCAAAACCCAATTGCAATGCCCGGCCAGCATCCAAGACCCCCCGTATCCTCCAGCCACTTCGCTTCCAACCCCACCATCAGCTGCACAAGCCTTCTCGGTTCGACACGGCTGCAGCCGGGGGGGGGGGGGGGGGGGGGGCAAAGGCTACCTTCCATGCCTGCATCTGATGCAAATGGGAAAGCTAGCTAACTACTCCGTAGTAGCTGATGGTAGCTGGGTAGAACCTTGAGCCTAACTGCCGATAGGGCAGAGGCACCGAGATCCCAATCGGCGACGGTTTTCGGTGTGAACGGACCGCGGGTACAGTAAAAGAATGAACGAAGAAGAAAAGAAACATTCAGCCGGATGAGCAGACAAGAGACAGGCAAAGAGAGTTTCTCCACCAACCACGCCTGCACCCTTCTGTCGCATTGGCTATCCGTGTCAGACAGGTAAGTTATTGGAGAATGCCCAAGAACCATCGCTCATGACCCAACCCTTCCTCCTCCACAGGGTCTCGGGAGAGAAAGGTCCGAGTGCGTCGGATATGCGTGGGCATTGAGCAGCATCAGAATTGTCATCAGCATCACCGTCGGTCATACCTGTCATGGCAAGACTTGTCGGACGGACGGAAGGAGCTGAGGACGGATCAGAACCCGATCCAAAAACAATACTCAGTTACTGTACATAGAAACAGGGTCAGCATCTACAATATCGTGCCTCGAACTTATCGATAATAGCGTGCCAGACCTCCGACAAAAGGCTGGGCAGCCGGCTCACCTGGAATCCGATTGAGGAAAAATTCCAGGTGGATTGACGAAGGACTGATGAGGTGATCGGCGCGATCGGGAAGGCGCTACCTTCGCGGGATCAGGAAGGATGGCAGTAGCTCTCTCATTGCCCAACGTCATGGACAATGCTGATCGAGCTATCGGTAACGTTACTCCGGATTCCACACCCCATATCAGACCCGGGACTGCTGGCTCGGTCGGCCCGGTATTGACGGGAGCAAAAAGCAATGACAAGAGTGGGATTCGAACCCACGCCATCAAACGATGATCAGGAAGCTTTAGTAGAAGCTGAATGCTAAGGTGACCTTAACCTGACGCCTTGGACCAACTCGGCCATCTTGCCCGGACTGTTGAAGTACTGATGCAGCTTTGCCACTATGGTCAAAGCTTTGAGATGATCGGGCTACAAAGTATAATAAGTACTGGTTGCTTCGCCCATCCGATTCGGACTTTGGGCCCCGTAGTTGAGAGACATTTCTCAAGTGCACATGTATGTAGGAAACACGTGTGGCTCCCAGTGAGGTTAATGACAAATGCGGATTGTTGGATCTTGCGGAGTAGCTTGCCAGAACCCTTTACATACCGAGCCTGCCGCGGCCAGGGATGATGTGGTTGTGGGTGAGATTCAATGGAAACACAGGGGCTAGAGGAGAGAGAAGAGGACAAAGACGTGTCAAGTATCTATTTGAAAGCACCGAGTAGACATACCACCACCTGTCAATGTGACTGATTTGTCCAGCTATTTTCGATCGATCGATTCTTTGACTTTGGTTATAATGATTTGGCTTGTGAGGGGTTTTGGGGGTGTATTACATTAAAATGTTACATCTAACATCTAAAGGCAAGATGGCCGAGTTGGTCTAAGGCGTCAGGTTAAGGTCACCTTAGCATTCAGCTTCTACTAAAGCTTCCTGATCATCGTTTGATGGCGTGGGTTCGAATCCCACTCTTGTCATTATATTTTTTAGTCACTATCCACATCTCACTAAACAACACCACTATGTGTGTACGACTGTGAACTTAGATGTCTCCCGGCATCACTCCTCACTCTCAAGACGGGAAGAGGAAAAAAACTAGGTACTTATCACCCGCCCTACCTATCAATCGCCCGAGGTCTGTGGTGTACAGATGATATTTCATGTTCCAACTAACGAACCAACCAACAAACCAACACACACAGCCCCAGCACCAGTTCATCATCCAGATGTCGCAACCCAACAGGAAGTAAGCTTACTTATTCGCACGTACCAACCATGCACATCACCATCACCATTATTATCCTCATCAACAGCAACAACACTGGCAAGTCATACAGTAGACCACCCAGAATTTTGCAGATCCCAGTCACTTCCGTCCACAAATATCCAATGAACCGCCGACCACCCATGTATTAGCAGTAGTACTTAGCAGATAACCACCAAGTTATCTGATTTGGAGTCACACCGCTGAATAAATGCCTGTCAGCATCGCCGATGCTCAACCCTGAGCGAGGTACATATCTCACCAGCCTACTCTCGCCAAAGTTACTCACTATATTCACAAAGCTTGCCTGCCTACACTTCCACCCCGATCATATCACCTCCAACGAGGCACCGAACCGGATCAAATTGCCCAGTATATCCACTACCCAGCCAGCCAGCCACCGATGATAAGCCCAGAGCTGACACTGACAGCCAACGGCCAATAAGGACAAACAACACGACAGCACAATAGATATTGTTTGCGTAGAGCCCAACCCCCCCCCCCCCCCAAGATACGTACGATGTTTATTTCCAAGCTTACGCCCTACGGCATAGGTGCACCGTACACCCACCATGCAAAGCGTTGGCGCAGCCACAGGCACGCCAGAAAGCTGATTTATTGACCACATTTCTTATTCCATGGAGAAGGGCGGGGGAAAAATAGGAAGCCATCAGCAGCCCATCGAAGCTGGATGCGCATATACATTGGCTAGGCTGGTAGCTTATCCTAAAACATGGCATGACTCGACATGACACCCACCAGTCACTGCTATCCACAAAACTTGACAGCTTGTGGAAGTCAAGGGGATCCCGAGGCCATTGTACAGCTACAGCTACCTCAACTTACTGCACAACACGTAGGGCTGATATGCCAATCTGAATTGATCTACAAGCAGCAACAACAGTAGTCATAGTAGTCAATGTTCATTTCTTGGAAGGGGAAGAAGGCGTTGGCTGGATGGTGGGTACATTCACCCCAGACACACAGTCACCCACTCACCCAACATGCATGCATAGCGGAACTCGTCGAAAACACACACACACACACGCACAGTAGAATGATCCCGATGACAATCAACAGAACGTCGATAACGTGCACCAGCCAGGTTTCGACAGACTGACAGACTGATAACCAAGTCGAAGAGCAAACATGGTTCAGAGTACGCAGAGTCAATCTCCGAGGAACGGTAGAAGGTAATAGGCAATATTAGATTACTTCCAAATAAGGGTCTGGAAATGTAAATAGGTATGGAGAACGGGCCGTAGCACACCAACAGAGCCACACCGCCACAGAGAATCGAATAAACAGATCGGAAAGGGCTGAACGGTGAAAAGAATCGATTTACAAACAGGACTATAATAACAGGGAAAGAGAAACGAAAAATTTAAACAAAGGAAAGTAAAGGGGATAAGGGGCACAAAGGAAACAACCAAAAGAAAAAAAAAAAGAAGAAAAGAAAAAACAATATGTATGCGGGAACAAACGGTGGCTGGTACAATATGTAGAAAAACCGATGGCTGCAAGCAACAGAAGAGACGAATGCTGCGTGGGTATCACGGGGTATCCAAATAACCGCTCCTGCTGGTTCAATGCTGGAATCCAAGAGCCTAGTCGCACTCGAACTTTTTCTCCAAGATAGAACGCGTTTAACCGGGATACGTCTCGATCCGTCGGTTCGGCCAGCTTCGATGGGATCCATGGGTGTGGGCGTGGATGTCACAACGTTTTCTTCGGGAGCCTCCTGGACTAGTTCATAACGTTCAACCCCTGGATCGCAAGAAGCAAGCCCGAAAGCTCGAATTGCCCGTCGTTCTTGGTTCTTCTACCACGGTGACCAACTTGGCGACTGATTGGCGATTAATAGAAGATCGCCTGATGCGTCAGTCGATCAAAAAGGTTGAGAATTAAATCTTTAGACAATTAGATTAATGTAGACGCCGATTCTACCGGTCATCCCCGGCCCGGGACTTGGCTCGGCGACGGAAGAAGTCCATCACTTTTCTGGCTGCGCCAGAGCTACCGGGGCGGTGGGCCAAATCGCGCTCGTACTCATACGCGTCAGCAAACTTGCGATGGTTCTTGGGCAAGACGCCCGGACCCCGTCCGGGTCGACCCGCCTGCATTGACGGTTGAGATCCTTTATCGAAGGTCCCAGTGGAATCATCGTAGTAGTTAGGCGTTGAGTGGTTGGCGCTTTGGTTTCGGTAATAGTGGTCATTTTCATTCGGGTAAACCTGCTCCGCTGATGCTGCACTGTACGAAGTGGGCTGGTATAGGCCAGACTGGTTAGAATGCAAGATCGCAAACTGCTGGTCAATCCGGGCCTGATAATTAATGGGCTCATCCTGAGTGAGGATCTCGTCCCCTGGTGCACCGTCCGTCGCCATGGCGATCGCATCCTGCGTTCCGTAACTGGTAGCACGCGCACGCGATCGAATTGCACCAGAAGACGGGGGTTGCTCTAGGCGATTCTCGGTGGAACGATCCGTTTGCGATTCTTCGTCCGGGGTTTGTGATCGGCTGGAGGAGAAGCCTTTCAACGAGAAAGATGGCGGAAGAAGCGAGAACCTCCGGGGTCGGTTTTCGACACCAGTTTCGCTCGCCTTGCGATTATAGCCATATTGCATCGAGCGTCGTGAGTCCATCGACATCCGCGTATCGTCTCCTCCGTACGGCTCCTTCATGCTAGTGGGGGGATAACGCTTGCCATTGCGCTGTCGCGAGCCACTGGCTTGCCCTCCGCGGCCGCCAAAGATGGATCCAGACCGGCCAAAGAGCCTCTCGCCAATACTGGACACAGTGTTCGATCTCTTGTGACCCTTGGGCGGCTCTTGCCGGGGTGTGGTATTGAATTTGGGTGGAAGGTGCTGCGTGCTGGGCTGGCCAATCGACTGCTGTGAACTATCATGTGGCATGGGAGCAGAGATACTGAATTGCCGGCTTTTTGGCTGTGCCAGCCGGCCCTGGGCATTGGTCGCTGCCACAGTTGGTGCCACAGGCTGCCCATACGATCCCCTTGATGGCAAACGGCCCGCGTTGAACGAGGCCATTGACCCGCCAGTCGTGGGGCGCGTAGCATGAGTGGCCGATGTCGGCATCGGCCCCGTAAGCGCTGCAGTATCTGATGTCGAGCGAGGCAAATGCCCAGATACCGGGGCCGGCGCCGAACCAGCGGTCGCCTTGTAGTCTCCAATTCGTGCGCTGGATTCTCCAGCCATATTTTGATGGGAAGTGCCTGCCGGCATATCGACAGGTCCACCTCGGCTCCCTGATCTCGCTCTCCGTGATGACGGTTCGAAGGCTCCAGAAGGCTCCACGTGAGCGTGCTCCGTACCAGTGAACTGTTCGCCTCTTACCGTTTGAGACTGGGGGGCAACGTATTCGACCTGGACGGTTCGCCGTTTGGTGTCTCTAGAACTCTTCGCCTTTTCGGTGGCCTGCTCCTGCGAGACGTCTCCGGCATGATGAATCAATCCTCCCACAGGCGGGGCTGTATTTTGGTATGCTTTGGGTGGCTCTCTGACAGATGCACTCCGTGCCAGTAACGGGACTTCCTTGTGGGGCTCGGCTGCGAAGAGAAATCAGTTGGCTGCGCCCGTGGTTTGGAGCACTGTGTCTTACCTGAGGGTACCGTAGTGGTGGCGATGTCGGCGACCTTGGTTGTGCTGCTGGTGATGTGTGACACAACATGTGAGTACTCGCTTAGCCAGCTATGGCGGGCAACCTCAAAAAGATCGGCTCGTTTCCGCGGATCAGGCACCAAAATCCTCCTCAGCAAATCGCGTGCGTGGGGGGTCACATATTCAGGGAACGTCAAAGGAGTTGTAACTATGTATTTGTAAAGTAAGTTGATGTTGTCACCGTCCGGATTCGCCGGGTCGTCGTCGAACGGCAGGTAGCCGGCCAGCATGGCATACTATACAACGGTCAGGTCAGTATGGCGGGCATGAGGCAGATGTGCGAGTTGCACGAAAAGCGGGCTAGACCACTCACCAAGATCACACCGCAGCTCCAAACGTCGACCTTGCGCCCAGTATAAAGCGAGTCACTGACTACCAGCTCCGGAGCCGCGTAGCAAGGACTGCCGCAGCTAGTCTGCATCAAATCACCTCGTCGAAGGCCTTTTGCGTTCGGCTTGTCCAAGCGCATCCTCTTCACGAAATCTTTGTTGGCCAGGTTGTACTCGATCTCCTCGCCAAGCTCATCGGCAGGATCAAAAGTGTTGGCGAACCCGAAGTCGGTGATGATGATGTTTCGATTGCGGTCGAGCAACAGGTTCTCCAGCTTCAAATCACGATGTACAATTCCCTTTTTGTGCAAATAGCCGACACCGGAGACCAATTGCGCGAAGAGGCGACGGGCTGCATTATCCTTGAGGTATCGGTTGTTCAAGATGTGGTCGAATAGCTCGCCTCCAGAAGCATACTCCATGATAATACCGATATGGCGATCAGTTTCGACCATCTCGTGGAGCCGGACGATATTCGGGTGGGCAAGGTCGCGCAGAATTGAGATCTCGCGATAAATCTTGGGCAGCCGACTGGGGTTTGACCCCAGAGATTCCCTCCGGATGAGCTTAATCGCAACCTGGATGGTCCCGTCTCTCTTCCAGCCCAATTTGACTTTTCCAAACTCACCCTCCCCCAGAGTCTGACCCAGAATGTACTGCCCAAATGTCGTCTCCTTGCGCTTTGCTGCGTTCTCGTTGTAGTCGTGGCGACTGCGAAGCCCACCGCGACCTCCATCATCCACCCCATCGCTTCCCACCAGACTCAACCCGGACGTAGGCGCAGCCTCGGTCGATGGCGATATCGACGCGCCTCCCTGCCGTACCTGTTCGCGCTCGATATCCACGGCCGGGTCGCTCACCAGCAATTGATTGAGCACGGTACTGGACTCCTTAGCTAATGTTGCCTGGTCGGGGAACGGATCGGGCAATTCGTCCGAGTGTGCATCGACCGCGGATGATAACACAGGCTGACCACGGGCGCCTGTCATCCCCGACAAGTCCTCGACCTCCCTGTCAGACTGCATCGCGCTCCGATCCTCAGCTTTGTTCTTTCCATGGCGCGAACTTGATGCTCTTTCGCTGGAGGAGGCCGTCGCTTTCGAGCTCGAGCCGTGGTGACTTCGTTGGGTAGATGAAGTCCTCGGCGGTGGAATCGGGGGAGCGCCTAGCAGGTCAGGATAGATGGGGTTGCGATTGGCATCCAAGTCGGACGGAAGAGCGGTAGGGGTCACGGCGGAGGATGCATGGGTGGTTTGCGGCAGGGACTGCGGTTCGGGGTCGTTCATAGCCGAAGAAGCTGTCGGGACCGAAGATGAAGTTGGCTGCTGATAACTTTAGCGCCGAAGTTAATAATAGGCGCTGCGCAGGCGCTTAATTGCTGCAGGTGCAGCAGACCCTTGATCGCGGAGGTGGAGGAAATTGCTGCAGCATAGCTGCACTGTCATGTGGTGGAAGAGGAGGGAATGGTGGGCTGATTGGAATGGATGTGCACTGAGGGGCGCGAAGGGCGCGATTTGTAATCCACATACCTTCGTTTCTGAAAGGCACAGCAGAGCTGAGTCCTGCTGTGTTCACGGTCCGAGACAGCCTCTTCTGGCAGAATTGGACTGACCAATCCAGCTAACCAGGTCACCTCTGCGCTCTTTCTGGGAGAAAATGCAGTGATGCGACCTGCAATTAGGCGCTTTAAAGCCCTATAGGGGAAGGGGGCCTTTTGTGGACTTCTTCCTTTGGGAGGGGAAGAGGTGGTGAGTTTTTCCTAATCTAAGGTGGTATGGGAATGTGACCGAAGTTTCCGGGGCTGAATGAGTTTCCGGTCGGGTAGCTAAGCTGCTGTCTCAAGTTAGTTTCTTGGGTTTGGGGGCCCATCGGAACCACCACCGAGAAGGGGAAGGGGCGAGAAGAAGTCACTGACTAACAAGGTGAAGAGCGACCCCAATAGAGAAATTTCGCAATGGTTGTTGGTATAGGCAAGACACCAGGTCGACAACAAACAACGATACTTCTTTTGTCAGGAAAGGGCAATATGAGATGGCAGACAACAGAACCAGAAACAAGCAAAAGGAAGAGAGAAAAAAAAAAGAAAATAAAGGACAATCAATAACCGCGTTGTCAAAGGGACGGGAGGCGCCTGCTGTTCGTGTCGAGGATAATTTCTTGATTTCTTTTTTTTCTCTCTTTTTCCTTTTTAATTTCAGTGGATTCGCCGAAAAGTGCAAGTGACGCTCGCAGAAACAGCAAGGTAAAAGTGAATATTCTGCACCGCAGAATTGACCTTTGACCCTGTGCTCGTCTGGCAGGTATAATCGACTGCCCAGTTGGGGTAGTGCGAGTCGGCGGGCTCAAAGGGAGAGCTTCGGAGCGACAAACGCGGGCGGGAAGGGGATGCAAGCCTCGGGAAACGCGATTTGCGACGTGGGACTTCCTGGACAACGGAGAAGGGAGGAGTGTAATCCCGATGTTGACAGCAGCACCGATTCAACACTTCTGGTAGAATTGACAAGACAGAGTGTTGACCGCGTTGAAGGGCATGATCGACCGGAGGGGGGAAGAGAGAGAAGAAAGGAAGAGGGGTGGGGGAGGAGAGGAAGAAAGAGAGTGGGAGGAGGGAGGGAGGGAGGGGGGAGGAGGAGGAGGAATAGGAATAGGAAGGATGAGGCAGTTGGGGAAGATGAATGGACAGTGCAGCAGCAATCAGCTAGCAGCAACAGCAAGAGAGAGGGCGGGCGGGCGGTAATCGAAAGAGGGGTGTGTGTAGGTATTAGACTGAGCTAAACTACTAGACTAGTTAACGGGTAATAGTCTAGTCGCTTTACTTGATTGATGGTGCGTAGGTGCTTGTTCGGCTTTTCTCTGGATGATCGGAGAATAGACAATGGCTAGAACAAAAGAAAGAGAAAGAGCAATGCGAGGCAGAAGAAGGGGACGGGGCGAGCGGAGAGAAGAAAAAGTCAGTCAAAATAGATCAGTCCCTCCTTGAGAGAGAGAAAGGGGGGCTGATAGTGAGTTGGCAAAACAATAACATACAAGGGAACAGAAGGAAGGAACAGAAACCGAGAGCAGGAGATGGGAGAGGTAGGGAGAGAGGGAAGCAGCTAATGATGATAATATTGTTCGGTGGTGGCATCACAACTGGACGCTACAACTGAAGTATAATACTAAACCTTCAACGGCATCAGCATCAGCATCAGCATCAGCATCATCAAGAATATTCAATAATATGACGATATTATAATCTCAATTACAATGGATAGACACTTAACGCCCATCATCCACCATCCGCACCATCCGCATCATTAGCATCTCTCAGCATTTCCACCCTACTTACATCCAGGCTTGCACAACTTCTATGCCTTACCCAGACCAGTTCAAGCTGATTGACTAGTGAGTTGGCTGGGGAAGGTCAAAAAGCGGGTCAACGGGTCGGATCTCGCTGCCTCATTCAAATGCGAGCATAGCTTACAGAATACGGAATACTTACGGAGTACTGTACGCACTCAACTAGCTGTTAGCGAGCCATCAACCGAGGCGCTCATGTTTTCTGATACGAGCAAGGGTAACGGTCCAGCCGATGACGAGCACAGCCCACTCAGTAGTCGAGAATCGAACAAAGTTCAGCTCCGAAGTCATCATCGAGGAGGGAGCAAGCTGCTGGTCAAAAGAGTCAATCATGTTGGAATACGAGCGGGACAAATGGGGAGGCAAGTAGCTCAGGAAGCTACTGAGAACAGCGTGGGCCAAGAGAAGGCACATGAAACTGGCAGCATGGGAGTGGGTGATTCTCAAAATCGAGGTGGACACCGCAATGCAATGGAATAATCATGAGGCCGATGGAACAGGGACTGGAGCTCCAACAACAGGGCCTGAACGTGTGTGGTGCTGTCCCTTACCTTGGTCGGTGAAATAAGGCTCCAGTGAGGTCTTGGATGTTGTTCTTTCTTTTGTTTCTCTTTTGGGTTATCTCTCCGATCCACGGAGTAGATCATTTGATCAATATCAGAAGCTTTGAAGAAGACAGCAAGTGACAGCCAGCCAACTTTGAAGAAGGATCGGTGTAGGTTCAAGGCACGGAATGTGTGGTTGACAGCTCACGGTACCTAGTCATCTACCGTAGACAAGGTGCCCCGTACAGTAAGTACTGTACACCGTCTCGCCCGAAAAAAATAGAAGGGGGGGGGGGGGGGGATAATGAAGACCTGAATGGCCCGGCCAGCCAGACCGCGGTGGACAGCGGGCGAGCGGTAGCCTAAGGTACAGGTAAACTAACTACTCAAACATAAGGGGGAGATGGAAGAGAGGGACAAATCAAACCACTGTTTCATCGAGGGGGGCGGCGGATGGAAATAGAATAACAGTCGATCGTCATCTCATGAACCAACTGGGCAGTAATCGCCAGTGCCCCTGCCGTCATTGGCTGGGTCGGAAGATTACGGTGGCACCAGAGGCTGGATACCTCAGGTACCGGTTGCCCGTACCTGCCTTAGTCCATTGAGCTGGTCACCAGGTTGTCACGTTAAGTCGCTGGGTTAGTACTACGGAGTACGGAGTACACTACCTTTAGTCTAGGCTACCTAGTACTCATACTAGGTACCGAGTAGTAAAGTGAAGTAGGAGGTTGGGGTTGATTAGACTAAGTTATTAGGTAGACAGTCAGACAGAACAGATAGATACCATCATGGATGTGTCGATGGTACTGTACCTGGTATTTAACCTTGTTACTTCAGTCCCTTTGCCCACTACTTCAATAGCACCCACGGTTGACCCCTTCCCTCGGCTCTGTCCCAAAGGTTCAGTTCATCAATTATTGCTCAGATGCGGAAGCTTATTTGAGTGCAAAACCACGGTAACCAAAAGACCCTTGTCTCGCTTTGCTTTCGCTCTTGCTCCCTTGTGTTATCGATCACTTTGAGATCGATCACCAGTGTCATATCATCCCTCTCACCCTTCCCTGCAACAGCTCTGTAGATACGACATGTTCCATTGTGAATATTCTCCGTCCACGCCTAGCGTCGTCATCTCTGGAGAACTTTATGCTTCCATCCAATTCAATTGTCCATCAAGCCCAGAAACCACCTGCATAGTCATAACTACACTAGTAAATTCCGACCCTTTCTCTCGAGAGCACACATTGTCAGGTCACTTGGCTCAAACATCACTCCTACCGTGCATGAAAGGCTGGAAACCGGACCCCTGCGGGCCCAACTCCTTCTAGTAGCGCGCGCTTGCATCCAGGTAGTCAACAGCAATAACCATGGGGGCCAACCCTCTTCCATAACCATACTCTTCTCATAAAACTAGCACTTCCCTTGAGACAGGGACCCCCAACTTGTGTAAAGCAATGGGCTAAGCAGCCATCCAGGACCTTGTCGAAGGGCCGGCCTCTCATGCCGTAATTAAGGAACTGCTTGTTGATTGGAGCAGGCTGGGAACAAAGCGAACCTCGCAAATTACTGCCGCTGAACGCCAGAGTTGTTTCGCGTACAAGGACAAATAGTCAATTGGAACACTCTACCACGATTTGGTACTACCTACTAGGAAGTACGGTGTAAACAGCTCGGAGGATTTGCCATAAAATGGCAGGAATGGATTCAGCTCACCTGCGATTTCAGCCTTGGGACTTTATGCGCCTAAACATTGGTTGGCGATGACATGTGAGGCGCATGCCATCGACTGCATTGGTTAGGGCACAGTGAAGGCTGCCTTTACGCTGATGGGTGCTGTTATGGATATTGTTCCGCCTTTGCAGGATGCAGAAAGGCAAAACAAAAAACGACAGCAGTCGGATTTGAACCGACGCCTCCGAAGAGAATAGATTTCTAGTCTATCGCCTTAGACCGCTCGGCCATACTGTCTTATTTAATGTATCATACCAGAGCTAGGGATATTGTATGCTAGGGCAGAAAGGCAATTCAGAGGAATCAACAGATGGGAGTGGTATCTCGTCACTGCGTCACTGTAAAGTCAATGAACCTTACTCAGAGATGTTCTTGCTGACTGCCGGAATATATCTGCAGCTTGTCATAAGAACACTTGCGATCAATGTTATGCGAAAAAAAAGGGGAGGGAAAGAAGAAGAAGAAAAAGAGGGAGAAGAAGGAGAAGAAGGAGAAGAATAGGTGTGAGTATGTGAATAGATGCACTATCAACGCAAAGCTGAAAGAGCAGATGTTTAATGGTCTTCTGCACAGACAGGGACATGGCAGGAAGGCAGGACTGACGGCCCGGTGACCAGACAATGGGACCGACCCGAAACAGAGGCGCTAGTGCGGTGATGACCAGCAAAAAAAGGAACGACAGCAGCCGGATTTGAACCGACGCCTCCGAAGAGAATAGATTTCAATACTGATTCAAGTCTATCGCCTTAACCACTCGGCCATACTGCCTTTGATGAGTAGTACTTCAGCCACTTGGGTATATGACCGCTGAGTAACCTGAGCATTGGCATAGTACGAGCGTTTGTCCTCCTATCTTTTGCAGGTCTAATCGAGCAATTGAATAATGTCGGTGTGGTTTTGACTTGGAGATAGTGCAGCTCCTTTGTTTGTCAATGGTGTAGCGCATGTAGCGGATTGAATAAGTCAACAGTGCCCACCTTATCCATCTACGGAGCATAGTATGGATACTCCGTAGTTTACTATGAACCTAGCAACTTAGTGATAAAAAGTCGCTCTAGACTTTCCGGTTCTGATAGGGCTTGTCAATAGTGTGTTGGCTTGCATCTATCATCGTGAGCAACTGATTCTGTTGACTTCCGGTCAGTGCTACTTTCCCATTACTGTATGACGTGTCCTGTTTGCCAGCAGCAGGAGCACCAGTTTTGCGGCCATTAATACCCCCGCCTGCTGGACTGTATCTACCACTGCTTTGTTCATGTACTGTGGCGGCAATGTGCGGGGCTAGCATCAGGCCTAGCATACATGGGGGATCCATTGGTCTAGGGGATGATGGGCCGAGACGCAAAAAAAACGACAACAGTCGGATTTGAACCGACGCCTCCGAAGAGAATAGATTTCTAGTCTATCGCCTTAGACCGCTCGGCCATATTGTCATTCCATGATTTCATGGCGCACCAGTTGAAATCATGTTCTTAAATAGAAACTGTCGGAGTAACCAAAGCATCACCTGGTATTCTTCATATGCGTACATCTGCGATATAGCTGGTGGTAGTAAATGTAGAGTATGCTATATATTGCTGTGTCTCTTGCATGGCTACTGAAGTGTCCTGGCTGTGCTGTCTCTTCACACGTCTGGATAACTTAGGCGCCGGTTTCGGCACTCGTCGTCCGCTATATATCTACGGTGGGCTGCCCATGTGGCATGCACCTGCGGACTTTGTGTTGGATGAAACAGACACCGACAACTGCACAGGCACTGGGATGAATCAAGCCCGCATCACCACCAATACACAGAGCCCCGACCTGACCACACTGACACAATCTCACCACACCATCCAGCATCACGCCCACAGCCACAGCAAGAGTGGCAGCCCCCCCCCCCCACTGCACCAAGAATCCCACATAACAGATGTCGTTTGGAAAAGAACAAAACCCAAAGGACAAAGCACCACACCGTGCCCCTCCCATCCAAATTCTGACCTCCCTGGTACGCCCCAAGGTACCGCAGCAAAGGTAGTAACCCGGCCGAGCCAGTCATCATCACATGCACCTGGGTGTATTGAGCATGTGAAAGTCGAAGCAGCCCCCCCTTCCCCCGCCCTCTTCACCCTTGCCCCGATATCGCAACCATACAGAGGTTTACTCGGAGCAATACCAGTCTACCACGAGATACCAAAGAAACGGACGTCACCTCACTGGCATGAGGACGAGCGGTGGCATATCCGCTGCGATAGCGGAAGAGTGTGCCGCTTGCCCGGCTTGGTAGATGACCGAGCACAGTACGCATGGCCAATAGCCGATAGATACTACAACGAGAGAATGAAAGAAGACCGCGACATCCAAGCCACATTAGAAATGATAGAACCGCAACTAGACCAACAGCGTGACCATAAAAGCCGCACTAGAGTTTGCCCCCAAGGCATCCGAAAATCGAACCTCATAAGATCATCACCGCATTAGAACATGAATAAGCAGAGGACCGAGCAGACGACCGCATCACCTCCTCGCCCCGGTATTTGAAGCCCGACCATAGGATGCGCTCCCCGCGGCACTGTACGCGGGTGGCGGGGTCGGAGTAGGCGACGGTGCTCTCCCTCCGTAGGAGGCCTGTGCCTGACTGCCACTCGCTTGAGCAGGGAGTTCCCCGCCATCACCGGTACCAACAACCACCTGCTTGCCGTCACGCATCCGCCCAACAACCATGCCCTTGGCGACAGACTTGAGGAAAGCCTTGCGGCTGACACCCGAGGCATCGATGTAAACCAGCCCGACGTTCTTAACACCGCCGGTCAAATTGGATGCCACAGCCCCGGCCTGATCCCCGTAGCGGTGTCCAATCATAGTGGTGGCAGCGTTCGAGCTAGAGGTCAAGACGTGCCGAGCACTCTGCTCAATGCCGTCCGCCAGAGTCGAGAACGCGATCAAGGATTTATTCAGAATCCCGGGCTTATACTCACTGCCATACTTATCGATACCCCTCTGTCGCTCCGTGTTGTTCCGGCGGGCCAGCGATGCCCCAATATTTTGGGCATATCTCCCAACCTGACCGACAGTTTTGGCCGAGAGATCGGCGGCGCCCTCAGAAAAGGTGCCAACCTTGCGGATGCGCGAGTGGGTGGTCTCCGAAAAGGTCATCGGCTTCGGGTTTGGCCTTGTCTTCCTTGTGAAGGTGTCGGCACCACTCGTAAGCGCATTGGCCAGGTATGTAGACCCAGTGACAATCAAACGCGAAGCTTTCGCAGAGGTCTGGACGATGGTCGACTTCTGATAAGCTGGGTGACGTGCCATACGCAGATACTCCTCGGACACGTTGCTGACATTGACTTTATTGCCTTCGCCCTCGGAAGGAAGCTCAATCTCCACGGGCCCTAGTGAGGTTAGGAATATGTTGCGACCACGAATATCGGAAGGCCGTGCAGTATAGAATCACCTACTCTTCGAGCCGGGTTTGACGTCGGGCCTTTCCACAACGTCATAGCCCTCCATCTCACCCACCACACTGCCATCCTCCTCATCGACCAGAACAATCCTACCATGCGCATCACCCCCGGGAGAAGCGGCAGAAGAGACATATCCCTCACCGGGCGCATACGTCGAGGGGTTGTATGGAGCATGGTCCCCAGCTGGAGGTGCGCGGTCGAGGAATGCAGTGCATTGAGCGAGGATTGTCTCAAAGGTGTCAATATCCTCCTGTGTCACCTTGTCAGGCCCATGTCCGATCGAGGGAAACTGGATGCGAATAAAGGCTCCCGCATCAGGACCCAGATCCCAACGAGGGATTAGGTAGCTATTCGGCGGCTGGTGGAAAATCTGGGTGGTAGCGGGGAGAGCCAAATCCAGCTCCGGTGGCAAATTTAGATGAAGATAGAAGTCTTCCTCTGTGAGTGCATCCTGGGAGGACACGGGGAACGAGCTTCCGGGCATAGCGGTCTTGGTCGGAACCATCAACAGGGAAAGTGTTTGCGGCCCCGACGGAGTGAGCTCTGACTCCTCGCCATTCTGGATGTGAAAGGCTCGAATGTTGTCTATACTGTATAGAAGTCTTGGGTCATGCACGGTCGAAGCCATGGCTGCAACTCCGTTGACTCTGGACCGGTTGTGACGAGGGGTTAAGGTTAAAGAAAAAGCGCGAGGGCTGTCGACGTCAGGTGGGGACAAGGTGTCGGTAATGTGGGGGAGGGAAGCCGATAATGGACCAGACACAGTCGCGATGAAGGTGAAATAGGTGATGAGGATTGAATCAAAGGGGTAATTCTCAAGTAGGCAGAGAACGGAAGAATTGATAGAAACCTGCTGGCACCTGGGAGGGAGGCCATAAATAGCTAGACACAGCGCCCCTGTCCCTCATGGCTGGCCAAGTCCGTCATGGGGTAGGGGTGCCAATGTGGGATGGATCCATCAGGGAATGAATGGATGGATGAATGAACGTCAGACCCTGGAATGACATAAGCACCCTGACGCCTCCTAGCGCCTGCTGCGCCACACGTCAATCATCTCCTACACCGCCACCGATTGATAAGGCGAGCTGTGAGTGGTTGGGAAAGGGCAACAACTGACCTACTACCAGTACCTACACAGGCCCAACGTACCTGATGTGTACAGTACGTCCACTTTTCACCACCACCCCAACGATTCCAATAGAAGAGCGTCCCAAGAGGCGAATTGTGCAAGCCCTTCCAATCGAGACTTTGAATCGCCTAAAATCACTATCCGTGGTAATTGAGACCGACCAGCGGCTACAAGGACCTTTTTTCTTTTTTTAGTATCCCCCCGGCGCTTATGCACTGGCCTCCGACCGTATTCCAGTAAGTCGTTGAGCTACTACTAGCCAGCCCATCCTACAAGCGATCTGGACATCGAATCGCCCCCGAGCCAGCGCTTCCTTCTCCTCCGCAAGCATGGCACAGTTCCAGATTCTTTCCGACCTACACCTCGAGAACCCGCGAGCATACGACCTCTTCGGAATCACCCCGACCGCGCCCTACCTAGCCCTGCTGGGTGACATCGGCAACGTCAAAGATGATGGCTACCTGCAATTCCTCGAAGCCCAGCTTCACCGCTTCAAGATCGTCTTCCTCGTCCTGGGCAACCACGAGCCCTTCGATGCCAGCTGGCCGGCCACACGCGAACGCCTGCAGCGATTCTCCGAGGAGATCCAGGACCGGCGCCAAAGGGCGGCGACGACGCCGTCGCAGTTGGGGGAGTTCGTCCTCCTCGATCGCACGCGGTACCGCCTCACGCCCCAGGTGACAGTCCTGGGATGTACATTCCACTCGCGCGTGAGTGAGGCTCAGGAGGAGACCGTCAGCCACGCCCTGAACGACTTTCACTACATCCAGGACTGGACGGTCGAGCAGCACCGTGCGGCCCACGAGGCCGAGCGTGCCTGGCTTAACGACCAGGTCACCGACATCGCCCGAGACGATCCGCATCATCGCATCGTCATCTTCAGCCATCACAGCCCGACCGTCGCGGTGGCGGCCGTGGACCCGCGCTACGCCGACAGTCCGATCACGTCGGCGTTCGCGACGGACCTCATCGGAGAGCCGTGCTGGGAGCGACCGCAGGTGCGCCTGTGGGCGTTCGGGCATACACATTACAACTGCGACTTCACGGACGATCGGTCCGGGAAGCGGATCGTGGCGAACCAGAGGGGGTACTACTTTGCGCAGTCCATCAAATTCGATCCCGCCAAGGTGTTTTGCGTGTGACTGGGTGTTTAGCGTTGACGACTTTGAAAGTCATTTTCTGTTTGATTTGGAGTTTTTGTTTTCGATTTGATTTGATTTGATTTGATTTGATTTGATTTGATTTTTTTTTTTGATATATAGATTAGTATAGTATATTCATAGCGACAATAGAGCATAGCGTTTCCATTCCTGTGGTAACGCTGCGAGATGCAAGATGATGTTGTCCCATAACGTGCGGGGGGAATGGAATGGTGAAGAATGAATGTCTTTGTCGAACGGATGATCTGCAGTTGGATTAAACCAACCCATGGGAACGCCGCGTTTAGCCGAGGCTCGAAATACCTCGGCCTCGTGATCCCCGGTCATTTCCCCAGAACGCTGGCTTCCCTTTCCCCGTTCCCCATTTCTATTCTCCTCGCTATCTCCTTGACACGCACCTCAAAGGAACCCCCCCCCCCCCCCCCCCCCCCCCCCCCCCCCCCACACACACCCCCCCCCCCCCCCCCCCCCGCCATTCTTATCTCCTGCTGGATTCAGTTTTGTTTCGTTATTAGCCAGCTAAAATATACCCAGTATACCACACTCCCACAATCACAATGACGAGTCTCTCCCGCGTATTGCGGCCTTTGTCCCGCACCGCTGCTTCCGCCCGCCTTATCACGACAAGACAGCCGTTGCGGACCCGAGTTCTTCCTAGGTATGAGGTTTTTTGCGAGGTGTCCAACCACTGGCATGGAACTCAAGAAACTAACCGGGACATTCCGTCCGATCAGTAGTACCCAAGCATTCTCCACCACGTCCCGCCGGCGGGACGTCGACCTTTCCGGGCTGACGCCGACCCCGATCACCTTCCTGTCCGAGACGGAGTCCCTGATGGCGGAGAGCGTGTCCAAGTTCGCGCAGGAGCAGATCAGCCCGAAGGTGCGGGAGATGGACGAGGCGGAGACGATGGACGCGGCAGTGGTGGAGCAGCTGTTCGAGCAAGGGCTGATGAGCATCGAGACCCCCGAGGAGTACGGCGGGGCGGGGATGAACTTCACGGCGGCGATCGTGGCCATCGAGGAGCTGGCGCGTGTCGACCCCAGCGTCAGCGTGCTGGTCGACGTCCACAACACCCTGGTCAACACCGCTATCATGAAGTACGGCGACGCCCAGGCCCGCCGCACCTGGCTGCCCCGGCTGGCCACCGGCACCGTGGGCTCCTTTTGCCTCTCGGAGCCGGCTTCCGGATCCGATGCCTTCGCCCTGCAGACCAAGGCCGAGAAGACCGCCGAGGGTTACAAGCTCAATGGCTCCAAGATGTGGATCACCAACGCCATGGAGTCCGGCATTTTCATCGTCTTCGCCAATCTCGACCCCAGCCAAGGGTACAAGGGCATCACCGCGTTCATCGTCGAGAAAGATACTCCCGGCTTTTCGATCGCCAAGAAGGAGAAGAAACTCGGCATCCGCGCCAGTAGTACCTGTGTGCTCAACTTTGATGATGTCGTCATTCCGAAGAGTAACCTCTTGGGCGAGGAGGGTCAGGGATACAAGTACGCAATTAGCGTGCTGAATGAGGGTCGCATTGGTATTGCGGCTCAAATGACCGGCCTAGCGCTGGGAGCTTGGGAAAATGCTGCTCAGTAAGAGGATCCCCCCCCCCCCCCCCAATCCCCATCAAAATTATCTTCCCATCGCTTAAATTCTCCACCGTATCTTTTATTTTACTTCCGGCACCAAGCGCTCTGCAGGGATCAATTCGCTGACCATGTCCAATACAGGTACGTCTGGAACGACCGCCGACAATTCGGCCAATTGATCGGCAATTTCCAAGGCATGCAGCACCAGCTGGCCCAGGCGTATACCGAGATTGCCGCCGCCCGCGCGCTGGTCTACAACGCGGCTCGGAAGAAGGAGGCCGGCCAGGATTTCGTCCACGACGCCGCCATGGCCAAGCTGTACGCCTCGCAGGTCGCCGGGCGCGTGTCCAGCTCCGCGGTCGAGTGGATGGGCGGAATGGGCTTTGTACGCGAAGGCATCGCCGAGAAAATGTTCCGGGACAGCAAGATCGGGGCGATCTACGAGGGCACGAGCAACATCCAGCTGCAGACCATCGCCAAGCTGTTGCAGAAGCAGTACACTCGCTAAAAGTCCTCAGGTTGTATGTGGTGCTTGACAATCAGCATTGGCCGTAGTCAATAGTGCTAACCGGTAATGAATATATTCGAACTACTACGTACCAAACTTGGCTCTAGAGTCCTAGACTCACTAGATCGAAATGGCGTGATTGGATTAAGCTCCACTTCCGCGTAAAAGGGCCTTCTGCTCGTCTTTTTTTTTTCTTTTTTCTTTTTTTTCTTTTTTTGGGGGGGTTTCCTCTCTCTGTTCAGTGTTGTCTGTTCCTAGTTGCGGGCTGGGAAAGCGGGCCCCGTCTTTTTTGGAGCTCTTCAAACTCCAAGTCTCGGGGTCGATTCTTCTTCGAGTCTTAGCCTGGGAAAATAGGAAAGGAACCTTCCCCTCCCATCGGAAATCAGAACCGATCTACTACCGTAATTGCGGATGCATGTATGAGTATTTTGACAAGTGGGCAATTGTGAAGGACGGCCCCCGGTAATCCTCTAGTCTAGTAAGCGATAGAAAATGCCAGAACAGGCTTCCATGATGCTCGTCTAATCCGATCGGAAGCGGATTACATGAATGCATACAAAAGGGAAATTGATCATCGTGGGAGGATCGTGGGACGGGGCCATCGGCTGGAGCCGATAGTCAGCCGTGAAGTCTTTATCCAATAATGTAGCACAAAAGGTGAAAGGTCCTGGAGATAATAATGGAATTGAATCCCACGGGAAGAGATTTTGGATTTCGGCATGGTTCAAATTTCGATCAAGCACTTTGGAGTCCCGTCAGCCCCGGCACTTCAGGTGATGCTTTGCATCAAGCACAAATCTTGTTGTCTATTCCTGGGTAGCTCGTGGCTTGTGTGCAGAGCCTCAAGGTGTTGATGATAATGACTCGGATGGTGCACCTGCACCCGGGTACGTGGGTTTTGTAACCGGCTCCTCCCCGAGCCGGGCTCCGGCCCAGTACCGTGGTTTGCTCCATTCGCGCCATTCACACTCCGGAAATTTGGTAATAGCAAGTGGGTTTTGATTTCACCCTCGCTTCTCGAACAAACGAATCTTGCAGCCTTGCATAATGTTAACTTTCGCTTATCTCTGACTCTGCGGACTTGGTTATACATCCTTTTTCTGGACGCGCAATCGTGCACATCGTCCCGATCATGCCGGTGAAAGATGTGCCAAGCTCGTGGCGTATCTCCGTCGGAAAAGTCAGGGATGCTGTGCCGGAACTTTGTTAGGCCTGCCTAACAAGCCGACCTCCCGGGCGCTTTAGTCCGAAGGCAGGGTTGCGGGGAGGGGTGGTCTGGATAATCTCACGGCTGCTGCAAGATCCCGGAGACCGAGCAGTCAAATCTAAACTCGGACCAATCTTTTAATCCAAATCATTGGGCATTATCCGCACCCTTTCCCGCTGGACAAGGGAGACGAGTGGGTTTCATCGCTTGCCACGGATCATATTATGCTGGATGGTGTAGCCTCTGCGAGCCTCTTCTGATTCTTCAAAAGTCACGATTGATGATGGCTCCAGTCATAGCTATACTCGCTCCTCGGTTGTGTCGAATGTGACGGGATGGTATGCTCGTGATATTGCTGTGGTGCCTGGACAACAGGATACCCCGATGATTCTCTTTCTGAAGAACAAGTTGGCACCGACATCGATCGTTGACCTGCAACACAGGGTATTTGGGGTTGGGTGTGGTGTGAGCTCTCTTGCCCGAGACCACGGATAGCCTCGGGGTGGTAGCCCTGCGGGTAAGGCGGGTAACCCGAATCAGGAGGCTGGGCCGGTTGTGCACAGAGGGAAGAATTGTAACTAATATGGGCTGAAGCGACCGGTAGCGGGTTGGGCGCTTGAATGTGACTTTCATAGACATATGGCTCGAGCCTAGCCCCATAGCTTGTGTCCGAAGGTTCCCCTACGGAAGATGTCCGAGCTGAACCGTATGGTTGCCACTCGGGAGCAATGGATGTTCGACTTGATGTGGACAGCACCGAGGCCGCCCTGGAAGCTGGATTCAAGCTCAAGGAGTCCGGGAGATGAGGTGAAGGTAGCATGGACCCGGAGGGAGTGCTGTATGAGCCATCTGACAAGCAATAAACATGATGATCAGCAATTGGGGCATGATAGCCTATAGGGAGGGATACACTTCGTCACTCACCCAGGCTTGAATGACCCTGCCTGCCTGTGGCCAAGGCTAATTGGTGTCTTAGAGAACGAATCTCCATCTCCATTGCGGTATTTCGTCGGACTATCTCGTCGAACCGGTCTCCTTTGATTTTCAGCTCAGCCACCTGATGCTCTAGACGCTCGATGTGCTCCTTTGTCCGCTGACGAATGGTTCTTTGAGCCTCACGGTCATTGGCACGCTTCCTTTCTAGTTGCTCGGCAGAGAGCGACGTCACTTTCCGTGCTCCAGCACGCGATTCGCGTTTCTTCGTCTGCGGAGGTTCCGGGGCAGGGCTCATTCTGCTAACCGACTCGTAGCCAGCTTGATAGTCTCAGTGATCAAAGAAGCGACAGTCATATGGGACAAGAATATATGTGAATGGGGGTGCGATAGGCCCCAGAGGAAGACAGAGAAGCAGAGAAGTTGGAGAGAAGCAGTTCTCTCAAGATGCGACTATAGCTGTTCCGAATGCGTGGGTCGCACTAAACTAGCTATATATATGTTTCCAGCGGGACAAGAAGGAGCCACCAGATTTTAAACAAAAACAAGACAGGCGGTTAAGATAAGTTAGTAATCGTTGTTGAGAATTATGGTTAGGAAATGGACCCATTTTGGCTCGGGCTGTGAAGCCCCATTCCGGAAGGCCGTCAGATTCGCGCGCAGGTTTAGGCACGTAAACTGTAAAGGTAAAGCCCCCTCCGGGGGAACCTTAGTAGATCGTGTACATAGCAAAACGAGGGAATAATTTAAGACTAAGAGGGGGGAAGAGGATTCCCCCCGCCTGCTGTCCTCTGTGAAATTCTTCCCAACATTACTGGTCATTCCCAATGGTCTTCTTTTCTAGCCTCTAACAGGGCCAATGGTCACTAAAATCCCTGTATAGTAGGTCAGTAGTAAGTAGTCAGCACGCTATTACGACGGGGTTGTTCCGGCGCTGCGCTATGTGTGCTTTGCCGACCTCCGCCTCCCCCCCCCCCTCTCTCTCTTCCCAACCTACAAACCTACAAGCATACTCCAAGGCTCTCCGGGAGGGAGGGGGGAGGTGACTAGGCAGACTAAAGATTAGACATCCTAGCCGGGGTTTGTGATGGAATGGCTGGTGCGACGGACTGCGTCGCCCCTCTCCCTCGTCAGGTGCCCGACACTGCTAAACACCGCTGCATCGTATCAGACCAGATGAAAGCAGATCTGGCAGGGTGTCATTTGTCCTTGCAGCACTGACTGAAAGCAGCATTGTCGGAATAAAAGCATCCAGAGAGCATTGTCCCTCCCACAGGTAGAGGTTAGCCAATCGGTGGATCTTAGTCTATCCGGGCCACATGGCAACCCCGATTGAGCGGCGGATACGGCCCTCTAAGCGGGAATAAAAGAAAACCTCAGTATGTCATGGCCTCGCCAGAAAAAAAACATTCACGGGCTTGAATTGGCTTTTGAGAGCCTCTTGGCAACTTTGTCTCCGACAGGTTGGGAGCTGACCGAAGAACAAAAAGTGGCAATTGAAGGGGGGGGAAGGGGGCCGCTCCTAGGGCGATGGGGCATCGCTGGGGCACAACCGACCTTCTCTGTAAGGGTTGGAAGCAGGCCAGCGGACCTGGAACAGTGGGCTTGAATGGGCGAAGCGTGTGAGAAGTAGCAGGAACCACGTACGTACCGAAGCTCCGAATGCACAGTTCTGGCGATCTGCGACCTCTGTAGTGGAATGTGCTGCGCAGTCAGCGAATCTTAGATCTCAGCCGGCAATCAGCATAAATGACAATTGGCTGAACGTGGACCCTTCTAGTGTCTAGCCTTGTGATTGTGAACGAATTGCGCATCCCTCGTCTTAGCGCCAGTGAGACTTACTGAGTACTAGGTAAGATCTAACCTAATCCCAAAATGGTGAGCTATTTCCGAAACCCGAAATCTCCGCGACAAGACTTTTTCCGGATTTGGTGGGAGTTGAGAGAAGTTGCGAAAGTCTCTCCCAGTTTCAGTGAAGTCACTAAGCTCTCGCTAAGCCGGTTCCATGGTTGCATCTGAATGGTGCTCGCCACGAGGATGAGTAGATCGGATCCACCCCTCAACCCCCTTATCTTAGCCTCCTTGAAATGAGAACTCGATTCGCTGAACCGAACGGAGACGAGGAGAACTTTAAAAGGTCAATCGGGATACGGCGAGGAGCCGAAAAGGCTGGAACTCGTATAATAGAAGCCTATCGAATAATCGCAGAAGCACGATTTCTCGGCCGTAGCGCAACGCCGCATTCGTGGTGACCTGTACTAACTGCTGGTGCCGGTCTGAACAGCAGGCAAGCTTCAAGACAAGCCAGCGTTGATCTGCGACGAATTGGAATACGGATGGCTGATTTCTAATGCATGACGCATGGTCTCTGTCTGCTGTTCAGTGGGCACTGGGTTAATGCTGAAATGCCTCCGATTTTGTTTCGAGACTCGTCTCGTATGCCGTTAGTCCTAAAGACTGCAGCACCAGAAGGATGAGAGAGACCCTCTCGCGACCACTGCTGCGACGACTACCGATCATCATTCGCCCAGAAGAAGCTTCCGGCAAAAGCAACCGATTTCAGAAATCTAAAATAGAACGATGAATTGAACTGAAGCCAAGGTGCAGCCTCTGAGCCAGCCATGACGTGGGTGCCACTTCGATCGAATACCGGCTATTGGTGGCGAGGGGCTAGGAGTTCGGAGGGTGATCTCATCGATTGAACAATACTAGAGAGCCTTGCAGTTGCGCTGATAGCAGCTGCATAGCATCATTTCAGGCTGCATCGTGGTGAGACCTGGTAGAGCAGTAGTAGGACAGTCTTGTCCGAATCTCGATCGATTTTGCAGGAGTCTCTCCACCGTCCAACGCCAGAAGCGCTACTGCGCCTTTGAAGAAATCCATGACGGCCTCGTTTCGAGCATGAGAGCATGCAGAGCTACGCAGCCTACGACTGCGTACATGGTCACGCCCCGGAGAACCTCCGTTGCATCCTTGTTACGTTCCCTGCTCCCATCGTATTCGAATATCCCGTAATTCCCTGGAACTATAGGGCTGGATGTCCAATCTATGAAGCTGGAGCAGAACGCAAGGAATGTTCATACACACCCTGATCAGCATGAGAAGGCCCAAAAGCCGTGCATCATAGCCGTGGGCATGATCGTTGCCTTCTATCTATTGCACGTGTTCGAGCGCCTTGTCCTAGATTCCTTTGTGCGCTTCGTGGCTCAAGTGAGGAGTGTAAGGTGTAAGATGTACGTCGTAGACATCGACTAATCTGCTGGGTGATGCAAGCTCATCGGACTTGATTTAGAGACAAGACAATGCAGACCAGGTCATGACGACACTAATAACAGGCGACCGCTATAGACCAGGGTGTGTCAGCTCGCTATCAGGCCGTTGTCTCGTGATTTGCGAGGGGGGAGGGAGGGGGGGCTACGCAGGGAATCAAAAGGATGAAAGAAGACCATGCGAGAGATGTTAAAGGCCGGGAATCACACGAGGGTGTGTTCTAGCTTGATCAATTGCCTGAAGATAACAAGAGCGCTGTTTGTTGTGATGTTAAAAAAACCGGGCGACAGAGAGGCGGGGAGACCCGGCGCCGCGGACAATTGTACTTACCTGATTTGGCCATTTTGGACTCGGCAGCCAGCCAGTTGTTGTTATGCTTATGCTCTCCGCCTTCATTTCATTCATCAATTATTCACAACCCACTTGTCCCCCCATTCTCAACAACAAACATCCACACTAATGCAAGATTAACTTCTGGCTTCTCTTCAAGGCGCTCAGCGATTATCAGCCTATGGATCCGAGCTACAAAGCCCGTAAGGAGGCTTTTGTGTCCAATCTAACCGGTGGAAGCATCTTCGAGATTAATGCGGTGACCTTGGTAGCTCCGGTACGTTGTGTACACATGTCCAAAATTGCCCCAGTGTGTACTAATCTTCAAACTCAACCTGCCTCATCTCACCTCATCTCGTTTCTTCTCTTTCTCTTCTGATCCATGATATCTTCTAGGCCGCTATTCTTCTTTGGTCCGTCCTCCAATCCCGCCTTTCCTTCTTCTCTCCATACACTCCCGCGGCGCTGGTCACCGATTTCCTACTCAATATCCTTGCGATTCTCTTTGCAACCACCGTGTATTCTGCAGCACCATGGACTCTAAACGCTCTTCTTCTCGCTCCGGCTCTACTGCTGCTGCTCAATTCACGACCCCAACCCGCTCAAAAAAAGGCCAAGCCACCGCCGCATGCTTCGATATCGAAGAAAAGTGAATCCGAGCCCGATCACTCCCTCCCGATTCTCCCTTATCTGACAACCTATCGGGCATGTATGATGGTCATCACCTGTGCTGCCATTCTGGCCGTGGACTTCCGTGTGTTCCCTAGGAGATTTGCCAAAGTCGAAAATTGGGGAACCTCGCTCATGGATCTGGGAGTTGGGTCGTTTGTGTTCTCTGGAGGGGTGGTCTCGGCTCGCTCAGTTCTCAAGAGTCGTCAAATTGGAGGCCCGAAGAAGTCTCTGGGTCAGCGACTGGTGGCCTCGACCCGCCACTCCATTCCTCTGCTCGCCCTGGGTCTGATCCGACTGTACAGTGTCAAAGGTCTCGACTATGCTGAGCATGTGACAGAATATGGCGTGCATTGGAACTTCTTTTTCACCCTAGGCTTCTTGCCTCCCTTCGTTGAGATCTTTGACACCCTCGCTGCGCTGGTCCCAATTTACGAGCTCTTGTCCCTTGGAGTTGCGGCTTTGTATCAGGTGGCTCTGGAATCCACTGACCTGAAGAGCTATATACTGGTTGCTCCCCGGGGACCTGACTTGCTCTCCAAGAATCGGGAAGGGGTGTTCTCGTTCGTAGGGTATTTTGCGATCTTCCTGGCTGGCCGGGCCATTGGTATCAGGATCATGCCGCGCGGCACATCCCCGTCCACCACCCCGCAACAGGCCAGGAAACGCGTGCTAGCTACCTTGGGAGGCCAGGCTCTGGTTTGGACCGGGATATTCCTGCTCAACTCGACGTATGCGTTAGGCTACGGCGCAAATCTTCCGGTGTCGCGGCGCCTTGCCAACATGCCATACGTAGTATGGGTGTCGGCTTTTAACAACGCACAGCTTTTCGTGTTCTGTCTCCTGGAGACAATCTTCTTCCCATCCGTCCATCGGACCTTGGGAAGAGAGGGCGAAGCGGAGCGGGTCTCCTTTGCAACCAGCCCGATCCTTTCGGCCTTCAACAAGGGTGGACTGGCGGTGTTCTTGGTGGCCAACCTTCTCACCGGCGCGGTGAATTTTAGCGTTCCTACCTTGGACCTCAATACTGCTCAAGCCATGGCCATTTTGATTGGGTATCTCGCAATCCTGACGGGGGTTGCACTGGGGCTGGACGGGGCTGGTATCAAATTGGCACTCTGACGCGCGAGAAAGAAAGTGCAAATATTGTATTAGATGATGAGTGTAAATTGATCAATCCGACAAAATTATAGTGCTTCTCACTGATTCACCAGAGACATGAATGATGGTAGATTGTCCGGTTGATTTAGCATCGAAGCACATGGTGAGCCGCGGCTCCGCAGACAAAGGAGGAGCTCATGTGGGGAATTAATTTGGCTCGACGGGTTTGAGCGGAGCCACTACTTCTTCTTCCTTCCACCCACCCACCTTCCCTTCTTCATACTCTTTTTCGCACTCTCTAAACCTCGAATGTGTCACTGAAATTACGCGCATCATGAGCGCAAAACCCCAATTCTTCCAATATCCGGAAGTACGCGAAGGCCCTTCCGTCCCCTATAAAAATGAAGACCAAGTGATCCCAGTCTTCCGAGGCATGCCTCTAGCAATTGGAGCGAGCCTGTAAGCTACAACTGTCTTCCTCTACCTATCGCTGCCACCGAGTGATTTCCAGCCTGTGCCTTCAGCCACCTTCTTTTCCCCCAGCGCGCGCCTTCAATAACAAGGATAAGAAGAGCTAAGCCACCTCAAACCGTGCAGGATCCAGCACGTCGGCTTCATCCAGGACTACTTCTGGCGCAATGCCGGCTTCAACGTCATCCGCGTCCTCCCTCTCGACGACTATGCCCCGCGCTACGACCCCACCGTGATTCCGTTCCTCGACTGCGCGACTTCATCATCATCATCGGCATCAACTACGACGACGACGACGACCGTACCACTACCCGTCCCGACCCAGAGACGGAAAGATCACACGGGATACTACACCTCCGCCGACTATGTGGCTCTATATCAGTCGGGGCAATTGACGCCCTCGGCCGTGGTCGAGGCCTTGTTACCCCTGATCCGGCGCGATGTGGACTCCGCAGAGGAACAAAAGGGCGGCCGCAAACACTCGGTCGCGTTTCTAGAGTCGCAGGCCGAGCGGGTTCGGGCGGCCGCGGCGGCGTCGACGCAGCGGTACAAGGCGGGCCAGCCGCTGGGGCCGATGGATGGAGTGCCCGTGGCCGTCAAGGACGAGGTGCACCTGGAGGGGTACCAGCGGACGCTGGGCAGCAAGATCGACTTCAAGGGAAAGTATCAGGGGACCTCATGGTGCGCGAAGCAATGGGAAGATGCGGGAGCGATCATCATCGGGAAGACGACCATGCATGAGCTGGGGCTAGGTAATTCCTCCCTTCTATCTTCTCTCGATAAGAGATCAAGAGAGACCTGACAAGAAAACCAACACACCGTCCAGATACGAACAACAATAACCCCAATTACGGGACCCCGCGCAATCCCCACAACCACGACTACTACTGCGGCGGCTCATCTGGCGGCTCTGGCTACGCCGTCAGCGCCGGTCTGGTGCCCATCGCCCTCGGCGCCGACGGCGGTGGGTCGATCCGTATCCCTTCCTCCTTCTGCGGAATCTGGGGGTTGAAGCCCACGCACGGCCGCATCAGCGGCACGCCGACCGTCTCGCTGGCACCGACGGTGGGCGTCTACGGCCCGATGGCCAGCAGCCTCGACGACCTCGCTCTGGCCTACCGCATCATGGCAACGCCCGCTCCCGCAGCCCAGGATCCCATCTCCGCCGCTTTCCCGCCCCCACTATCAACCTTACCACCATCCTCCTCACCTTCAACGATCCAAGAAAGTCAACCCCCAAGAAGAACAATAGGTCTAATCCCCGCTTGGCTCGAACGCGCCCACCCCACCGTCCGCACCTGCTTCGACCAAGCCGTCACTCACCTCACCACCACCGCAGACCACGAAGCCAGGGAATTGGGAATCCCCTACCTCCCCGAAGGCCAACGCGCCCATGTCCTAACCATCATGGCCGAAATCGCGTCCGGCCTGCAAGCCGCCCAAATCAGCCACCTCTCCGCCCCAAACAAGGTCCTCGTTTCCATGGGCATGTACCAGATCACCGGCCAGGATTTCCTGGCCGCCCAACGCCTCCGCCACTGCCTCATGGCGCATCTGGCCCACTTGTTCCAGCAACATCCCGGGCTGATCATCTGCACGCCCACCACCCCGATCCCCGGTTGGAAGATCCAAGGGCCAGAGGATTTGACGCGCGGATTGTCCGATGGGGGTACCTCGGTTCGGAATATGGAGTATGTCTGGTTGGCGAATTTCACGGGGTGTCCGGCGATTTCGTGTCCCGTCGGGTGGGTGGATGCCGATGGTGGTGATGGTGGTGATGGTGGGAAGGTTCCGGTCGGGTTGATGGCGATGGCGGAGTGGGGAAAGGAGGAGGAGTTGATTACCTTTGCGAGGGAGTTGGAGGGGGTGTTGGGGGCTGCTGAAGGGGGAGGAGGAGGTATCAGGGTTCCTGGTGGGGAGGGGGCGTTGTGGGAGGATATTATCGAGTTGGCCAAAAGGGCAAGTACCGCTTGATATCTGAACAATATACGAAAGATGATATGTCGATGAGCTGTCAACAAAAAGCATTGACTGCGATTCTTTGTGGTTTATAATTATGTGGAGGGTTCCTGCCGAACAAGGGGACTACGTTTCGGTGCTGATAATATGCCATGTGGGTAGGCTAATAGCCTCATTGAGCCCGTGTAAGGCAGTCAAAACTGATTTACTAAGAATACACTTCGTGACAGAAAACAAACAAGTAATAACAATAGCTGCTAGCAGCGATGGGACGTACAACGCGTAGACCACAAGTGAAACAACGTCCTAGCAAATGTGGGTATTCAAAGAACTCTATACAGTATTAAGAATAGAAACAACGCAGGCTTAATGCCTTTCTCGGGGCAGCTGAATGACAGCCTCGATCAGCCTCAGAAGCACATATTTATGATGCTGCTTGTGGACCAGACATCTAGAGATAACCTCATGTAAGTAGAGAATGGCCATACAACCAAACTAGATGAAGATGCTCTCCCCCCGGTCAGGAACACGGAATTCACATCCCAGCCCGGCAGATTTTCCCTGAGCTTGGAGTTCACGAAGAATGCGTTCCGCTGCAGGGGGACCGTCGGTCAGATGATCCTTGATATGGATAACGTAGACCCTCAATCCAGCTAGGGGCGGCTCCGGCCATGTGTGTGTTGTGAGAGGATCAGAACTCTCGGCGAGTTGTGTATTGATCCCAACATCAGTCGCCGGTTGTGAGACGGTTGGGCTTCCTCCTTCTAGCTTCTCATCGGGCTCCTCGAATGATGCCTTGGCACGGGTGTGGCGACGGGTGCTTCGGTTGGATCCTCGGCGACTCGAAGATTGGCCCTTCTCTCCCGTGAGAGCCAGTCTCTTTGATTTGGGGCTGAGGGGTACATCTGTACCCACATCGGGAGCGGACGCACGTTTGCGTTTCTTGGTTGCATTGGATTCCGGAAATTTGATCTCCTTCACAATGCTCGCAAGCGCTGTCAACTCGGAGATTAGATGTCGTGGACAAAGATGTCCGTAAAGATAATCGTCCTCAACGTCATCGTTGTAGGAACACTCGATAAAGATCGCGCGCAGCTGCTCACTAGCAATCTTCGGTGCCGCTACTTCCCAGACGCGCTTGTTGCGCGGGTTCCGGGAGATCGAGTCAGGCTCAACATCACCAAAAATCATCACTTCTCGTTTCGCGATCGGACAGCGTATGAAGAAGACAGAGCTTTCGACTGTGGTCCATTTTTCTTTTACAGGACCCCGAAGACCAGGCGAGTCCACCGGAGAATAGTACCTGACCTCAAGTTAGTACCCTTCGATGCGCGAACCAGTGAATCTACATCTAAGCTTACCCCGTGTCTAGCTCATCTGTAGAAAATGAAAAGCCCCCAGGACCGATTTTCATCGGACCCGGGCCATAGGCTGCGCTGCTCAGCCGATGGTGGACGTCGTTCTCCGTAGGAGGATGCAGTCTGCAGCTTCCATGGCTAACACCAAAGCACTTCGCCACCAACCCCTCACATACTCGTTTGTATCCCCTCTCATCACCAATTCCCAGCATTGCTTCGCCTCCCTCGCGTAGGCGCTGATAAGTTACCAGCCCAGCGCCCCCCTCCTCATCTGACAAATTAGGCCAGATCACATCATTGAATACGTGGGTCTTGATGGCAGTGACCACGGACGGCAGAGCCGCAATTGTTTTCGCGCCATTTCCAGCTTCCAAGGCTGGCGTATTGATTGCGAACGCTGAAAGATGGTCCAGGTGGGGATGTGTGATGAGAATGGCACCGATAATGTGGCGGAAGAAATGTGCCGCGTTCGCAGGAGCATTGTTACAAGGCAGCTCGAGGCCGCTGAATGGTCCGACGTCCAAGACAGCTTGGTGATTGTCGAATTGCTCGAGAATGTTGATGACTCCGCAGAGAAGGGTCCCTGCATCCACTGCGATTACCGAATTTGCCGACCATTTACTCGATGTCGAGCGAACCAGTAAGCCTGTGACCCGATCTTCGCGTGGACCTCCCGTTGGGCCCTTTCAACCAAGTGTTAGCCACGAATTTTTGCATGCAGGCGACGCCGAATGAAACCGGAGAGAAGTCACACCATGAGAGCTGCACAGATGCAGCGAGAGGGTGCCAAACCGCATAGTGAGGGTGGAGCAAGTCCAGAGGATTGAGGCCGGCATGTCTTAGCACAGCATATCAAACCGGAGAACAAGCCATATGGATCGATTGGTAGACACAGGGTGTGAGACAAACACAAGTCGCGGCTAACTTACCAGGACAACTACTTGCAAACCTGAGGTTCCTCCTTCACTGCCCTTGGAAGGCGTTGCCTCACCATCGCGTTCCCCCACTTGCTGCATGTTTCGAGCCGTTTCTGATGGGATCATCTTGTGAGCATAGAAAAGCAACGAAGGAATGGTGTAGCACGTAAGGCAGGCTTTTGACTCACACTTCTCCCGTTCCTAGTCAAGTAGTTTCTTCGCCCCTTCCAAATGCCCGGCCTCCTGCACGGAAACACGTCCTAATGGGATTTATGACGCTGGTGGTTGCGACCTACGCGTCAGTCTCTGCTGGAGTCTAATCTGCGCCCAAAGCGTTCTCTGGCAAATCGAAAAGTATCTTAGCCTGTAGAGGTTCAAACGATATTCAAGATAGTTCCAGTGAGAAGCGTGTGATGTGACCGTAGACTCTCCGCGACAGAGCGGTTGGTCGCAGAATGGTTGGTTACGGTACAAGAAGCGCCGCCCTCCTTGATTTGACCTTCCGGCGGTTGTCGCGAGCAGGTAACAGGTTCCTTGCTCGAAGCTGTGTCACCAGGACAAGGAAACGGAGGAAAGAAACGGTAGACCCAACTGGTTGTCCTCCTCCAGTTGAAGTGACAGCCAGCGAGAGATTTGAGAGAGTCCCGGCGGTGCTACCCCACGAATCTGGGGCACAGCTCTGTCACACCCCAATGGTTGGGAGCAAGACGCTAATGCGCACCCTAAGGGCCCCAGTGATTTGGTGGCTGACAAGTGGGCGGAGGAGCGTTGGCGATCAAAAAGCCTCGTAGAGTAGTGCCTTTGAAGTCGGGCACTGTATCAGGGAAGCCGCCGGGGGACGGAGACACGAGAGAAGCAGAAGTAGGTTTGCGATACATGCGTATGATAGGGTCGATCACTTATTAGATATCAACTGGGGTGGTGAGTTAAGAGAGGAAGAGAGACGGAGGACCTGTGGGGAGGGGGAAATACGGATCGAGCACCCGATGACGCCGACGATAACTTAGCAGCTGGACGAGGATTTCGCAATGCGCCCCTCGTTTGGAGGGCAAACTTGTACCAGTTGACTGCCTTCACGTGTCAAGAGGAGCGACGCGATCATGAATGTCAAGAATTTTAAAAAGAAATCAGCCAAAGGAAAGGTAGTAGGAGGGAGTGACTTGTTGTTGGAGGACAAGTTGAGGTAAAAAAGAAAAGGTAGGTACAAGTACAGATACTGTACGGAGTACAACGCAATCAATTATCAATTGAAGGCTGGCTGGCGGGTAATGACGTGAGACGATAAGTTGATAGTATGAGTAAGTTAGCCTCCGCTGCTCTTATTTCCTCTTACGCTCAATGAAACACAGCGGAAGGAAAGGTTGAACCAACAGATATAACAATCTGGAAAGAAGAAAATCAACAGCCTCAAACTTAAAAGGGGGAGGGGGGGGCAGCAAGAAAGAAAAAGAAAAGAGCCCTGTGAGAAAGAGTGATTTCCACCCGGGGCCGGGTTGATTCAAAGTTCGATGGGCGGAGCAGTGGGTAACTCAAGTTACTGGGCAAGTTAACTGAGTAAGTAAAGCTAACTTCAAGGTTCGATTCTAGACTCCATTAGTTTAACCCCACGAACCACTCACTGTCTACATCACCCTTCTGATCTCCTTCTCTATTATCTCCTTTAGTCATATCTCCTTTAGTCATTTAATTTACCCCAGATTGCTCATACACATCGTTGATTCAATTCTCACCGTGCCATTGACTTGACAGGTCTGACCATTAAGTTGAATCTCCTTGCAGCAAGGATTTGACACTATCAAACTAAGCGGCTGGCGCATGCTTTTCCTTTCTCAACAATCTCAATCCGGCCCAAACATCATGGATGTTATTTTCAAGTGAAGCTCCGGTCCATTTGTGGATCAAAAGCCAAGAGGGGTTCTCGATAGCATGGGACGTGGCTAATGGCGTCGATATTTATGATCCACACAAGCGCTTAGGTCGGTTGCTATAAAAGAACCCACGTGCGAATTAGAAAGCCCAGCGACAGGCCAAGGCATGCCTTACAGAAGAACACCCAAGTGCTCAAGAATAGCATCAGGTGAATGATGGATTTTGTACTGTGCAAACACCAGTAAAGTGAGAAGAAAAGGAAAAAGAAAAAGAAAGATAATTTGGGGATATCATCATCGACACTGTCGCATTGGACACGCTGAAGTCCAAGAGGAAAAGAAGTCGTCGTACGCCGCGCAGAAACGGAAGTCACAGCTTTGCGCCTGAGAGTCCGTGAGAGATGATGACTCCCAAAGCCAAATCGCAAACGAACAACACCGTGACCGAACCGTATATACGCAAAGGAAAGCCAGAACATCATTGCCACATCTAGCGGCGAACCCATGAAACCCAGCCTGAAAAACAGTTCGCCTTGAGAAAGAACGCCCGCCGTGGCCGCTAAAAAATAGATGAACAGAATAAATATACCGACAGATTCAATGGCTACCACACCCTATACACACCCGGAACATATGGACGAACATCACGGAACGGAAGGAAGAGCACCCTCAATGACCTTCATCCGTGTAAGGATCGTGATCATTACGGTTGCCGACCGCAGCATCGTAGCTTGGTATCGGAGGCTGATCCTCGAAAGGGATATCATCGCCACCTCTTCGGCTGCCATCTGGGCTCGAGTACTCCGGAGGTGGAACCTGATCGAGATCGTCCGTGTTCAACAAGGGTGCCTGCTCAGTGTCTCCAGCATTGGTACGACTTGAGCCTTCACCAACATCTTCGTGGGAGGGTATGTGAGCGAGTTGGGCGAGAGAGATATCGGTCGGAGAACGCACGGGACCCGGGCTAACGGATGGACCGAACCTGAGGGTAGAGCTGGTTCGTGCATTATTGGCGTCTTGGTATACTCGCTGTGATATCTGCGCAGCACTTTCTCGACCAGATTCGAGAAGGATGCTGCCCTGTTCGCTCCCATAAGGAGGCGGCGGCGCCAGGCTGCCGGTCATCGGAGCTAGACCCCATTTTTTGACATTCGCTTCGATAAAAACGAAACCCATCTGGCCAAAGTTCACATGCACGGTGCAGGGTCCGTTGGCCCCAACCGTCGGGAAGAAGTTTTGGGATTTTTGTCCGTGCGCCACATCTTCTAGCTTCTTGCCGTTGCGAGTGAAGAAAATCGTGCCTGAGCGCGGTCGATACCCAACACCAATAACGTCGCCTTGGAGAAGCGGGGGACCATAAGGCGTTGGAGCGAAAGGCTGATTGTATCTCCTGTGACCTGTTGACTGATATGCGACCGAGGATTTGTGATACCCTGTCAGGTAGATAGTGAGTTAGTAGGGTGAATCACCCATCTATGACCCTTGGGACGTACCTGGTAATTTGAACAGAGGGTACGGTTTCGTGGTCATGCCAATACTGATGAGGGTGTTCTCCGGCTTATCATAGATCTTAGCCTCCCAGTAATATACGTCATTCTGTTTCGGAACCGGCAGGTTGGTCTGGACACTGCATTCTGAATCATAGAACTCAATCTCAGTCCTACCCTCGACAAAGCAGTTGGCGATCTCTAGTTCGGGTTGAAACTCCCAGGCCGATACTCCTTTTTCTTGGATCGCGAGGAACTGAGACAGCGAGATGTCGGTTTGCGTAGACTCGGGTGGGTTGGCCTCGATAAACGCTACCGAGCAAATTAGCATGCCACGAATGCACGCGAGACAGGCTACAGGTTTTGCGACTGGTGGCGACCGCATCGAGCGACGGAGAAGAGTAAACTCACCTTTTGCTCGCAAGTATTCCGACCGCGACAAATCATCCATGGTTTCCAGAGCCTCCGCTTCCTCGCGCAAGAACGCCTGTTCATCGTCGAACTCACCGGGTCGGCCGATGCGATCGAGTATGATCCTACCGCGCTGAGTGTACTTGAAGAAAAAGAAGACCGCGAGAACAAGGACTGCAACGGCTGCTGAGCCAAAAGCGGACAGGACGCCAATCAGAATGCCCTTCCCGGTCGAACCGGAGGAGTTGCCACTGATGCCAACCAGACCGCTATTGTCTTGGGGCATTGCCGACAGAACTCGATCATGATCGGAATTCGATGCCGCTAGGTGAGGATCAGTCGGCGGATGAGCAATGGTGGCTGGAAAGTGGTTGACTAAAGTCGAAGGAATATTATAGCCAGAGGCAGCCGCTGCCTCATATGCCCGCATCGTTCATTGACTGGCTCGATGTCTCAGGCTGGCCGATTATACGATAGGTAATGAGAAGGGACGGGTTGGACCAGGATTCAACCAAACGAACGGTGACGTGGGAACACTAAAAGATAAACAATATCACAATGAGGGACGAGGTGAGGTGAATGACGGAGGAGACGGGAGAAGAGATTAGATTATGAGATGATGAAGCCCGAAAGTTCAACGAGAAAGTAGGCAGAAGAGTAGGAAGAGAGAGTGAAAGATGAGTGAGAGCCAAAGTGAGAGCCCGAGAGGCGCATGTGGGGAGGGGGGCAAAAGGCAGCGACGCTTCCGGGCGATGCGTTCGGATGACGGCGTATCAAGCCACTTTTTTTATCAGCAACCATTCCAGGCCCTCGCTAAGGGTCTAAGACAGAGAGGGAGTGCATGTGTTTGTTGGTTGGCTGGCTGGCTGGCTGAATGTCCCATTCAACCGGAATTCTAGTCATAAGGTACAGAACTGGGACAATTTAACCCCTCGTTCCTGGATCAATCTTTATCTTGCACAGTACGGAGCACTTGCCTGTTTTCTCTCTCCCTCCAATGCAATGCAAGGCCGCGACCACATGAGGAAAAATGATGATGACATCCTCATTGTTATCGCTGGTACGGGACTGGTAAGATACGGAACAGATACGGGATCGCCCGCAGTCACTCTTACCCCATTGCGGGTAGAGATCGCGTATCGGCTCCGTCTGGCGCGTACGGACTAGACTATGAACTAACTGGAACGTTAACTGACTCCCTCCCTCCCTTCAGGGGACCCGCGTTCCAAAACACAATCAAATGCCAGGCGCTTATCTCCACGCTTGATCTTCTCACCTCCTTCGTTACCCTCTCTTCCTAGTCTCATCGTTGTGCTTTGTTCCCTTCCTCCTGCGTGGAATCCTCCTACTTCCGGGCCATCCCCTCCTGCGCTCTACACATTGATTTAGTCCTCACGTCTTGGCTAGCGCCTGAATTTCCAAGCAATGCGTGTCTCAGCTCATCCGGATCTTGTCTCCGATCTGAAGGTCTGCAATGTTCGCTGGTCCGTCAAGGGCCATGAATTCGATAAATATCCAGGTATGCTTGCATGTTAATTGCCGGTTTGCTCTGCCCCTCCCTTTCTTCGATAGAAACACTTGGTTGGATATTTGTTCGACGCTGACAGACAGTTTGCACAGCCAAGCAGCATGCGCGCAGGGTCGCGATGAAACTGGGGGTTTCTAGCGGCCTTATCTATCTTGCCGGCACACCAACAATCAATTGGGGCGATTCGGATCAACCGCAGACCTTCCGACAAAGACGCTACTTCTACTACCTCAGCGGCGTGGATGAACCCGATTGCTTTCTGACCTACGATATCAAGAAAGACCTGTTGGTTCTCTATGTTCCCGACTTCGATTTGCATCGGGCGATCTGGATGGGGCCCACGCTGACCGTCGACGAGGCTCAACGGCGGTTTGATGTAGACCGAGTTCGCTACCATACCTCCCTAGACAAAGATATCGCGTCCTGGGCCCAAGGGTACAACGACACCGCGCCCGTGTATGTTCTTCATACGTCTCAGCAACCCGAAATACCAGCCACCAAGCTCCAGATAGACCACGAGCACCTGCTTCCTGCGATGGATGCGGCTCGAGTCATCAAAGACAGCCATGAAATCCAATTAATTCGCCAGGCAAACATCATTTCTGGCCTGGCTCATCGGAAGGTGCTGGAGAAGATCCACAAGATGACCAACGAAACACAGATCGAAGGACTATTTCTGGCCACATGTGTGTCTCACGGCGCGAAGAACCAAGCGTACGAGATTATTGCTGGCTCGGGTCCCAACGCCGCGACCCTCCACTACATCAAAAACAATGAGCCTCTGAAAGGTCGACAGCTGGTCTGTTTAGATGCGGGGGCGGAGTGGGAGTGCTATGCGAGCGATGTCACTCGGACGTTTCCCCTGGGCGCGGAGTGGCCCAGTGAGTATGCTCGCGACGTTTATCAAATTGTAGAGGAGATGCAAGAGGAATGTATCCGGCGCATCAAACAAGGGGTACGATTTCGAGACTTACAGCTCCTGGCACACAACATTGCCATTCAAGGGTTACAAGCACTGGGCGTACTCAAGCCTGGACCTGTAGAGGAGATCCGTGAGTCAGGGGCGTCGGCAATTTTTTTCCCTCACGGACTGGGACACCACGTCGGACTGGAAGTCCACGACGTCTCGGAGAGGCCAATCACGGCCCAGGGTCAGCGGGGAAGACGCGACCTGGTGCCGCCCACTAGCCTTTCGTTTCCAGTGTTAGAGGAAGGTATGGTGGTGACGGTCGAGCCCGGCATCTACTTCTCTCAATTGGCGCTGGCCAATGCTCAGAAGCAACCGCTCGCCCGACACATCAACTTCGTCGAAGCGGTGAAGTACATCCCAGTCGGTGGAGTGCGGATCGAGGACGACATCCTAGTGACGAGGACGGGATACGAGAATCTGACGACAGCGCCAAAGGGCAAGGAGATGCTGGAGATCATCCGTCGCGGGATCGGCAATAGCCGGGGGGGCCATCAGTCAGTTGTATCTTGACTGCTTTCTCCTCAGTACACTACATGAGTAGTAGACAGCTTTGTATCCCGGGTTGCTTGGCGGAATCCAGTCCGTGTTTCACAGGCCCTTCGACTGTCTAGACCGTTTAGCGTGTGTGGATCGTTACTAATTCAGTCAGAGACATTATCATTGATGGAGTCGAAATGTGAGTAGTGCTTCAAAGACTCTGTGGGCTTCTTTCTTCCTGTGACTACCATAACCCTACTTTTCAGGCTATACAAATATTGAAACGAAATCTATAACCTTCACAGCAGGCATCTCACCCAGCGTATCTCAGAGATCGAACCTTCAAATCGTACTCTGCACAGTACTTATCGTAGTTGATGGGATATGTACGGAGACTGTACCTAATATGGCCGAACTGTCTTCAGCGGCAGCGTGAGCACCAGCGGCACAAAATGTCCCCTGATGCGCATGTTAGCTCGGTCACTCTATGGAGTCCATCAACAATTTTTTAATGATCCTACCGATTGATCCCACAGCAAACCCACCCTGGCGGAGAATGACCCAGTCAGTCCATGGCCACCGGTCAATTGATTCCAATCTAGACCGAAACCTGCAGCGCCGCGAATAACCATGCCCCCTTCTTTTTTCCGGGCCCCGGGCACACAAAACCCGAGGACTCCAGAGTCCAGACAGCACTAGAGCCTTCACGATCTTTCCGAGCCCGCTTCCGTCTCCACTCCACAACAAGTCCAGGCACAAACCACACACAATTACATGCTCGACTATCCAATCTACTATGTCTACCTTGCGAGACCGGACACACTGTACTACGACAACGGGAAATGAAAAAAAAAAAACAAACAAAATCCCACTCCCCATGTCTCAACGGTGGGATTGCAGGCTGCAGCTGGGCTAGCAAGCTGCTACTACGTAGCCGCCCCAAGGAAAAAAGGGGGTTCGCATTTTAGCAGCCGTACTACGTATTGGTATGATCCGATTTGGGCTACTTGCATTGTTAATTGCTAAAGGTTTGACGAAATGACGGGTTACATCTGTTCGTAAGGTAGTAGTAGGGTTTGGCGAGATGATACTACATCTGTCGGGATATGTCATCTATAACCTCCTTTTCGAGGCAGAGACCCTATTTCATTGTCTAAAGGCTATCGGCCTAGGTTTCAGGATTGGAAAAGCTACTAGCCCTCTGTGATCTGATTCAAGAGAATGGGATGACTACAAAAGCATCTTCACAACTGGCGTCATGAAAGGATGAGACAGAGCAAACTCCCTACTATTTGCTTTTGGCATGTGGTTGCAGAGTTGCAGCAAACTTGAGTAAGGCAATATGATTGACCCCATGCTCATACTACAAACAAGATTATAACCAGGATTTAAACAAATGTACTGTAAATTACCGGTAGCTTCAGGCAGTTGCATAAATTCCAAACTATGCTGATTAGAACCCGAACAACAGGATGAAATACAGAAAGTGGAAAGAGACAACTCACATTTTCCCACCATCATATATACACAGCATGTAGGAACTTCTGTAGGGCTGTCTAGGACAGGGTCCTTCTCGGCTACGAGCGGTTGAACATGTGTCATGGTGGCATTTGGCCACGACACGACAGATTTTTCTTCCCCCTCCCCCCCTTTTCTTTGCCTGCTGTCTCGCAAAGGCACTCCGTGAGTATTGTTTATGCCTCGTTCTGCCTACGTGGTGTCGACTTCATGGCTCGAGTAGGGTTTGAACTGAAAGCATGGAACAGGCGTGGGGAGTGAGTTATGGAGCAGCAGACTACGGAGTGCATCAATATGGTCTATATCTTTCAAGGTGCTTGCATGTTGTGAGTCGCTGAGACGAGCAGGAAGGCGTCTGCAGACTGCATGCTTGCTGCAGACGGAGTAACTTCGGATGCTTGAGTGAATTATGCCTCAGCCTGCGAATTGAACAGACAAGAAAGTCAAGTGGTTGTGCACAGAAGTGAGTAACATGAATTGTTGTGAGCTGGCCTTGATGGCTTAACGATGTTGAGTTGTAGGAAGCATATCTATAGTAATATCCGTATGGAGAAAGTGGAGAGAAAATCGAATTAATTACATTGCCCAGAATTTATTCGCTTACCTAGCACTTTTCTCATAATGTGAATATCAAGATACTACCGGTAAATGTACAGTGCATACGGTACTTGCTTGCGCGAAGGTAGCACGTTCAATAAGCACAGTACATACATATGAGTACGGAGTACACGCTGCATATCTAATTCTGCCTGCGAGAGCATAACCCAGACTATCCAAACAAAACTGCATTCAGCACACCTCAAACCGACCATTTCAACCCAAGCACAGCATAACCCACCTACTATAGAGTTTTTCCCGCCCGCGGCCGCCCAATCGCACAATACGGAAGCTACATTGGGCAATAATAACCTCAAAAGTCACAGAGGATTGAGTCTTCTCCAACTTCGACGAAGGTAATGAGATTCCAACTCACGAGTATCCACAAAGACAATCCAAGCGCCGTCGATCCCGAAACAACAAAGGATCCAAGGACCTTATGAGCTCTAAGGCTCTCGGCGGCCTTTCGGCAACCCACAAATCGACATCCTAGACCACACCTCGTACTATGAAACGGGAAAAGAAGGGATGCCTAGTGCCTACAGTACATACATAGTGTACGAACAAAGGGCGCGGACGCGGACCCAGGACAGTAAGCCCCGAGCCCGATATCGCCCGTAGTCTCGATGCATGCCGAACCTGCCGTGGTTGGATGTTGTCAACCTGAGTGAGTTCTGAGGGCCTGACAATTGAGCAATCTTGCACTATGCGTCACACAAAATCTCATCACCCGCTCGGCCCGTTACGGCATCGTTTCCACTTGATTGCCACTGGAGGTTAGGGTACAGGGGCGTGTACGATGACGGGCGTACGGTATTGTCAGAGCCTCCATGGAGAGGCAGACTTCTGAGAAAGAGAGAGTGAGAGAAAGCATGGTTTGCTCTTCCTTCCCTGGTCCGGATCCGAAATGCTTGAGGATCCCGCCTGCATGGCGTCAGACCACCCTTCCATTGGCCTACTTACGCTTTGCGTTTATTTTGGTTGCGTTTATTTCTTCTGGTTCGCTACCATGTCCCTGGTTGCCTGGTTTCAACGTTGCCTTTATACAGTAATTACTACAAACAGGATATCCTTTCATGAGTTGTGGTTCTCTTTGACATGGCTGGGAAGACCCCCCCTCAATTGGGTAGTTGGTTAGTAGTTTTGCAGGTCTGTCAGGCATTCAAGTCAAGTCAGGCCGAGAATGAAGTGGGAAAAATTCAGTCTTTGTTGAAACTCAAAAAAGAAGACCAAAATAGAATAGTCTAGCACCTCAGCAGCACAAAAAGAATAGTTGACTTGGCCTAAAACCTCAGATGGGGTCCTGATGAGGTGACTCAGGACTCAGGAGTTCAAAGAGAGGGAAATTTGTAACAATGAGCCCTAACTCTGCGGAGTCAACCCTTGGATCCTCCGCGGAAAGGGAGCCACCAGAACTACGCAATCCAAGGTGAACATTAGATCAAATTTCACCATTCCTAGCATTCTAGATTTTGGCAATAACGTCTGCATCAGTGTGGAGTTGTTTGACTAGGGGGCAGAAGACATTGTGGGTCCCGAAGCCGGATGTGAAGATTTTCTTTGCCTGGTTAGGTTTTTTTTTTGATTTTTTTTTCTTTTTTAGAGGTACTGAGTACCTCTGTAACCTTAAGTGTTTAGTGAGTCACACCACCGCCCAACACTCCTTCGGCAAAGCCAGCCGGAGTCATACTACCACTACAAGTATATATACAGTAGCTCCGCAACCTTCGATATCCTGATCTCCCCCCTCTCCTCCCTCTTCACCTCATCTCATCCTTCTCGGGGATGATGGTCACTCCTTTCCTTACCGTTTGATAAATCAAAAGATATCCCGGAAACAGTTCTCGACTGTTTTGTGGTGGGTGGTTGTTTGTCTATTTAAGCCTCCCCAGTTTGATCTGCAAAACAATCGAAAACCTTCAACATAATCAACCTCCTCCAACTGCGGAAAAAATATAGGCGACCTGTTAGAGAATGGGCCAGAGGCACAACAGGCGTCGCACTCGTCCGCGCTCTCGAAACCGCAGCAGCAGCATCACCAACAACAACAATCGCCTCAACCTCATCGAAGCTATCTCCCGACCTCTCAATTCAGTCCTACCTTCGGCTTTCGACTACCATGAAATTCCCGCCCCAACCTGGCACCATGGGGATTTCATATGGCAGACTCGACATCGCACGATGAGGCTGGAAACCTCCCACATAGAGGCGGAGCAGTGTCGGCTTTTTGGTGGTGAACCCGGTGACGACGTGGGCCTTTGCTATCGGATGCTGGAGTATTTCGGTGGGCTTGATTACATCGACTGGTGAGTTGTCTTCTTCCCCTGGCTCTTTTTCAATTCATCAATAGAACATCGAAGCTGACTCGCTACTTCTTAGTCCCCAGTCTCTAAACGCACTACCTGGATGACGCGCATAAATATGCGGAAATCGTCGGCCCTTTTGAAAACTCAACGATTCAAAAGTGTCAGTCAGACGGTGGAAAGTAAAAAAGAAAAGTACGAAGAAAAATATCCCAACGGGCATCTCCAACATGGCATGGATCTTGAAAACAAATTCAATTGAAGTTGGATCCTCGGGCCGGGCTGTTCCATCCTTTGCAGCCACTACAACTCGACGACATCAGCAGGACGAAAGCCAACGGCGATCCCACCAGCCTCCCGAGAGGCTTCGAGAAGCCAGATTTCACTGGGTACTATCCAGGCCAATGACTTGCAGCAATGAAGGATCAGACTCCCCGAAGAGGGGAATTATATCTGGATTGGTCTTCTGAACGGCCTGGCCATCTGAACTTTGGTATAGAGATATTTCCTCGCAAGACTTGGTGACGTCGAGAGCAGCGATGTCTTCTAGCTATCGGGCATTGCCGAGTTTGTGGGTGGGTTGAGTTCGTGTCTCGGTTCAGCTCCTCTGGATTGTGATGCTTGAGTTCCCTGCCTTCGCAAGCTTGGCTTGGTGCTGGCGTGGAGGTCATTCCTGCACCTCCGTCTACACAGCCTTGGCGAGGACATCTCCCATTCTCACGCCTTTTCTCAGTGCTGGGGCCCCTGGTGCTCGATATACAAATGAGGACATGACAGCTGGACAAAAGTGTTTTGAGCTGGCGTTCTAAAAACAGATGTTTTATCCAAAAATGGGGGTCAAAAAAGGTTATGGGGGTTTTTTTATGATGAAATGAAAGCTCAGACATGAATGCTTGTTGTATGGCCTGTTTATGTCAGTACCGGAGATCTGACATTATCGACTCCGTGGTAGATAGAATGTTTCTTTTTTTTTTTTAGATGTACACGATGACCCTTCAGAGAGGTTCTGTACAGTACAAGATACATTAAAAATAACGTCTTCCCGCACACATTCTGGTCTACATCGTCATTCAGCTACTCCGTAAATGGCTTGAGTTAACTGAAAAGCGGGAAGAGGCTTGACCCTGAATGCTGGAAGTAGTAGGCGGTGAGCTCCGCCGCCGCCCTGGAAAGGACACGGTCGATCACAAGGCACGACCGACGCCGATACGATAATTAATCGTTCGGGACATGCTCCGTCGTAGTCTTCTTCTTCCTCTTCCACCACACGACACTCCTTCACCGTTGACTGGTAGGGAGATCATGACCACCAGCTCAACGACCTAATCTGTGCTGCTTTCCACTCAGCTTTTCCCCTTATCGGACATATATCCAACTTCCTGTCACATATTTGGAGCCCAGGAGCTGCACTCTTTGTCCCTTGTCCTGCCCGCTGCGGGCGACCGTGTCCATTGTAAATTTACTGCACCATGTCGACAGACTACAACTATGACGACAAGGTAGGATCTCCATGGGCTTGTGGGCTGGAAGAGAAGCTGACAGGTATTGCCAGGGACAATTCTTCCCCTTTTTCGTCCTCACCCTGACGAGTCTCGTCACTTTCCCTCTGACGTACAATCTCCTCCGGCCGAGCAAGGGTGAGTGCCGGACCATAATATCGCCTCTATGGTGCAACTTGGGATCTCCCGAAACTGATGATTGGCTATTTTGTGTAGGACTGGAGAACACCGCACCGCGGATAAAATCAGACTTCAAGCCCGAACATGGCGACCTCATTGACGCGCAGAAGCGCAGGCGTCTGCGCAAGGAACGTCGGATCAAGCGCATTGTCACAGTCGTGGTGGGCTACGCTGTCATGGCTTGGATGGCATATTTGATCGTCGTCACAGCACGGACAGTACCCAAGATATGGGATCCGTATGACATTCTTGGTATCTCACGGGTGAGTCCCTCGCGAACGGAGTATCCCTGCGAACGGTTCTAACCGGCATTATTTGTCTCTTACCAGAGCGCCGACGAGAAAGCGATCTCCAGGCACTACAAGCGCCTTTCACTCGTCTACCACCCCGACAAGATCCGCCCCGATCCCGCCAAGAATGAGACCATCGAGATGCTCAACGAGCGCTTCGTCGAGCTCACCAAGGCCTACAAGGCATTGACCGACGAGGAAGTTCGCAACAACTACATTCAGTATGGCCACCCAGACGGCAAGCAGAGCATGAGCATCGGTATTGCTCTTCCCACGTTCATTGTCTCGGAAGGCTACTCCAAGTACACCCTGCTGGTCTATGGTGCTCTGCTTGGCGTTCTTCTCCCATACATTGTCGGCCGCTGGTGGTACGGCTCGCAGCGTTACACCAAGGAGCGCGTTCTCGTCGCAAGTGCTGGAAACATCTTCCGGGAATACAGAGACGACATCACCGATGGCGGAATAATCAATGCGCTGTCCTCCGGCGATGAGTTTAAGGAGATGTTGCAAGGACCCCGGTCCGATGCTGGATTGGCGAAGCTTGAGAAGAAGGTCCTGGCGGAAGATTCCTCGTATCTGACTCCCGAGGACCGCGCGGTCATCAAGGGACTCGATGATTCGAGCAGACGGAAGGCGCTGGCGTTACTCTGGGCCTATCTCGGTCGCGTTGATCTGGGAGACGCCACGCTCAACGGAGGTAAGTCAGAACTCTCCCTCAATCAGCTACATGGGATTTATAACATACTGATTCCAACTCAGAAAAATATGAAGCCGCCCCTATCGCCCTTTCACTGAACGAAGCTTTCACGGCCATCGCCCTTGCCTTTGGTAATCTCCGACCAATCCTCGGATCCTTCCGCACCGCACAGCACATCATCCAAGCCGTCGCACCTGGCTCCTCTCCACTCCTCCAGTTGCCGCACTTCACGGCGAAACTCGTGCAGACTATCGAAGGTGCCGACAACAAGGAACACTTCACCGTGCAAAAGTTCATGTCCATCCCGGAAGCCGAGCGCTACAGCCTCACCGTAGGCGCCGGCCTCCTGAATGAGAAGCAATACACGACCGCCATCAACGTTGCCAAACAACTCCCAGTTCTCGAGGTTTCCCGGGCCTTTTTCAAGGTGATGGGCGAGAAGGTCATCACGCCGAGCAGTCTGGTGCAACTCGTCGTCAAAGCGCGCTTCATCCCCCCCGGTTCCGCCCCCGCCCCCGCCCCTACTTCCGCCGACCTCGAAGACATCGATCCTGACGAGGATGACCTCGACGCTATCATGGGCCGCAACGGCAAGAAGACAAAGGTGGTGAACGGCCAGAGGGTGGAAGAAGCTAAGTCCGAACCCGTTCAACCTCCGCTCGCGCACGCCCCCTACCTCGCCCGCGACCACTCCCCGCGCTGGCATATCTTCCTGGCCGACGCCAAACAGGGCAAGATGGCTGTGCCCCCCTTCACCTTCACCACATTTGACAAGCCACTCTTCGACCCCGTCACCGGCAAGCCCACGTTCAACGTGCAGACCCTCAAGATGCAGTTCCAGGCTCCACCCCAGGTCGGTGACTTCACTTTTGTGATGCACATGCTCTGCGACAGTTATTTGGGCCTCGACACGAAGATGGAAATCACCCTGCACATCGACGATCCCGCCAAGGCCGCGGCGTTGGACGAGGAAGATGATATCAGTGAGCCTGATGAGGGTGAGTTCCCTAACAATTGCCTTCTTACACAAATGATCAAAGACCGTGAGAACCTAACGATTTCTGAAATCATAGATTCGATAGCCGGCCAAATGCAAGCCCTAAAGACCGGCCAAGCCCCCAAGAAGAAGGCCAAGAAGCCTTCGGCGGAGTCTAGCGAGGACGAGGAGAGTGATACCGATGGTGATGCAGGCGATACTAGTGACACGAACACGGAGACGGATATCGATGATGATGATTGAAGGGCATATTTGCATTAAAGGGAACATCATAATCGGAGGGAGGCTATGTTTTCCCACCCGTCCGTCCTAAGGGAAACAAAGTTAAACATATAAACCCAACCTATACGTGGAAAGGAAGAAAAGAAAAAAAGAAAGTCCTATGATACCTCTAGCTCTCCTTTTCTTTTCCTTTATTATCTTCCCCTTTGCTCACCATCCCTTGTCTTAGTTTGATCTTGCTTCGGGAACGGATCTTCTTACCTCTTTTTCAGTTTTTTTTTTTTTTTTTTTTTTTTTTTAAAACCATTTTCAATGTTTTCGAGTAAAGAATATACCTAGGTTTTCGTTCATCATCCATGACATCTATGTGTCTTGTTTTCGAGTGGCATTCAGAGGGCTTGGGTCGTTTTGATTCCAAGGGGACATGGGCTGGACAAGGAGGTCATACTTGATGAGACTCCATGGCGGTAATCGCCGGATCAACAGCTATTTCTTTGCTATTTAGCGTGGGCAGAGTCTGTGCCGCTTTCCAGGCTGACGTGACTACTGACCGGCTGATTGTACTTACGAGTCCTTTGAAAATAGCTGATACGGATTCAATGTTCATGCACACAGTCGTCTTCTTCTTTCCTTTGCTTTCTTTTGTCTTTTTTTTGTGGGCGTACTTTATTTCTGCCATTGCGCACTAACCCCTGTACCTGTTTCTTTCCGTTCTTTGGTAGGTTGCTTGTAGCTACTACAACTAGCAAAGCTCACAGTTTCAGGTTTCCAGTAAGGGTAGATCTTTCCGAAGAGGAAATCTGGAGAATCAAGATTTGATCGAGATACCAAGGGGTCCCCGCACTGTCTATAGCCCTTGTAGCCAGGTTGAGCCTGTTTGGACCTCCTGGTGATGGTATCTTATGTTGGGTCTTTAGTCCTCGTCTCGACCAGGCACATCAGGTGTGCGGTGCGGGAAGTAAAAAGCATTGGGTAGTGTAGGCGAGGAGTAAACTCGCCCCGAGGTTCTGTTTCACAACTGGAACGTGGAGTGTAGTAGAAGGCCCCGTAAAGCTTGGTCGTTAGCCTCTAAAAGGAAAAAAGAGATTCCTGTTGTAGTCAGAGTATATAGCCATCCCACGTCGTAGAAATAACAACTGACTTGGGGTATATGAACGTGATCTTAAACACCATGCTGCAAATGAAATCTTCAAGATAGGCAAAGCGACACAGTCAATGAGAAATTGATGATGGGCAGAGTGGCTTTCACCCTGTCTCTGTGCAGTTACATCACGAGATGAAAGGTGTACACTAGTACGAGGGACAGGGATTTGACAGAGTGCCCAGGTTCTATGATTATGAGCTATGCTAATCACAACGATATGACCAGCTGGTCGCAGGAGGTGGGTAGATAGCGTGCTGTTCAGGGATGTGCAAGGCATAATCACTCATCAGGCTCACGGACATGCCGGATCTAATTACAGGTTGTTGCTGCATTAGGCCGACCGGCAGCCCGGAGCTCTTGCTGAATTCTGCGCCAGAGTCGGTTCCAACATAGTAGTAACATGGCTGCTCATGAGCAGTCATCGATGGCCCAGTATCCGTGCACTTCAGTTCGCATGCAAGGGCCATAGGTTCCAAATGTGGGCGAGGGAATGCCATAGTCTGATAACCTGTGTGTGGTTGATAGCTCTGATACCCCCCTGAGTGGATATTCTGGACTGGCTGCATGTCCCATCTCCACGGGTCGCTGCATTTGGGCGAAGCGAGCGCGGGACTACATTCACTTGGTGAAGGCTCAGGAGGGGTGGCAGGTTCGGGTGATGGATCTGTTGTGGCGCTACTATCAGTCGAGGTTGAAAGATATCGTAAGTACTGGAGGTCTTCGGATTCTTCCTCCAGCTCATCCGCATTTTCCTCGGCTTGCTTGATTAGACCTAATCGGTCTAGGATAGCGTGCGTCAGAGGATAACCGTCGGGTGCGTCCTGCAGTGGCTCCCCAGGGAAGTCCTCTTTGTTGACGCAAAGCTTATAAAGCCGCTGAAGTGCTTTGACTACCAGAGAGTGGTGCGACTCGAGCATTTCAACGAATCTAGACATGTGCCAATCCACCAGTCAGTCCTGGGATCCTTGATAGATATCATATAAGTGCAGAAAAGGATCGAAACTGACCCTCGTGAGTATACTTTGGTTTGCGTAGCCTTCCTCTCCCGAAAGAGACATGGATGGTTGTACGCAGAACAACGGTTGCATGGCTGTTTCCCATCACACTAATATCCCATGAGTATCACCGCAGACCGCAAGCTCGTGCTATGGTAGAGAAAGATGCACACAGGGTTCTAGGAACAACCAATGCTTCACAAACCTTGGTCTTCTTGACTCTGCAACGATCGCATGCCTTCAAGACATGCTTACGCTTGACTCGAAAAACACGCTGCTCATGCTTCTCGTCTGCCAACCCCACGCGGGACTCAAGCTGCTTCAAGGTGGTCACCGCAGCAAGATTATACATGGCATCTGGATAACCAGGAATGTAAGACTTGGGTCGCAAGCTAGGTTGACGAGACATCTTTGCATCAAACAAGCCAGAAAAAGTTGAAACATGTACGGGGGAGTGAGATGCAATTGAACGCCCACCAAGGATCAAGGTGGCAGGAAGGGTCTGATATGAGAACTTTGATCTGAAGTCTGACTAATCGAGAGCAAGGCGTTTTCAGTCGGAGGAGGAGGAGGAGGCCCCGGGAGGGGTAGTGGATGTCAGACTGCCGCTCGAGAGGAACAAGCAGGTGGGGGTGCGAGGACCTGACAAGGGACAAAGAGGCTGAGAGACATATCTATCAAATATTATTGATATCATGTCTTACCCCAACGCAGCCCCGCGCACGCATGTCGACATGACGACCCCGCCCGAATCGGACGTAGATCGCTAGGACAGTGATGATGGTGACGTGGTGAAGCAGCTTGTCAAGATATCAACCAGACCGGTCGCTCGACGTCCTTCAGGCCGTTGCGTGTGGCTGTGGTAGCCTAGCAGGTACGTACACCAGGGAGTCCCCCGCAACCACGGGGGGGTGGGGGGGGTTCTGCCCGTTTGGCTAGTTGATACAGGTGACCAGATAAAAATTTGCTGGCGCGAGACACGCCAGTAGCCAGTAGCCAGTAGCCAGTATTCACGCCTGGCGACGGTCCGAGCCGTCAGAGCTACCACGGGATGGATACGCATCGCTGCCACCGCACCGCTTGTCGGCACTAACCGGGTAAGACCCTGGTCATTTGGGCAGCCAAAGTCAGACAGAGTAAGGTAAGCCCTCAAGGCTCAACCTGACTCTCTCCCTTTCTCTCTCCCGTAATTCTCGTGGGAGCCTTGAAGACCTTCCGGTGCCGGAGGAAACTCGTCCGCTGGCTTGAACCCGCAGACGTGCATCTTGCTCCGGTTTCCGTGGCTGTCATACATCATCTCCCTATTCTTCAAAATTTCTTTTTGGCCCGATCATAACATAGGCTCTAAAACCGGTTACCGGTGAGTCGGCTCACGGCCAGACAATGCCGCTGTAGAGTAAATGGTTTCAAACGGGCTGGAGCCTTCAGCATCATCAGCTTATGCCTCATGAGCGACTATCGAACACTTCCATAGTTGCCATTGGTACACGGATGACCAGCGCCATCACACACTCTGACTATTCTCGAGTCGTTGATGAGCGCGTGCCTCGCACTGGGCTCAGCGTTACGGCAAGGTGACCAGCAACATCGACCCAATAGTATGGGCTGACAATTGCTTTTTCGAGTTTCCGTAATTTTCGGCTGGAATTGTTCTCTTTCCCGCGCCTGTCAAAACAACCAGCCTTCCTAGAATGCTCAGCTTGACGGGCTATAGTGGTGATGATACGTAGCGGGACCTCACTAGACCCCTTCGGATTGCGTCGCGGGAAAGTCGGTACCGTTGCACGCTTCCTAGCATATGCTGCAAGCTGCTCATGTGTTCTAAGAGAGCTAACCGTCTTGAGCTTAAAGTGCAGTGGTGCAGCTTGTCTAAACAAAAGCAGGGGTATCACTTCTAAAGTCAACTCCTTCGGTATCTATGCGTATCTCAATGCTGAGGCCTGGCAGGGCCACTGCTATTGTGCGAGAGCCAGACAGTAGCAATCACGAAGAAGAGTAGAGCTCGCAGCGCATGTCTTCAGGTGATCACCTGATGTAATGTTGTGATGCTGATCAATAGCACCGGCATGAGCCAACCGTAGCAATAGCATTGTTCGTCATCGAGGCTGCAAAGATTGATCGAGGGAGCATCGGCCAAGTACGCCTGCATCATCATCGTTTGGGGAGCACGGCTCGCTGGTCTTACAGGAAATACCGCATAATCCGAGTTTCGCAGAAGGTGTTAACCGCGCTTAGTGTTGTGCGTAGGATTCCGTGCACCTGCTCCGGTGGACGCCAAAACCCAAAAAGAAAAAGAAAAGAGAAATCAAGAAGAAGGATAAAAAAAGAAAAGAAACGGGAAGGGAAACAATTGGCAAGACAACGCGAAGAGAAAGAGGGAAAAAAGTGAAATAGACCACAGAGAATTACAATAGAATGTCTGTTCCATTCTCGCATTTGCCTTGCCGATCCTTCAACCTGTATCTTGCATTGCCGTCTGTGATGGTCAGCAAGGTTGATTGATTAGACAGGAGCATCACATTGGGCTTCCTCGAACCTGGGATTCAATCATAACCGCCCTCCGCCACCAACCACAACCAATTATAGGAACTTTCGGGAGGTGATTCTGTGATATAGGGCAAGGAGACCTGCGTCGCGGGCTACTGATCATTTCCCCTCTCTTTGCCACACTGGGTGAGAGGGGAAGGGAGGGGCTCGAGGATCTTGCGTGGGTGCGAGCGAACCGCATGAGTTGGGTGCAGCAAAGGCCCGTCCACCCTGCAGATACTCGCTCAGTGACTCACTTGCAAGAAGCGGCGATTTTGTCCGTCTGGTGAAGCCTTTTACTCTACTTAATCTCAGCCCCGCTTCCTGTGGCCGCTGAACAATGCTGAGCTGCAACTGAGATAATCTTCTGTCACAATTTCGTGGCGCAGTCAAGCGACGGGGATGAACTGAGCTGCCTCGGCTTTCTCTTGTGGTAAACGCCAATCTCATCATGCCATGGGTATATTTCTGGCCCTTCTTGGATTCTAGTCAGGCAGATGGTTTCGGGCGGAAAATAGAGCCAGAATTGGGCGAATGGAGAGAAGAAGAGCATCAGACAAACTAGAGCATGAGAAAAAGTAGCGAAAGAAGATGAAGAAGAACCTGATGAAGATGAAGATGAAGAAGAACCTGATGAAGATGATAAGAAAATGCGATTGAAAAGAATGGATCCATTCTGCCCAGTGCAGTGCCCGCCCCCAGGTGCCCCCCCACCGCCCCCAGATGCGGTGCCAGTGCCAGCAGTGCCCAAGTGAGGTGCTCCAGCTCCACTGCCTGCCAACAACTAAAGCTGATACTGAGCTCGGAGAGTCCGAGCATCAATACGCTCCATTCTCTTTTCACCTCCCCAAAGGGAACGCGAACGGGCACCATACCGACCAGGTCTCATGATGATCTTCAGAACAATGGAAACAGCGGCCTATACTGTACTGTACACTGTGCATCTCGCTCCATTCATTCATTCTAGTCACTACTTGCCAGAAGCCCTATCCTGGTATCACCTGCATTGCATGGCATAACCTAGCATGATCACATTTCTTTGCGCTCCTGGAAAAGACGGGCCAAGCCTTTTTTTTTTCGCAGAAAATGAAAGAGCAGGAATTGATGACCTTGCGCCTCTCCAGATCGAGTAAGATTCCCAGCAGAAGCAAGCAAATGCCATTAGTTAGCGGTTGGCGGGGAGGAGTAGTTAGTGCTGACTGACGTCTTGGATGCCGACAATTATTCCCAAGATAGAGGAGGTCTCCCGCCTCGAAAGCAACCTTATACGCGAAGAGCTTGACCCATCCTTTGGGCGTATACATAGCCTAAAAACGCACCCGCCCTCAAAATCGTCATTGCCGGACGACCCTCGCGCACCGAGCGTGGACTATGTTGGCTCGAACACCGCTACGCGACCCGGCGTTATACCACAGAAGTAAAGGAGCCGATGACCTTTCAAGTAATCCAGGGTCATCCTACCTGGGAGTAAACAATGTCGATAGTCGACGAGGAGGATCAGCCGCTCCGATGAGACCCGGATACTCGCGACGGAGTCCCATTACCCCGAAAACTCCTTCAGTTGAGCCCACTGAGCAAGTGAACGAGAGATGGAACGCACCCTCAAAGTCCATTGTCATTCACCGCATGCCAGCTCATACTCGGGATGTAGCACACAAGGAGCAGCTAATCAGAGGAAGAGTCGATGAGGTGAAGACGCATGGCATTGTACTCGATCAGTCAAGACCAGGCCTGAAAAGTGACCATGCGTTCTCTGTAACACATCAAAATCTGGGAGGTGGAAGAAATCAATGGAAAGAATATACATTGAAAAGTACAAGGATTGTCAAAGACAATTACCGGCCAACAAGATCCATTGGCTTACTCATTTTGTCCCACCACCCATGACTACCTACTACTTCGCATACTACTACGCTCAGGTGTTTGCTCCTCACCATCTCATTGTCTTTACTTTATTGATGATCACGAGTGGCGATCAGGAAGAACAATGCTAGCCTCACCAGTTGCAAGAAGGTCGAAGCTCTCATCACTGGCTGCGGTTGTGGGAGGACTCAGACCCGTGCTTTCGACCGAAGCAAAGGACTTTTCCTTTTCGAGCAAGGACAAGGATACACCTGCGTGCTTCGTTTGCCAACTCTTGTCACCAATCCACTCCAAGCCGTCGCCCGCCCCGCGGACACCTGCCTTCCGACGGGCCTTCTCCCGTTCGAGAAGAGGGAGGCTTTCTTCCGTAGCAGTTGACTCACCAACGGACAAGTTCAGATTGCGATGGTGCCACTCGCCCAGAAACATTCCATCCGGGTCAACATCTTGGCGCACCTTCATCCATTCGTCCATGCCGCCACCGTACAGCTGCCTTAGTTCATCGCGCGTTGCGACGAAGTTCTTGGCCCAGTGCGGTCTGGCTCCCATCTCACGCATGAGCCATTCAAAAGCCTCGTAGTAGCGAGCCGTGCAGGGGGGATCCCGATGATAAGGACGATAGAGAGTCGCATTAAGATACAAGGTCGGACCGTCAGAGCAACTAGGATCAAGGAATGGGCGGGGGTTCTTATTGAGTGTAGAATCGGCAACTCTGACTTCGATCGGACAATGCACCCAGAGTCCGTCGACAGAGAATGGAATACGTGCCGTTTCAGCATCGCCGTTTAGCCAAGCAGAAAGCCGGGTGATAGCCTCCGGTCCCTTCTCCAAGGGAAGAGCCCACTCGTTAACGAACTGCGAGTAGAGACAATTCATGAGCAGACCGTCGCGGGCCGGCTCCACGGCTTCCGTGACCTTGGTTTCTTCCTTGAATCCATACTGCAGGCCGAAGACAAACCACTCGACCCATGGCAGGATGCGAGGGAAGTAATTGGCCAGGGCCAGCAGGTTGTGATAAATGTGGTAACCGACGGTTTCGCCATAAAACGTCTTCGGTGGAGGACGCACCGGAAGATCGGTCTTGTCTGCATGCCAAACGACCGCGCTCTTCTCATACGGCATCCACCAGACCCGTACGAACTCATGCGTGGTCCACAGTCCAGTCGACCATTCATCTAGAACGCTCGAAAGCTTCCGGCGGGACTGTCGCCATGCGACCTTGAAGGTGGGCTCAGCTTGTAACGTGACCTCGACAATGATGCCCAGGGCACCGAGGGAGATAAGGGCGGCGCGGAAGAGGTCGGGATTATTCGTTGGACTGCATCGCACCACTTGCCCATTAGCCAGCATGAGTGTCAGGGACACAATGCATTCCGAGATCAGGCCATGCTGTAAGGAGCTCCCATGTGTGCCCGTCGAAATGACTCCCGCAATCGACTGACTATCGATGCTACCCAGATTCGACAAGGTGAGGCCATGCTTCTCTAACTGCTTTCCTAGGTCCCTCAAGCGTATTCCAGCCTGCACGGTGACCACGCCGGTCTCAGGCGACACCTCCAACACGCGACTGAAATCATCGAGGTTGACCAGCCAGGAGGAGGTGCAAGTCAGATCCGAAGGGGAGTGGCCACTACCAACGGTGACAAGACGACGGCGACAGTGACGGGCAAGGGTGACGAGTTTCTGGATCTCAGCCAAAGATTGCGGACGGACGTAGAGCTCCGGTCGGGAATAGAATGTCCTGGCCCAGGTGTGATGCAAATGATCGGTGGTGGCGCGAAAGGGCACGGCGGGATCGAGCTGCGAAAGTTTGTGAAGGATAGCGGGGTCCATGGTGGTGGTGATGGTGTTGACGGTGGTTATTCTGTCCGATTGAGGCTCAATCAAGGCATACTGACCTATACAGAGAGATGCTCAAGTCTCTCACAACAATGAAGAGAGTGAAGAATGAGAGTGTGAGTGAGTGAGCGGAGAAAGATGGAGGTGAAATCAGCGCGACACTGAGGGGCGAAAATTAAATGAGCGCGCGGGGTGGAAATTAACGGCCGATGACGAGCCGCGGTGGGTCGATTGCCCATCACAACTTTCTTATCTTTATCTTTGAAGGTAACTAAGAACTAAGTCAACTAGCTTACTGTAATCGTCTTCTGACACTTGATTGCTGTTCTTCCGCATTCTCTGGAATTGAAAATGTTTGATTTACACGCTTCTCTTAGTTGAATAGGATTACCATAGATGCATCCAAGCAAGCCTCATGATCCTCTCTCAGTAACCAGTAAGCACGCAGTCTTCTGATAATGCCAAGCTGGTTTGAAAACTTGAACCTAAACCTAATACTGTACACTGACACATACACACTTGCCGTAAAAAAGGTCGCCTTTTCACTCCACTGTCCAGACTTTCTATGTTCACACCTCCATCACTTCCCCCTCAAACCTTGTTGCCAGGAACCATTCTGGTGCGGACCAGTATATGCACGATCTAAATGCAAAGACGCTATAATCAACGACAGACAAAACGAAAAGAAAGGAAGAGAAACAGAAGAAAGAGAGATACCGAAGACAAATCAGGGTATGATGCTCTTGAGAATATCGGAAGGAAAGGAAAGGTGGTCAGAATTCAGGGGTTGCGAAGCGCCTCGATTGCCGCGTTCAAAGGGAGCACTTGCGGAATACTTTGCCACGAGCTCGTGTTCCACTTGCGGAATACACTGCTACAGCTCTCGGGAACTCCGCCGAGGGAGACGAAGGTTTTCGGGATGAATGGTCGATCTTGGAAAGAGGCCGCTAGGATGCTGTATTCATGCGCAAAATAGACCGCTGAAGCGAATTCAGCTGCGCGGGCTGAGGCTTGTTCACCCACAATCCTGTCAACATATGTTTAGCGTGCGACCTCGAGTCGTTCGGATCCCGGAGGCAACTTACACATAAATCTCAAAGTAGGTGTCAAGGACGTAGATCCCTTTGGCATTGATGTCCTTCTGACAAAATGGATCCACCTCTTGCACGGTATCGTTTGGACGAGTAATTGGGGAGGGTGAACCGGCTCGACGCATCCAGAATCCAGCCCGCTGCTGACCAAGCTCATGGTCCACACGAAGCAGTCGCGTGCGATACCGGTCAAGCTTGGGCTTCAGTCGCCAGTCATTGGCGCCCTTCTCATCTGCCGTCCTTTCGTACTGCGGGAAGACTTCAAAGAAGCTCTCTGGCTCTTCTCCTTCACCTACTTCCTCGAATTCACCCGTGAGGCCGAGATCCATCCCAATCAAGCGCGCAGCACCAATTTCTTCTGCCGAGCTGCCGAGTCCTTTCCAAAGAAACAACTTGCCGAACATAGCGGAGATCACGAAAGGATAGCCGGAGCAAAGGCTGCTAGGCGAGAAGTTCACTTCATCGAACACCATCTGTCCTAGGTGCTTCCGTCCGCAGAGCATGAAAATAGCAGAGGAACTGGATCGTGAGCTAGAACCACGACGCGTGATGAGAATGCCACCTAAAGCCTGAATGAACCGCGCTGGCTCCTTGCCTTGCTTAATAATTTCGAGCTTGCATCCATTTTCCTTCGCCATTCGTCGAGAGAAGGGCTGGGCATCGTCGATAGCCGCATCGGGAACGTCATCACCACACCAGAGGTGGATCTCAGAACGCACGTTGCCGTCTGCCTCAAACATATGCACGCACAAGTACATGCTTCCCTCGTACAGAATATACTCTTGATTGACGGGAAGATCTTGCTTCTTTCCATCACCTGTGATCTCCCATATCTGGCGTTTGAGGGTTCTGATTTTCGTTTCGTCGCCGCCTTTCCCCAACAGCACCTGAGCATCGACATTCACGCGATCGCTTGATTTAGGTAAGGGCCTGAAGAAAGTGGAAATTGCTTCCCATGATTCGTCAGCCAAAGGGACAAGCGAAGCTGATGATCGTGGCGAGGAGAATCGATCGACGGAGGCTCGAGAACCCTTGGGAGGAACCGGGGGTGAAGGTAGGGCTTTGTCTCTAGAAGGAGCACCTTTGATCCCTACAGCAGCAAAGTAGGATGCGGGCTTTTGGTACGGTGCGGGTGATGTTGAGCCCAGGTTCTCCTTAAAACTGGTTCTCAAGGGCGAAGGGGAAGGTGACGAAAAGTGAGTCGGGGCGTTCCTCACAGGGGTGGATGGCAACGGTGCGGTTTTCGGAGGCAAAGGGGGTTTTCCGAGGAGAGAGCTTCGCAAGCTGGCAACAAGACCAGTACTCTTGCTATCTTCGAAGCGAGGAGAATCCTGGATTGGTGGTGTTGGAGGCTCGGTGCTCCGGTGGGCATTGGGCAACGACAGAGATTGTTGATCGACCAATTGCGGCGTAACTCTTTCGATCATTATAGGCTCATGAATAGATAATGGCGAAACAGGCTGGGTTGCGCCTGCATCTTCCAGGGACACAGAGGTAGAGGTATGGGAACCGGCCTCCGTGTCAGGAAGTGGCCAACCACTCGAGACGCCCACGGATTGTTCAACATGCGAAGCGCCTAGTATGGGGCTTTCCAATTCGGGAAACGGCGACCGACGTTCTTTGCCATCCAATGCATTATCTGCAACCTGAGTACTCGCCTTAACTTTTCCCTCTGCAATCGTCTCTTCTGCAAGCTTCTCGTCTGCAAGTCTCTGCTCCTCAGCGAGTCTTGCCTCTTCCTCCGCGAGCCTAGCTTGCTCCTCTTTCTCCGTGAGCCTGATTTGCTCCTCTTCTGCGAGCCTAGCTTGCACCTCTGCGAGTCTCTGCTCTTCAGCGAGTCTCGCCTCTTCTTCCGCGAGCCTAGCTTGCTCCTCTGCGAGTCTCTGCTCTTCAGCGAGTCTCGCCTCCTCTTCCGCGAGCCTAGCTTGCTTCTCTTCCTCCGCGAGCTTAGCTTGCTCCTCTGCGAGTCTCTGCTCCTCAGCAAGTCTTGCCTTTTCCTCCGCAAG